>NC_143518.1:20335749-20655749 GCF_031878675.1 Megascapheus bottae
CCAAAGCACCCAATATCTAACCAAGTTGTAAAGGCTATGATTATCCACGGGGGAAATTGAGAGGTATTATTTCAGCCACCTCAGCGTTCACATGTCTGCAAAAGCACAGCAAACATGTCTAATTATAGGGGTTTTGACTACGGGGAAATAAGCTCAGAATGAAGTAAGGCTCTCACACTATTACAAATTCCGTCATGGCAAAGCCAATTATTGAAAGGTTCTATAGGCTAAAAAGAGAGATGTAAATTTAAGGAAAAAATAGACTATTTAAGATTAAATACACATGATTTTTGGCATTCAAATTGCAATGATGTGATACATTAATACTGGGGAAAAGCCATTTGAAAGTCATTATTGGCAAAGGCTCAGTTACAGAGAATCCTGTTCATTGTATTGACGGACCTTTCTGAAACAAGAAAAGTAGAAAGCTACAGATAAGTATTCTCTTTTCTCCATGTAATGGAGAACTTCTATGTCCCTGTTGTTAGAGTTTTCCTCCAGTCACAGCAAAATAATAGGGTTTTACTGAAGCACAAGCTCTTAACTCCTATTAAACTCTGGTTTCAAGAGAATTATAGCTACTAGAAATGATACCTAAAATCCAGGGGGAAAATTCTGGCAAACATAGATACTCCACAAACAGGAAGTTGGCCTTTGATTCCTTCACTGATAGATGTTTACTCCGAGTCTATTCAAGTGCTTCTTAATTATGCTTGCTAAGGACTAGGAAAAACATCTTTGTGTCTGCCTTTATAATGCTGTGAAAGGCACAAATATATCGGCAAATAACTGTAAAATAAGGTAAGCACTCTAACAATAGAATATGTATAGTGCAATGGGAATTCAGATGAGCCTGACTTTGAATCAGGTGCTACAATCAAGTAAGGCAGAAAGTGGAAGTGGTTCCTGGGATTAGTTATTTCTAGGCAAATAAATAATTATATGGGGAATCTAGGAACAGCAAATTAGGCAGCTGGGCTATGGGTCAGGAAACATGGGTGGAGCTAGGCTTAAACACTCATGCAAGACAAGCAATACTGGTTTGAACCCTTTCATTCAGAGGCTGATGGTGACAAATGTCAGTAGCTGAGGTAATTAATCTGTTCATTTATCAATTGAGTTTAAACAAAGTTAACTCAATGGGCATCTTTTCTTCCCACCAAATGTTGTTAGTGGTTCCTTTTCTGAGAATTTACTAATCCCATAATAATGCCACTTAATAATCACTGAACACATTAACGATATTGTCCTAAGCTTTCCACAAAATTCTCTTTCAGTGCTCATCATTAATTAGCATTTAATTTTTAAGGAAGCAGATAAATGTTAAAAAATCAGAAGTCTCATCTACTACCGGAAAGAATATAAGATGGTACAGTCACTTTTTAGGTGATAATCAGCAGCAGGTTTTCATGAAACTAAACATGGCTTAGAAATTGCAATCTTCAGCAGTTATTCCAGAAAATGAAAAAAAATTTAAGTCTGAGCTCAAAAATCTATAGAAACTTTATTTATATGAGTTAAATAATCTACTCAAAAATGAAAATAAATGAACAATTGATAAAAGGGACAACCTAGGTGGATTTTAAGGAAACTCAATTATTTTTAAAAAAGCAATTTCAAAAAACTATATACCATATGATTTTATGTATATAAACTTTCTAAAAAAACAAAAGTAAAAACCTAGAGACATCAGAGCACTCCCTATCTTCACTGTGGTGGTGGTCACACAACCTAAACATGGTATGAGTGTGAGCACAGTCTTTACCCACAAGGGCATGTAAATCTGGTAAAATCAGAATCAAATCTGTGGTTTGCACCAAGGGCAAGCTCTGGGCTCTCTGCTGTACTAATGTTTATGTCATGGCATATATTACATTACCACTGGAGGGAAACTGGAAGAATACCTTTACATTATTTTCCCCAACTTATCATTCTATAATTATTTCAAAAGGGGAAAAAAAACCTAACATCCTTCACACTGCCAATTTCCACTGCTACATTTTAGTCAATCCTATATTGCCTGAACCTCCTTCAATCACTGAGGTTCTTCCTCCTTCCCTCTCTTCCCTTTTCTATTACTAGGATTTGTAAACTCAGGGCCTCATACTTGCTAGGCCCCCTTGGCACTACAGCCCCAGTCCTGAGGGCTTCTCATCCCCTTTGGGAGCACTGTTGTCTTTTGTCCCCATATATGTGATGCTTTCTTTTATGTGATACCTTTTAGATCAATCTTGACATCCTAACTGTTAGTGTTTCTAAACATCTATATCTTTGCCTCTGGTTTTTCTTCTGAGTGCCTTCCATGCACAGCCTTATCTGCACTATTTCTTTTCTGCCACGTTCTGATGCTTAGTCCCTGAGACAAAGATATTGTTGATCCTATCTACTTGTACAGCTTTCTGGGCCTCAGACCCTCTGTCTGAAATGAATGCACTCTGAGAACAAGATCTTTTGTTCTCCGAAACTTATTCATCTCAAAAAAATGAACCCAAAGCTCTCCAAGACATTCATAACTAAGGATAGGGCTGTTCTCAATGATACTGTTGCTTACACGCTTAGCTGGACCACCTAAATCTTTACCCAGTGTTTCCTTTTGCACATGGGCCTCAAGTGACGGAGTCCTCCTGTTCATTCTGCACAGAACCTTGTAACTCTTTCATTACTCAATATCCCCTTTCCTTATTTTATTGCCTTCCCTAGTCCTTTACATAATCATTCAAAACTCAAATTGAACGGGTTGTGTTCTTACTATTGAATTATACAGCTAGAATATGTTTTTATAAAGTCAAATCTATGACTTATTCCCTTTATGGCTTTAGATTTGTAACCTCCTTAGAAAGACCTTCCCCTTGGAGGTTTAATTGTCCATATTATCTTTGAATACTTTTATTATTTCAGTTTCAAAATGCATGTACTAGCCCCATCTGCATTTTGTTTTAGTGTAAAGTTATAGGATGAGGATCACACTCAATTTTTAAATTTTGAAATGACTACCCAGTCATCAATACTATTGTACTACTTGAAACTATACATATATGTCTGGAGAAAAAGTTTTCCTCCTTCTCTCCCTCCTCCTCCTCCTCCTGCTCCTCCCTCTCCCCATCTTCCCTCTCCTTCTCCTCCCCCTGACCCTCCACTTCTCCCTCTCTGACTCCCTCCAGTATTTCTCTGTCTCTGTTTCTCTCTTTTCTCACTATTACTGGAATTTTTTACTCAGGGCATCATGTTTTCTAGGCAGGCAATCTATTTTTCAGGTAAAGGCTTGTAATTTTTGTCCAGGATCCTACTTGTGCCAGCTCTGTAGCTGAGATGGCTGCTGTGCTCAGTCATACCGCCTGTTTTTTTTTTTACTCAGATGGGTCACAATAACTTTTTGTCCAAGCTTGTCTTAAGCTGTGATCCACTCAGTCTCTACTAGTAGTCTGAGAGGCCTGAGCCACTGTGCAGGGCCTCTCCATTGATCTTTTCATAAAATGTGCTGGAAATTCTTTTTTATTGACAATCTCCATTGATCTTTTCATAAAATGTGCTGGAAATTTTTTTATGGGCAATTCTTTTATACATTATTATAGGAAATTTTTCACATAGACTTTTATAGTGGTACTGGACTTTGAACTCAGTAGGTAAGTACTCTACTAGTGATAGACAAAAGATTTTGTGGCCAAATTACCCCAAAAAATGAATCTCTGGCCCTTCTTTGCCCTAGTTATTTTAGAATAGTATTGTCCCAAGTGCATGCCTGGGCCATGATCCTCTTATTCTTATGTCTCAAATCTTAGCTAAGATGGCAGGCATGTACCACTGTGCCCAGCTTCTTCCACTCAGAATCTTACAAGTCCTTTTTCCTGGGTGGGCCTGGAAATGTAATCATTCTGATCTCAACCTCTCATAAGTTGAAATGCCAGGTACATGACCCTAAGCCCACTCAGTTATTAAGAAGGGGGTCTCAAACTTTTTTTTTTGCTAAGGCTGACCTCAAAGCACAATCCTCCTGATCTTGGCTTCCTGAGGAGCTATTATAAGCATGAACCATCACAGATAAATTTTATATGTAATTTTAGTACAATTGAGTAAGGTCAAAAATCGTTTCTTCATTAAGTAACATAACATTAGGGAATATTATGGAATTGCTAACATAGGTAAAAGTTATCTTCATTATTTGAAATATCCCTTTTTAAGAACAGAATTTGTCTTTTTCATTTACCTAAGTCAGAATGCATGTCCCATGGTATCTCTTATACAAAGCAAGCTTCTGAGGGCAGTTTGCTCTCAATTCCACACTGCCAGCCTGGAACACTGCCTGACACACAGCTGAGGCTCTCTACCTTTCTTGTGAAAAGTTGATTAAATGGAACATAAGTGATCCTACTGATTAAAGAACAGAAAGTCAATATTTTGGCTTTTTGAAGACACAAAGAGTATCACTATTCTGGCTATGAACAGCAAGCCTGTTGGCTCAAAGTACAAAAAACATTTAGGGAAACAACTGTTGAGTCCAGGATCTGCTTTACGCAGTGCTTCCAAGTGCAGCAGTCAGATGCACAGACCAGGTGAGGAGAAAGTGTCCCAACCAACTGACATCCTCAGCCTGTAAAGCGAATAGGACAAGTATAGTGAATGTGAGAAATGTGGCAGGGAATATATGTAGGAGCAGTGTGGAAGTTCAATGGTGGACAGGTAAGTATAAGTAATTTGGCTGGGGTGCAGATGCCTAAGGAATAGGTAAGGGAAGTGTTGTAGCAGACCCTAAGTTGCATCCAGGACTCAATTAGCAAAGCTATCTTTCTAAATATTCTTTCATGTAATACTACTCTACAAGTCAAAATTAGCTCCTCTTCTGGGAAACAGGTTAAGGGGGATTTTCAGATTGAAAGGCTCTTGAAAGAGGTTGAAATGGAGTTCACTGCACAAAGACAAATTTAAAGAATGGTACAGCTCTACCTACTAGAATCCTGCAGCACTTCATGGAGGAACACAGACTGCAGCGCAGACACCAGAATTGGCACATGTGCATAAAGTACCATGTACATGTGCAAAAACGTATTTATACACACATACACTTATACATATACTGACATATACTCATATATGTACTTACACACATGTATATATATATATATTTATATACACACAGATATAAAGATTCAGAGACTTGGATCTAAATTTAGAATGCATCCAAGGTCCTATTTGGATTATCTCAGCAATCTAAGACTTTGGCCAACTAACCAATCTATGAAAAATCCTGTTACAATATAGCAGGAACAACTTCACTGTGCCAAAAAGCACTGAATCAGGTCTCAACATAAGTTGTCCATGTTCCCCTACCAAAGGATAGAACTGTTTTGTTTTGGGTGGGTTTTTTTTGCCAGTTCTGGGCCTTAACTCAGGGCTTGGGCACTGTCCTTGGGCTTTCCCAAGGCTAGAGCTCTACCACCTGAGCCACAGCACCATTTCTGGCTTTTTTTTTCTATGTATGTGGTACTGAGGAATCGAACCTAGGTCTTTGTACAAGCTAGGCAAGTACTCTACCACTAGACTAAACTCCTGGCCCTGTTCTTTTTTTTTAATTATTTCTTGAGTGTATACCTCTTGTCCCACTTAGTGATTTCTGCACAATTTGATCCTGCCTCTCTGAGTCAACCTTTTGGAGTGCAACTGTGATCCTTCCCTCCTCCACCATGCATCCTCAGCCAATGATCTCTGCCAGGCACGAGCTCTCAGGTCCTATTCTGGCACCACCTCTACTCCTTAGGTGGGTAAGAGCAAGCATGCATCAGTGCTTGATTTTTCAAAGGGAACAGCATTTTTAAGAATAAAGGAACTGGAGCTTTCCCTGGAGCATCTGCATCACATTTCAGCATTCCCTGCCTTTACCAGCAGTTTTAGCAACACAGCACAACTCCAGTAGGTTGCCATTTATCAGACACTTTTCTGGTATATAAAATCCTAAAATGAGGAGTAATATTACAGAATCTGCACATTATGTGTGCAACGCAAGAATAAGCTCCCCAGGGATGGAAATTTTGGAATCCCAGCATCTAGAGCTGAGGTGGTCAATAAGTATTTGTTGAATGAACTCAAAAAGGCATTTTTTGCCTTGGTTTCAGTGAAAACAAAATAGTCACGATTCCCTCGGACGTGCCCACACCCTAGCCAGGCCAACACTGAACACATGTGTGAAAATAAATATCCAAAGCCGGGAATATCTTGTTAAGCTATCTCTTTGTGAGGGCACGGGGCTGAGAATTAAAAACCTTACTTTTGGATTTGTGGTTGAGGGCATGCTTTATTCACTATAAGCTGCAATGCCATTTATAAATTAGCAATAAAATGTGACAAGAATCCTTGTGAGAACCAAATAAAATAGCTATGAACTGGTTTACTAATGAAATGAGCTAAAGTAATAAAGCAATCCTATTTCTCCCAACATATTTTACTCGAGCTGACTGGGAATGTAGCTTACTGGTAGAGTGCTTGCCTAGCATGCATCAAACTCTGGGTTCTATTCCTTTCCTCAATACCACATAAACAGGCTTCCGGCAAAGGAGATCAGGGTAAGTGCCCAGGTTCTGAGTTCAAGCCCCACAACAAGCCCCTAAGAGCTTTGGTTTCCCACAATTCCCAATAACACAACAACTTTAACCATTAAATGTTGTTATTTCTGAAGCCTTTGCCACATACACCATGAAAGGGTTCATATTTTTATTCTACAAATAATTACATTAAGTTCATATAAAAAGATAAATATGCAGTTAGAAGCTGGGCAAAAGGTATGAGTAACTAAGCAGAAAAAAATTGCTAACATCCATGTGTAAAAGCAGTTAACCTATGACAGTTACTTTTGTGTAATGCCTGTAAGATATAATCAGTCCCTCACTCCATAGAGAATCACTGATTGCCAGTCAGGATGCTTCTGACCCAAACCACCTGCCTCATCCTCCATTCTCTGCAACTCTATTGCCCAGGAGGTCATAAGGTATATTACATCTCCCAACAGATTCCTTGCATTACTCCATTTCCCTCCAATTCAACAGACATCTGTTATGTCTAAATAAAACATTAGATGTTAGGCCAGATCTCATTAAGTGCAAAAAGGTACCCAACAAGAGACACAAAACCCAAGGTTGAAGGAGGTATTTGTAATGCTGATAGTGGGGAAAACTGCATTATAGGGGAGGGGAAATGGGAGAGCTCTGCTGCTGTTAGCAAATACTAACTCACTGTTTCCTTGTTTATAAACTGGGGTTGACAGTACCACCAGACATAAAAGCTGTTGTAAGCTGAAATCATGTGTACAAAGGACTTAGCAAAGGATCAGGCAGATGACTGTCAATAAACAACATCACTTGTCTTTAGTATTATTACAAAATCCTGTAATTAAATGCTCTGTTATAATGAGTCATGGATTTGATGATATGAGGCTGTACTCGAAGCTTGGGGGGTGGAGGAGGTTAATCCTAATTGCAAGATAGTAGTAGGGTTTAGACCTTGAAAAATGCCATGAAGGAAATCAGAGTTGAAAGAGTGAGAACTGGGGATTTAACAAAAAGAAGAAACAGAAAAGGAAAAAAGAAGAAAACAGACAGGAGGCCTACTCCAGACCACAGAGGCCCTATAGTGGAGGCATGTCCATGGGGGAGGTCTAGTTGGTACCCACACGTTATGCAACGATGCCATCCAGCTTTACTATCATCTGTACATTGCCCTGAATGGTCAGCCCTACACATGGCATCTGTTTGGAGATCATGCCGACTCAGTGGAAGTACTTGGTAAATAATAACAATAGCTTCATCCCCGCTATATGTGTTAAATGTTTATTATCTTTCAGGTAGCAAGTACTTTGTATTCATAAACATATATGGTGATTATTAGCATTTTATGCACGATTCAATAACCTAAGGTATCTACCCAACACGCAATGAATGTAAAAAATCTAAACCCAGATGCACTGTCTTCAGAGGGTGAAATTTATTACTGGGTCACATCTATGGCACAGAGGGACAAGCACCCTGGTCTGGGAATCGGGAACCTTGATCTCTGCCAAGAACTGTCACCAAGTAGCTGTGTGCTTAGCTGAGCAAATCATTTCACTCCATTCAAGTTTCATCATTGTATGACACAGAGGCCAGGAACAAACTCCAAAAGGCCCATGAAAAGTTCCTTCCTCCTCCAAGATGTAACTATTTTGCTCTGGTAACACAGCTAACACATGGAGCAGTTGTTTTGGGGTAAATACAGGCCTTTAATAAACTCACACAATGTTATATAGAGCCTACAGCAGTATACTCTTAGTAGGAACCACACTCTATGGAGTGTGGTTATTAATAACTAGCCAGGGAATAAATTCTGACTGCAGGACTACTGAGGGGCCTCCTTTCACCAAATGTTACTACATTGGATGCCAGATACTTTCCTTGCATAAAGGATATGTACACTATATAGAAGTTTGGCATTTATGGGCCGGGAGTTTGGCCTAGTGGTAGCGTGCTTGCCTAGCACGCATGAAGAGCTGAGTTCAATTTCTCGGTACCACATACATAGAAAAAAAGCCGGAAATGGTGCTGAGGCTCAAGTGGTAGAGCTCTAGCCTTGAGAAAGCCCAGGGGCAGTGCGCAGGCCCTGAGCTCAAGGCCTGGTAGGCCTGATTGAAATTTCGGATTTCAGCTGCTTTGTTTAATCAAATTACCAAATTTCTCTTCCACAATTACTCTTTCGTGTGTTTGCTGGTATTTGGAACTCAGGGCTTGTGTCCTGTCCCTTAGCTTTCTTGCTCAAGGCTGGTGCTTTACCACTTGAGCCACAGTTCCGCTTCCAGCTTTTTGCTAGTTAAATGGAGATAATGTTCCTGATTTGGCTGGTTTTGAATCACAATCCTCAGACTATGCCTGAGTGGTTAGGATTACAGGCTTGAACCACTAGTACACAGCTAATTTATCTTTGTATAAGAGAAGAAAGTACTACCTCATAGGGGCTTAAAAAATGAAATGAGGCAACATGTGTCACAGAACTGGCACTGTTTGGTACACAGCACAGGCTCAATAAGCCATAGCTTTAATTTTTTTTTTTTTTACAAAAAGCAACCTGACAACTCCTACTTTACTGCTATGAACTAGCCAAAGAGCAGAAAATGTGTTTTATATTTTCCTCCAATCATACTCTTTCTTCTGTGTTCCCTCCTGGCCACCTGGCAGCTTAATTCAGAAATCGAAAAGCAATTGAAGAAACTATCCTCTTACTGTTACCCCAGGGCATATTCAGATACACTGTAATCACAGGTCCTATATAGATCCATCCCACCAGCACCTCCATCCTGACTCATCCTCTCTAATCCCCACTCCATTGCTTCTCAGCACAACTCAAAGGTTGATGCTCCTTATGAGTTTCCCCAATTGGTCTTTCTTCTCTATAGACTACCTCCCGGTTGACTCTCAAATGTACATATCAGACATCCTCATATAGTACAATCTTAGAACTTCCCATGAGTTTCTAGGCTCAAGTTTAAATTCATGAGCTTATCTCAAGAAGTCCTCTATGATAAGATTCTGCCTCTGTCCTTAGCTTCATCCACCCTATTTCCCTCAACATGTCTCACTCAAGCTGATCACAATCTTAGGGCAGTTATTCTCTCAATTCAACCTTATATACTGTTCTCTTGTAGCTCATCATTAACCAATTATTTGTCAGAAATACACACAAAATGCACACGATGCCTATAATCCTAAGTAGTCAGGAGACTGAAATATGAGGATGGTGGTTTGAAGCCAGGCCAGGCAGGTATCACCAATCAACAACCAAAAGGAAAAAGAAAAAGCTACAAGGCAGCTACGGATCAAGTGGAAGAATGCTAGCCTAGAACAAAAATGCCCTGGGAAGCACCCAGACCCTATGTTCAAGATCAGCATGAAATAAGCAACACCCCCTGTAGTCTAGGTAGACATAACTTCCTTGAAGTAGCATCTCTTTCTCTGGTCTGATCTGGTTTCCACAACCTATGGCAGTGACTAGTACAAAGGAAGCACTCTGCTATTTAAGAAAATGACTGAATTTCTCCAAGCTTATGTCAATGTTAGAATCTCAGCAGGATACTTACTGTGTAGTTCACTCACAGATCTATTTTCCCTATGCCAACCTGTCTTGGAAGATTAGACACATGTCAAATCTATATCCACCAATAGCTCTCAGAGATGTTCCTGTGAAGCACTGATTGGGCATAAATAGTTCCCTTTTAAGACCAGCAGCTATTCTTGCCTCAAGTCAGGCCCTGGGAATACTCAAGTACTAAATCCTAAGGTGTCAGAACAAGTAATTAAGGAGATCCAAGTTTTAACAATAAAGATACATTGTTTAGTCTGTTCCTACAACCAAGTCCTCCATCTTACTTACCTTTTCATTCAAAACAAAGCCTTGCATCTCTCTCTCTCACACACACACTCAAACACTTTCTCTCTCACACTCACTCTCATCTTAACTAGCTTTTGAAGGGAGTAGAATTCTGAGGTATTTAACTTAGATCACATTGCATGTCCTCTGCCATGTTTCCTTTATTAGGCTACAGTCTCCTGGTTTTATTTATCTAGAAAGGTCTCTTCTCCATAGTAAACACTAAAAACAAAACGTTTGTGGAATTACACTAAATTGTTAGATGCAGCCAGCAAATGAGACCAACAGCTGTCATTTGCTAGCTGTGGAAGTCATGTAACTCGTTAAAGAGATGCAACCAGAAGAATCTGTCCTCTAACACTGACAGCTCACCCCTCCCCACCAATTCATAGGGAAAGACGTCCCTATAGTGGGTGTGGGCATGTTCCTTCTTGGCTGTACAAAGTCCTATTATTGCATAAATGAAGACCAGCATGTAAGTGTGTCCATCAGTGCACATGCTGATTAAAAGTTGTACTCAAATCAAACCATCAGGATGGTAGCCATTCTCTAGTTGTGCCACTTTCATTGGCAATATCCATGATGGAGGCCACCTCGCAAACTAAGGACCTCTTCAGAGGCCCCACCTCTGTAAGTACCTAGTTAGACATTAGCTTCTCTAACCATTCCTCCTCCCATCAGAAATAAAGGTACTATGTGACTACTGCACAAATCTTGTTTTCTATTTGCTTTGAAATCCATGACATGCTCTATATATGTGAAGTCTTACATTGCCTCCTACCTATGTGCTTTTTAGGTAGTCCTTGACCTGAATGTCCCTTCTCTCATTTGGAAACAGCTTGATTGTTCCCCCAAGCCTACCTCCCTGTCTAACCAGGAACCTCGAGGGCAGCAGGGTGGAGAAGCTGGAACAACTAGGGTCATTTTCTGTTTGTGTGAGCCTTCTGCCCTGTAGCCCCTGACAGCACTTCAGGATGTGCTTATGCAGCCCTGGTTTGTTGCCATGGAGACAGGAAGCTCTGCTTCTCTTCAAGCCTAAGCTAATGGTTTTCATCAAATCCTATTTCCTCTGAGACAAGTAAAAATGCTACAATGCTTCTATCTATCCTTCCTCCTTAAAAATGAAGCCAGTGAACACATCTCACAGCTTTCCAAAGCCCAGCTCCTTGCATGAAGGCTTCAGTAATTTCCACACTTGGTCCTCAGGGAGCTGTAAGTGCCTTCTCCCCACCCATTCAGCTGCGCATCTTCACTTGCCTGTCACACCATCCATGAGTGTCCCTCCCTTTTCCTTTGCCTGGAATGCTCTCTGCTCCTGGAATTGCTTTGTCTTATAACATGCAAACTACTTCCAAGCCCCAGGAAGTCTGTTGCCTGCATATAAAACTTAAACAATTTCTCTGGTGACTGCAAAGATCAAATTCCAAAGCCCCATTTCAGGGAGAAGGGTTACACTCTCTCCAGAGGCACAAGGAAAACCACAGCGAACACTCACAGCATCTTTGGTTACAAAGGACCCCCTTTTGCTACTGAACCCCAAGATTTCCATATAAACCCGCAAATGCTGAAGAGATGTGTGCAGCAGTAGAATGCAGAAAAGAAACCAGGACAGAAATATTTCAGTGTCAGCCTGTAAAGCCCTTATTAACACTTCTTTAAATGTCAGAATTTATTCACACCAGCTGTTCCCAGCTGCCAGTACCATTTCCTAGGCTTCTCTAGAGTTCTAAGGAGGTATCTGCTACATTTGTTTCATGGCATATCCCAAACCTAGGAGGATGTTTCCCAGCCAGACAGGAGTTGGTGGCCCCACAGCTGCTATGCAAGTGATATAGCCCCTTAGACCTAACAGAGGACATGTATTACATAATTCTTATCAAAGGGCAGAAGAAGCTAGACAGATTGGGGACACTCCATCTAGCCCCTGGGCTATGTTTTACAAAAAGGAGAGAGGACTCAATGCTAATAAGTAGCTGTTTCCAAGGTTAGACTTTTTATTCCTAAGGGTCAAGCTAAACACAGTAATTCTTTCCATGTCCTGTTCTTGCCTATCCAGAGGGGAAATAAAAAGATAACAGTTCCAAACTGGAAACTCTGTGTGGTCAGATAGGAGGCATTGTCCATGGAGGCTGCTCCATCTCATTCCCAGCTCTGTTAAGATACTTTCTGTGCCTATATTGGAGTCTTACCTAGGACATCAATGATTTTTGCTAGCACAATATTGACTCTTGTCTCTCCTCCCATAGAAGCTCTTATACTTGAACAACTGACATAGGGACACAGAGAGGAAGCAAGCAAGGGTAAGGAATCTCAAAACACAAACATGTAAAAGAAGCTGTGGGGGGGGGCTCTCCTTAGGGTGGTCACAGAGGGAATGCATTTGAGTGCATTTGAGGTGTAGGATCAGGCTATGCAGTGTTAGGGGGACTTCACTGAGTGAATACACACATAAGAGATCTCATGAGGTTTTAAGACTCAAGAAACACATTATTACAAACTCCTGTACAACGACTCCTAATTCTCCTTCATAACAAGTTCCCCAAGTACCACCACAGCTCTTAGTGCCATGTAGCGGGCTTAGTAATGATTGCTTCCTTCTCAATCTCTGTGAATTTGATCTCTCCAACTGCCAACCCTTTCCCCCACTGATGATAGACAAATGCTCTTATATATTCCTCCCATCCTACACTTTTTTGTGTGCATGTCATATTTTTTTAAAATGCTAATTTCTATTTTTTCCCATATAATGTATGTAGAGTTTTAAAAGTCAAATAATTTTGGAAGATTTATAATGAAAAAATAGCAGCCCTCCACCTCACCTCTCTCAACCCCTGAATCTCACTCCCCAGAGGAAATTACTCTTTTACTGTTTCTTTTGATATTCGTCTCCAAATTTTTATAAAATATTATTCCTAACTTGGTATTTCTTTACCTTTCAATTATAGATACTACTTGAAGACTTCCTTTCTGTAGAACCTACGAATTCACTCTTTAATACCCAGTTCCTCATTCTGACACCATAGGGACTAGTAAGTTTCACCACCAACAATGGAAACCAGGCCCTTATTATGCTTTTATTTTTTGTGAACTAATCTTTTATCTTGTGGCATTAAACACTTAGATTAGGGTAAGAGCAGAAATACATCCACAAATATACATAGTTTTAAGACAGGGTCTTGCCATATAGCCCAGGCTAGCCTTAACTCATAACCTTCCCATCTTGACTTCCTAAGGGTTGCAAGTACAGGCATGTGCCACTGTGTTTGATTTACACAGTATTGCAAAACCACAGAACTCTTCTGAAGATAATATATCAGGAAGGTAGTATTTTCACTTATTAAAGATAGGTTTAAGAGATACTATCACATTCAAACTTATTCTGATGCCTTCTGGGCCACTGGTAGTGGTCATATTAGTGCTTCCTTTGTGTAGGAATCAGTCCCTTCGCTTGGTACCTTGACTAGGTATCAAATTTGGTCCTAAAAATTATTTTCCTGGCCAAGCACTTGGTGGCCCATCCTAACTACTGATGAGGTTGAGATCTGGGGAGCATGGTTCAAAGCCAGCCTGGGCAGAAAAGTCCCCATAATACTCATCTCCAATTAATCACCTAAAAACTGGAAGTGGCACTGTGGCTCAAAGTAATAGAGTGCTAGCCTTGAGCAAAAGTGCTCAGGGACAGCACCTAGGCCCTGAGTTCAAGCCCCACAACTGACCCTCCCTCCACATTGGCAACAAAAAACAAAAAGAAAATTCTAAAAGTTCTAGGAACTTTGTTGGTTTCTAACTTTCAGCTTTTCAGAAGCTCAGTGCTATCCGGTTTCTGATTCCTGGTAGATTTTATTCACCTCTTAATGGCTGGAAGTGTTAAGAATATTCTTTACCCTGATTTCATTACTCTGATGTTCTGCATTTTATAATGATTCACTCTGGTGTGGACTCTTTATTAGCTGTGCTGAATGCTCAGTAGATATTTTCATAGTTAATTTCCTTTCTGTCATTTTACAAATACAAACTAATCGTTTATTCAGGGGAAATTTTTGAATATATTTTTATGAGTGGTTTACATTTTGTGTGCATAAATGTAAATGGTATAATATCACAATGTTTCCTTTTGATGATGTCTGTTCCTAAAATAGCCACTGTTCTATGCAAACACAGTACCTGATGCTCCTAACAGCTGCACTTTATGCCACAGTATACACCCAACATTTTACCTGTCTAAGTCTCTGAGCTTCATCCACCCAGGTTTGCCTTCACCTCCCCACTTCCTGGGAGACAACAATGGAAAGAACATCCCTGGTATTCGTTTTGAATAGCAGTAAATTTTTATTATAATTTTTAAATTATGTACAAATGAAAAAGGAAAAAAATAGGTAACTTCCAAGGGGAGGAAAAGACCTTCTCTCAGTGTTTTAAGATGCTGCTCAATGGAGTTCAGGAGTTTCTAAGTAGCTCCTCACCCAAAATTGTGCTTCCATTCTTAAGTTGCAATCAAACTGGAACTTATCTGCTGGAGCCAAGTTGCTATCTGCACATAAATGTGAGTCTAAACCAGACAAAGTCTGTAGAGCCCGCTAGATCTCTACAGCAGCAAGGGCAGTAACAGATGATAGATCCATTTGTCCTCAATAACATGGGCATCTTCAAGGTTGAGGTCAGCAGGAATGTGGATCGCCTCATTAGACGTCGGCTGCTGGTGGAAAGGATTTTCATCGTGAGCAGTGGTCAGAGATCCGTCGTGATACCAAAGTGCTTTACACATTGTGATGGTTTTTCCTCTTCTTCCTCTGGTAGAATACAGCCTGTGTCAGATACCCTGAACAGATCCAGGTCTGCTATTCATTTTCTGATAGCAGGGCAGGAGAGTCTGTCTCGGATGTAGACAAGAAATCCTTCAGATGCAGATGGCCTACACCGTGTTGTGCCTCTTCAGCTGCCACTGCACGTGAAAATTGTTCTTCCGAGTGGTGCGGGCGGAGGCACATAAGAGAGCCACGGGACTGTATGCTGTGCCCTTTCTTCATTGTCAGCCTCTAGTAGAGTGGTATCTTCATTGTATGCCATGGGCAGATGCACAACAAGACACAGAACTGCTCTCCCGTGTTATGGTTGTTCAGATGGTGCCTCTGGTGAGGCTGGGTTTGTCTCAGTGGCTGTGGACAGATCCAGGTGGGTACATGGCATTAATGGCGCTTCAGCAGTCCCCACTGGAGATTCGTCTACCTGAGATGACGTGGGCACAGTTATCTTGGCATCCATGGCAGCTGGAGCCCATGCTGATTCTTCAGCTGCTGCCACGCAACGTGACACAGCTTCAGGAGAATGGGCATTCTCTTGAATGGGCATCCACCACAGTTGGCACCCAGGATTGGTGTGGAAGTTTCAGAGGAGTGTCCAGGTCCCTGCTCGCCTAGTCGGAGATGCCAGGTGTCACATGCCAGGTTCTCTACACCAAGAGCCAGAATCTTCTTCTGGGTCTGGTTTGGGGTTGGAGTCTTGATCAGGGATTAATCCAGATGTCCACCAGGCTTTCTCTGCAGGATCTCCTGCACTCTGACCCAGTAAAAATCGAAACAAGAAAACATGGCATTTTCTTTGCTATCTCAGGGTAAGTTTGCCAGCTGGAGTCCTCTCTGCAATGTGGCTGCCTGGATACCTGGGTTCCAAGTTCTCTTTAGTCTGTTGTCAAAGATGAGGTCACTTCCTGGAGTCCTTTTACTAAGCACCTCTTCTTACAGGACTCCCACAAAGTATCCCTGGTCTTCTGACTATTCCTCATAAGCCATTCACTATTTGCACAACTGGACACAATTTTACCAGTATGTCCTCTCCTCCCTGAAAAGGCCTGAGTGCAGTTTATGCCTCAGTTCTCAGGAGATGGAGGTGAATGCAGATCTAACATCTTGGTCTCCGAGCATGTTTGTGTGTGCATGAGACCGCCAAGGCTTGATTATTTGTTATAATGTAAAAAATTAGAGATAAAATGACAACAGGAAGTGATACAATAAAACAAAAACCTTAAAATTCTTAGAAGCCTTGTTGTCTAGGTGAGAGCCTTTGCAATGTGAGCTTTTGGTTCTGGGAACATTTCTTACATTTTTCTATGCCAATTTCTTCCCTATTTCACTGTTCTCTTTATGAAACTCCTGCTTTGAAGTTTAAATTTTGAATACATTGTATTCTTTCTTCTAGTTGTTCTGTCCTTCCTTTCTTTTTTTTTTTTCTTTTCTCTGTTGAAAGAAGGTCTCACCATGAAACCCAGGATGTGGCTTGTACTACATGTAGCTATTTTGGCTTTCTTGGTTTTCCTTCTGCTCTCTAAGTGATTTTGTCAACTTTATATTCCAACCATTTACTACCTCGTTGTTTTGATTACACTTTTATATCGATTCATTTCATATTAGTTTTATATGAATTAAATTTTATATTAATTTTCAAGATTCTCACTAAGACAGTAGGGTAAGAGCCTCTTTCCCTAGCTTCTCCAAGTATCAGCAGAGCTATATCTTTTCTTTTAAGACACTTTCCTCCAGAAGAATTCCCCTAAATCCTAACCATAGTGCTCCATTTCTGAGAGTGCACAGTAGGCCAGAAAACTTATATTTCAGCTTGAGAACCTTCATTTAACTCTTCTATTCTCATTATAACATATCAACATTATCCTAGGAAGTAAGACTCCAAAGCTCCTCCAATTCAGTTCTCTAGAGAAAACAGGTCTCCCAACTTGTGCTGGGGTGGAAGCTGAGTAGGGAAGACACCTGCCAATGTTGTTTCGAGACTAAGATTCAAAGCAGAGGAGGGAATAAGGACTGTCAATCAATCTTATTTTTAGTACCATGCACACTCCTGCTCTCAGGGATACCTAGCATCTCTAAATCTTTAGCATCTCTTGAGCTCTATAGAGCAATCAGTTTGCTCTCATTTACTGGCATTTCCCACCATAAGCAATTGACCATCAGTTTTTCCAAGTAAATATTAAGTTACCATTTATTCTGTGCCTCTGAAAATTTTGCTCACATCTCTCATCTGTTATGAGTCTTCCTGTTCTCCTTGTCCTGGTTTGTGCCCTTGTCTAAATTTACAAATGTGTGTGAAATCTCAAGAAAAAAACCAACTTGGTCCAATTTATCCCTATACTTACACCTTCGATTGTCAAAGAATTCATGCCACTCTTGATAGAAAATTAAGCTCTATTTTGTCTAACAAAATATAAGGTCCTGTAAAATATTTTTCTAACCTGAATCATCCTAGGTTATTGTATTATAGTTTATTTATACTTTAGTACATTACATGTCTATTTCATTTTCTTTGTTTAGAAGGTTCAATCCCACAAAGTCTCCATTAGCCTCATACATATTTTATATCTTAAGAAAAATCTCAATCCTTCATGAAGCCAACCTCAATGACTTCATCCCATATTGACTTTTCCTTTCACCCAAATAATTATAGCTGACATCATCAGTAACAGAATTCCCATTTCCTGTCTTGAGGGTTTGTGTTGTCTTCTTATACATGTTTATTAAGAGAAGAAACCATGGCTTGTGTGTTAATTGCAGAGTACCCTGTGGTATTAGATCCCGAGTACTTGCAAATTGACATAAGTGAATTCAGGTCACAAATGTACAATTAATATGCAACATGCTATGGAGTAACAATCTTTAGGGAATAAAACTTTTATTCTACTTTCTATCCTTAACAACCATCACAGTATTTCACAGAGTTACTGAGTGGAGGGATGAATACATAAATGAACTTTCATGAGATGCTGTATTCAATGCTATGCATGACATAAGGATTTTTTTTAAAACTTCTCAACATGGAGAGGATTAAAATAATCATTCACTACTGTATTCCAGCACCTAGAACAGCAGTGGCACAAAGAATATGCTCAGTGCCTTACCAATGAAGGTTAAACGAGTGAATCTGTCAGTCAGGAGGCCTTAGTTTCCACATAGCAAAACAGAAGAGAAACACCTGGCTTACCCAGAAAGCACACCCAGAACTAGGTTGAGAACAAAGAATGATCCAATAATGATGAGAGGGATGAAATACAGCCAATTCCAGGTGGCTCCTAAGGCATCATTGGTCTGCAAGAAAGGAAAAAAGTTTTTAATTACTAATACATTTGCAGAAGCAAGGCCCGCATTCTCGTACCTCCAGACTGAGGATGACATAACAAGCCTGATGCAATATAGTCAAATACTGCCTCGCTTCACTCCCCTCTGGTCTTATTGTGAGTTCACATATTTTGCCATGTGCTTAAATGAAGGACAAACAGCTACCACTGCAATATCCTAAGTGAGAATGTTCCAACACCCTCACTTAACAGATGAGAAAACTGCATGCAGAAAAATTGAATTTCTTTTCTAAGATACTGCAAATGTTAACTGGTTATAGTGCTTGGTCCTAAGCTTTTGCATATAAATTGGACAAACCTTTAATCAAAGGCAGGACATGCCTATCGCTCTATACCATGGGTGTTGGTCAAGCCCTTGGCAGCATTATTTGGGAGACATTGGGATCCTCTGTCTTGCTCAGCCCTGGGTCTAGGCTGACTTTTCTTATTTCACCACGGTTCAAAAGTACTTGCCCCCAGTAGAAACTGCTCCTAGCAGGAAATAATTCTAGAATTCTAAAAGAAATACTGTATCTCCCTCTATTCTTTCTTTTTCTCTCCCCTCCATGCTAAGATACAGTAAGGGGAAAACATAGAAATCCACATTCTGAGTTGCCACAAATTCAATGCAAAGCCTATGAATGGCTCAAGATTGGGAAGAACTGTAGCCTACAACTTGCCAGAAGTAGTCATCTTCAGTAACATGTCTCATCATCTTTAAATGAGAGCTTGCAAGTATGTTGACAGGCCCTCCTCTAACCCTGTGCCTTGCAACTAAGCTTTGCCTTGACTCTCTATGTCCAGGTCTTTTCAAATGGTCTTCTTGTACTGCACTTCACATTTGACATATGAAGGGCTACATTATTATTTTCTTTATTAGGTCATTCCCTAATTTTTCTTGAGTATGGATCCTTCTTTTTCAAAGATAACGTATATTAATCCATCAGGGAATACTTCCTATAAAATGTAGGGATAAAAGGACTCTCCACTCTGACTGAGCACCTGCTTGGATAGAAAAATTGTTTACCAGAAGCAAAACTGAGTTTTAAAGGCATAGCCCAGAGAAAAAGAGGACCCTCAGTGGTGTGGAGCCTTAGACATTGGTGCCCAGTGAGAACACTGGAATAGGAGCATTGAGAAGAGCGGGGGGTGGGGGGAGGTGGAGGGGAGTGTATTGGATGGATTAATTCAAAGAAACCTGGCCTAAGAATTTTCCAAAACATATAGCAGATGCATAAATCACAGGGTAAAGTAGAAAATAAATCAAAACAAAAGCAAAAGAAAATACAGTATTTTGTTGTCCTAGAATCTGGAATGGGTTTCTCAATTCGTCTATAAAATTCTCCTGATGAACAGCATCATCTTTGCATTGTGTGAGAATGCTTTAGGGGCTTGTTTTAACCTATTTTAAGTAACCTTAACTAAGTTATCCTTTTTTACATCTGGCACTGGACAAAGGGTTTGGCATACCCAGATGCTCAATCAATATATATGTCACTTATTGATCTGTTAATGAGATGACTGTAGTTAAAAATGAAACCATACAAATTCATTCTGATGTACTCTCTCAACTGTACAACTTTCTCCCAATTGTTACAAGTGTCATCCACCATAGCATTGTTACCTCCTAGATGAAATAAAGAAAGGAAATGAGAAAAGCAGCACTAGGAAGAACCAGCCCTAGCAACATGATACTCTGCGGAATTATTAAAGATGACTGACAATTTAAAAGGTTCTTCTACAGGGAGCAGTTTGACAGTTCCTCTGCATTATTCACAAACTGTTTCATAGTCTTGCCACACCCTCACACCTAGCACCCTCTCCCAAGTTTCCTCGCCCTTCTTATTCTCCCATTTTTCCTGACCAGATGGCATTAGCTATCTTTACATGCTGTCCCAGGTCCAGGGACAAAGGGCACACCTCTACAGGTAGTGGGTGAAAAAAACTTCCTACTTCGCTCTTTCAAAATGTTTCTCTCTGATGTTAATTGGGGGCCCCCATCGCCTTCTGATTAACCATCATTAAAACCTCAAAATTGTCCAGTGTAGGTGCGACATCTCCTGAAGCATCTTTGGTGAAACAGTCAACAATGCTGAAGGTAGAAAGTGTCTCAGTGCCACGTAAAGTGGGAGCCAGAAGAAGAATGCCAGTGCCACCACAGAGTAGTGGGTGGCTTTCCCTCTTGGTGATGAGTATGTCGGTCTCATGTAGGATGAGGAAGTGGGGAAGGGTCCCTGCGGAGAAGGAGCAGATCTCCCTTTATTCTCTCTCCACTGCCACTTTTTGTGTCTGATCTTCGTTCTCTATTTGTTCTAGTGACTCCTTCACAAACATTGGACGAGAGGTCACTAGTGGTAGCTCATGCCTATAAATCCTAAACACTCAAGAGGTGAAGATATTAGTATCTTGGTTTAAAGCCAGCCAGGGCAGGAGAAAGCATGAGGCTCTTGTCTCCAATTAACCACCAAAAATGCAGAAATTGAGCTGTTAAGTGCCTTGAGCAAAAAGGCTAAGAGACTGTATTCAGGTCCCAAGTGCAAACCATCCCAGTACCACCACAGAAAATGAGGGGGAAAAAAGGGGGGAAAAAAGGGGGGAAAAAAGGGGGGAAAAAGGGGGGAAAAAGGGGGGAAAAAGGGGGGAAAAAGGGGGGAAAAAGGGGGGAAAAAAGGGGGAAAAAAGGGGGAAAAAAGGGGGAAAAAAGGGGGAAAAAAGGGGGAAAAAAGGGGGAAAAAAGGGGGAAAAAAGGGGGAAAAAAGGGGGAAAAAAGGGGGAAAAAAGGGGGAAAAAAGGGGGAAAAAAGGGGGAAAAAAGGGGGAAAAAAGGGGGAAAAAAGGGGGAAAAAAGGGGGAAAAAAGGGGGAAAAAAGGGGGAAAAAAGGGGGAAAAAAGGGGGAAAAAAGGGGGGAGTAAGGGGGAAAAAAGGGGGGAGTAAGGGGGAAAAAAGGGGGGAGTAAGGGGGAAAAAAGGGGGGAGTAAGGGGGAAAAAAGGGGGGAGTAAGGGGGAAAAAAGGGGGGAGTAAGGGGGAAAAAAGGGGGGAGTAAGGGGGAAAAAAGGGGGGAAAAAGGGGGAAAAAAGGGGGGAAAAAGGGGGAAAAAGGGGGGAAAAAGGGGGGAAAAAGGGGGAAAAAGGGGGAAAAAGGGGGAAAAAGGGGGAAAAAGGGGGAAAAAGGGGGAAAAAGGGGGAAAAAGGGGGAAAAAAGGGAACAAGAAAGGAAAAAGGGAAGGGAAGGGAAAAGACAAACATAGAACAACCATGTTAAAAACTGAGAACAAAATGCTGGGGTATTAGAAAGCAGCAGGTTCTAAAACATGATCTACTAGGTAAAGGCCCCAGGAGTCTCTCAGGGATAACCTTACCTCCTAGACCTCTACTGTGAACAGGTATCTGTACATCTTCTCCCTGCCCAGCTCAGTGCCTCTTCAGAACATCTGCTATATTGTTAAATCAGATTGAAGTCTCTGGATATGTCAGTGAGGGTTTCCAGAGAGGACTGGCCCACACAAAACAGTCTAGGAACTGGGTGGAGATGAACATTCCTTAATGTAGGTAGATATCCCACTCAATTGTCTGTGGCTGGGATGGAAAATAACAAGGTGGAAGTAAGGGACTTGTGGTCTCACATCCTTTCCCCCTCCCCCTCTAGGAATATGATCCTCCTTTTCCTCCTGCCCTTGGAATCACAGCACCAGGTAAGAACTGAACTTGTCCTCTGAGACTTGCACACCAGTGATCCCCTGTTAGCCTTTGACTGGAGGCTTGACTGGAATTCACAGTTCTGAGAACACTACTGGCTTCTCGCTTCTCCAGCTTGCTGATAACCCAGAGGGTGATTTCTCAGCCTCCCGGGTTATCTGTACCAAATTCTGATCGATTTCCTCCTGTAGGTCCTTTTGGACATCTAATATATTTGCCACATTTCATGTACAATCTTTTCTTTCCTTTGAATGGTGTCCTCTTTATGGTGCTGGTATTCTTGCCATTCATGCCTTTCCCCGCTTTGCCCTTTCCCCTCCACCAGCTCACAAAGGCTGGATCCTCTTCTCCCTCTTTCTCACCTGCTGTTTCCCAGAATGATACACACGTGCGCACGTGCACTCCACAAGGACGATGACAGACAAGATAAAAAGCAGTTCGGGGGTGGCAGCCCACCTGCACGGGAGTGCTCAGCGGCCCCAGCCCTGACTTCGTGGGAATGTGTTTCTTTGGGAACCTGCCTGGTTGGGGGTGGTGAGCTCAACCCACTCCCTGAGTAAACAGGCACACATGGCAATTATCACATTAATCTTTGGGAGTTGGGAGACACTCTGGCAGGTGGGGTGGGAGGAGCAAGATTGGCAACAAAGATGTGGATGGTGAGACCAAGGAGGAGAAAGCCCTCGGGTTCTCCTGGCTTGAGGCAGTGGAGGCAGGCCCCATGTTTGAAAGAGATGTCTAACAGAGCATGGGGAGGGTCTCTTGGACGTGCAGCTCCTTCAAAAAGAAACTATGATCCGGAGACTGAATTACCTATCACACCATGGTTAAGGGTATGGGTAGGGATAGAAATATAGATTGCAGGGTCTGATTAGAAACAAAGTCTCTGGGACTTACCAGCTTCCCTGGCTAGACTCAGCAATCACTAAAGATGACCCATTTGAAGGCTGTCACCTCTGTTGGAACTAGGTAATATTTTGATCATGAGACATCCCTAGCCTCCATTCAGAATGCCAGTAGGACTCTCTCATTTCTGAAAACAATGTCTCCCAAGTTTCCAAATATCTAAATTGCTCTGGCTTCAAGGCTCCATCTTAAGGAGAAAGGTTCCACCTCCTTAATTACCAGTTGAGGTCAGGCTGGAAGGTGGTTGCATCAGCCATTCTTGCCTACCAGCATGGACATTCATAGCAGCTAAAGCATCCATCCAAAGCCTCTGCTGACCATTCCTGGAGAAAGCAGCACTCAACATGCATTGAGGGAGGAGAAAAGCAGCTCAGTGTGGATGCAATGACTGGATGCTAGGCATTCTCCACTTTATCAGCTTACTAGCTGTCTTAGCTAGGGGCCATCCTGCCCCACCCCAAATGCCTGGGATTCCATGACTCAGAGCTAAAATGCTTATCTCAGTCCTGGCTTCTGTGAAACTCATAGTATAATGGCAGGGAAGAGGGGCATGTGGAGTAGTTGAGTACACAAGTACATGTAGAACTTAAGGCAGTGAAGGACCATAGGGCATAGAGGCAAATGTCTGGTCTAAGGGTGGTCTAAGAATTTACTAAAGCTTTTGAAAAAAAGGGTTTAAAACTAACGTTGGCCAAGGAAACAGAGGCCAGAGAATGCCAATAAAAAGTTTTATGAGGGGCTGGGAGTTGGCCTAATGGTAGATTGCTTGCCTAGCATGCACAAACACCCGGGTTTGATTCCTCAGTACCACATACACAGAAAAAAAGCTGAAAATGGTGCTGTGGTTCAAGTGGTAGAGCTCTAGCCTTGAGAAAGCCTAAGGACAGACCTCAGGCCCTGAGTTCACACCCCAGGACTAGCAAAAAAAAAAGTTTTTATGAATAAAGGTGGAGGGGGACTGTTAAAGATTAACAAGTGCCAAATTTAAGCTATGGTAAATAATGCTACAATGGAATCAACCCAGACCTCCTCAGTAGATGAATGAACCAAGAAGATGTGGTACTTATGCACAATGGAATTCTATGTTGCCATCAGAAAGAATGACACCAACCCATTCATAAGGAAATGGAAAGACTTGGAAAAAAATATTAAGTGAAGTAAGCCAGACCCAAAGGAGCACAGCCTCCATGGTTTCCCTCATTTGTAATAATTAGTGTACATTTAGGATTATCCTAACAGAAGATCACAATAGCTCAAAAGCCCCTGTGTATGTAGGTCATACAGGATGAGACTAAATGAAAGATATTCTAGGTTAATGAAACAAGAGGTTTATCTTTGTGATTGCTGTTCTTAATGTACTATGTGTAGTTATTTTTTTCTCTTTTTTTCCACTTATGATTAATCTCATGAGGTTACTGTATCTGAATTTTTATACTGGTATATTGTATATACACTTATTTGTTTGAAATAGGGAAGGGGAAAAACAAGATGACAGGGGTGGAGGGAAAGGGGGACAAAACCATGAGAAGGGGTATCAAGGTTTGAGAAATAATGTACCCACAGCCTGACAAATGTAACTATACATTATCCCAACAATAAAATACAATAAAAATGGTTAAAAAAATACATCAACAAGTGCCAAGAAGCATCAGGTAAAGAAGGAAAAAGATGTGGACTTTCAATCAACTGCCTTACAAAAGCAGCACCCCAAGATCCCATGTAGATGCTTTTTGGAAACATGTACAAATCATAAGGGAACCCTTCAATAGATTTTCCTTTTATTACAAAGTACATGTTACTGTGCAATCAGCATTCAAATAGCCCCAAGTCTTCCCTCCACCCATTTCTAAGCAGTCTTCCCTTCTATAACCATTCATGACAGTGGTCTTACTAGAAAATCTCATCTGAGTATTTTCCTCCTATGCTCAGCCATCCCAGGAGCCTGGCCACTTCATCGGCCCTCTCTGTCCCTCCCTCCAATTCAAATATTACAACTCTAGATATAGAAGATTCTGTGCTATTCCCTATCCCTCAGATCTAGACACCCATCCCCTCCAGTTGCTGTATGTCTGGGATGCTCATGGCTGTACCCCACCTCCATTCTCAAAATCTGTCCTTTGTTAGCTCTAGTGTGTATATGTGTGTGTGGAGGGGAGACATTACACTTGCTCAAGGCAATGGTGAGGGAGACCTATAATCAGTAACTACTACTTCAAGGCACTTATGTTCAGGGCCTTTCACTCTGGAGGAGACAACCTCTGCGATACATTCATACTCTACAGCTACATGCGGGATCAAACTAATCCTGTAACACTTCTGAAACCTTATCTCTGCCTAGGTTTTCCCTTGACCTAGTCTACCTCCTGTCATCCTTATATCCTCACCGGTATCCCTAAAAACGGACTCATTAGCAACTGCCACCAAAAGCTGCATCCCCCAATCAGTTCCTAGAGAGTCTGATTGCATGTATTCTAGCTTTCCCATTAGGGCTTTAACCAGCCTTAGCAGGCACCACCACTGAATAGGGTTTCATAGGGCAGAGCCACAGTACTCTTTTAGCCAAACCCACAAGCTGTTAGGGATGTATAATGGATTCCTATGCATGGATTATCTGAGTTTTCTGTACAACAGGATTTGTAATCAGAGTCTTGGAAGAAAATTAGGAGAGCACATCATTCAACCCATCATTTTCTAGAAGAGGAAATGGGAGGGCCAGAGAAACAAACTAACTTCCCTGAAGATAAAGGCATTTAAGTTATTAGCAGACCTAGTATCCCAGTTTAAAACAGCAGTGATAAGTATTTTTACAAATGGTATTTTTTTGTCTTTTCTTTTTGGGTACTGGGGATCGAACCCAGGACACTGTATTTGCTAGACAAGCTCTTTGCCACTGAACTACATCCCAGCCTGGTCAAGTTCTTCTGACTCTCCATATTTCCTTTAGTCCCAGAACTCCTAAAAAGAATCCCAATTTTACACAGTTCCTACCATCTAGGGGACAAATACAAATAGAAAGGCCATCAATGGGGTCCAGCAGCTGGAAAATAACAGGTGTCTCCAGAAAGAAAACAGCCCCCAGAAAGAGAGAGGGATGAGGAGCAGGGGAGGACAGAATGCTCCAAGAGAATCCTAAGTACCTGCTGCCACCCAACCTGTCAGTCCCAGGGGACAAGGCATTTTATTATGTCTCAGGTTCCTGAACGTATTTAATAAACATGCTGTCTCTCCACACGAGCAAGCTCCAAGGCAGCATCTGGCTTAGCCAGGGGCTATTATAAGGATTATTAAGGATTCCTGAGCAGTCTGGTCATCCCCAAAGCCCCTGGACTCAATGCAGCCACTTGCACCCCCTGGCCTGCATTACCATCAAAGATGGTGTACCCTTTTTCCAATCCAAAAGGACCATGAAGAGTAACTTACTACCTGGACATGATTCTTCCCCTATCCTTCCTTTCCCTTTCTTCTCTCTCCAATTGGGGAATAGGGAAGGCAAACAGAAGAAAAGCCAGTCTGGCAAGAAGAAGCTGCAGAGGAAGAGAGCATTCTTTACTCATCTATAAGCAGTGGCTATAAGCTCAGAAGATCCTGACTAGGGTGGTGTGGCCCAACCCACCCACCCACCCACGTCATAGCACACAAAGCCCTCATCCCTCACATGGGCGGCATCCCCACGGACATGGAAGACAGGTAGAGATGTGTCAGTGAAAATCCATCCACACCCTTGGGGAGATAACACAGTAGAAATATCAAATTGAGGGAGGGGTAATGGTGCTAGCCAGGGCTTACAAAGGCTGTCATGCCTGTGACCATATAAATGAGAGTTGAAAAGTAGTGTACCAATCAAAACAACTCTAAGATTCCACCTCACTCCAATTAGAATGGCCATGATCAAGAAATCTAGTAACAGATGTCAGGATGTGGCCAGGAGGGATCACTACTACACTGTTGGTGGGAGTGCAAACTCGTTCAACCACTATGGAAAGCAGTATGGCAGTGCCTCAAAAGACTAAACATAGAACTCCCCTATGACCCAGCAATTCCACTACTTGGCATTTACCCAATCATCCAGAAACAAGGACATACTAAATCCACTAGCACAGCAATGTTCATTGCAGCACTATTTACCATAACAAAGATATGGAACCAACCCAGATACCCCTCAGTTGATAAGTGGATCAACAAGATGTGGTATTTATACACAATGGAATTCTATGCTGCTGTAAGAATGACATTGCCCCATTTGTAAGGAAACAGAAAGACTTAGAAAAAATCGTATTAAGTGAAATAAGCCAGACTGAAAGGAACATAGGCTCAATGGTTTCCTTCATTTGTCATAATCAGTAGAAACCTTGGGCTCTCCTAGCAGACATTTACAATAGAACAAAACCTAGATACAGAAGGCCATATAGAATGATGCTAAATGAAAGGACCTCCAGGATATAGAAACAAAAGCCATTTAACGAGTGATTGCTGTCCTAATGTACTATGTTATCCCTCATCTCTTTTGCTGGCCCTTGGTTTTCTCATATTGTTACAGTATTTCACCTGGTTATCTAATATATTGTATATATGCATATTTGGTTATTTGAAGTCAGATATGGATAGGAGGAAAACAAGATGAGGAGTGGGGGTGGGAGGAGGGAAATGGGGACCAAGACATGAGAAAGGGTATCAATGTTTGTGAAGTAATGCACCTTCTATCTGGTGAATATAATATAACCCTTCTATTAATTACAATAAAAAATGTATGAAAACAAAAAAAAGCAGTACACCTCGGGGCCCTGCTATGTGTACATCCTTCAGTTAAGTCTACCAATTCCACGATCCATGCTACATGATGTTTATCTTGTCCCCTCCCTTTCTAAACTCTAAAGCCCCAAAGGACCATGCTTGAAACAGATTCCTTGAAGAATGTCTTCTTGTAACGATGGAGCTCAATTTGGAGACATTTGGGTTCAGGATTCTATTCTTTTTATCTTCCTACATGTTTTCATTCTATTCCACCTTCATACATGTTTTCAAATTATTCATTCTAAAACACTTTTTTCCCAAAAATTAACTTATTTAAACAGTTCTAGGTTAGGTGTGGAATTTAAGAGCAATCAGTGAACAAGATTAACCATAATGGTAATGATGGAAAGGGCTAGAACTGAGTGGCTTCAAAAATATTTTAATTATTTTTCAGGCTTTATAACTTTATGTAATATCATTTACGAGTTAATAACAAAGGTTATTGGAGGGATGTTTTAAAAGAAGACTTTTTCAAATTGCAGCCCAGGTTGCTTGGGAGGCAGGTGTTACCAGGGCCATGGCATGATCGGGACAGAGACAGCTAGTCCTTTGGGAATATGTTTGGCTCTGGGAAAAGGCAAGTGCATTGCTCCTTAGTTTATCTGTTTTTTATACTGCCTACCACTGACTTATGCAGAATGTCCAAAGCAGGCAAATTTCAAGATAGAAATAAAGAGCATATTCCCTTCCATGATCAGCAAAAGCATGTCTTCCCTTCGTCCTTGCCACAGGGTTTGCTGGTGAGACTTGTACTTCTGAAAGAGGACTGAGTGCTAAGAGAGGACTGAGGCTAAGAGAATGTGTAGGAAAGCAATTCCCAGAGGACACAAATGGCCTAAGGCTTGATATACCTACTATTATGAACACTTAGTTCAGGATCCTTCCTCTTCCAAAAAGAACATGCTGGATGACTCCAGGATATGTGATCTTTCAGCAACCCCACTCTGGTTCTTCACCCCATGTTATGTTTCAAAAATGCAATCTTTGTGGTTATCATTTTTCAAGAATCTCTTTATCCTCCCTGATAATCACTGCCTTCCACTCATTTTGATATGAATATTGTAGCCATCATCTCACAAAGAACAGAGCTGGAGTCATAGCATCTTACTTTAACCTTGTACTTGATAGATGCAATGGCTGAAAAAAGGCCTTTCATTCATTGGTTCTTGAAGTGTAACTAGGATGCAGGGTTTCTAACTCCTAATCCATTTTACAAACCCTTTCTGTTTTATCTACTCTGCGTATACTTTATTATATAGGTCCCCATCCTTCTAAGTGATCTGACATAAAATTTAAATTGATGACTAAAATACCTCCTTTGAAGGTCCACTGAAGTCAAAAATCAAACCCATGAATACTCAGTTAAAAGAGCTGTCACACAATGTTTCCTTGACTGGAAAGAGGAGGGGCATTTCTGTTGGTCAACAGAGTAAGATATTCCCAGGGGAGGAAAATAGGTAGGAATGACAAAGCCTCAAAGGTTGCTCAAGTGAGATTAATCAAGATATATTATAAACTGACATGTTGAATTACAATCCCTTCATACAATAAATAATACAAATAAGTGAATAACAGCACAGTTGCTGGGCATCTGAAGCCCATGCCTACAATCCTAACTACTCACTCAAGAGGTTGAGAGCTGAGGGTCAGAAAAGTCCATGAGATTCTCATCTCCAATTAAGCACCAAAAAGCCAGAAATGAATCTGTGGCTCAAGTAGTAGAGTACCAGCCTTAAGCAAAAAAACTGAAGGACAGAGCTCAGGCCTGAATTTAAGCCCAAGTACTGGAACATGAACATGATTACATGCGCGCGCACACACACAAAATAGCAAGGAAAGGAAAACAACTGTGGTTTATGAATGACAGCTCCCCCAGGGATAACTCTTCTTTTTTCCCTCTTCTATTCCCTTGCTTCTGGTCTCTTCGCCTCTATGAGACTTTCCCCCTTCCTTCACTCTCCTCCCCAGCTTTGCAGACTTCCCTTGACAATCAGGCATACCTCAGAGTAACCATACATTCATTCAACACTTGTGAATGTGTACTCTACACAAGATCAATGAGGAAAGAAAACAGTCCTCAAGGGCTTCAGTATATATAAGGAAGCTACGTCATGAGTACAAATGCCTCTAATGGTAAAGAGAACATTAAGCTCTGAACTTAGGCATTTATTCCCCCTTATGCAGACCTTCTTCATATGGATTCAGTCTCATTTACATATTGATCCTCCTTTCCCATTAGGACTGAAATGTTTCTCAAAGACAGAATTGCATCTTCTATTTCTGTGTGCTCTCTACCCATGCCTAGGATATTACTCCACAAACATGAGGTTTTCAATGTTATTGACTAGTAGGAAATAATAAATCTGCCAGTATTCTTCTGCTTCATAGGCATACATAAGATCCTTTCACTGGAAATAAATACATCACCTGTAAAATGGCATCTCTGTTGACATACAACAAGCACACTTAGCTAAGTCAAATATGCAGCACAGCATATGAGAGCAGACAAGGAGAAAAAACAAGCTTCAGATAATCGTTTTTCTTGGCTTTCGTTCTTCCTTCCTCAACAGATTCTGAGCAGAAGGTAAATTAATTTGCCATTCAACATCTTTTTAATTAATGATTGTGCATCGACTACTATGTAAGGCTGGTTAGCCCAGTTGGTTTTCTAAGAAACCTCAGGATACTCAGTTTCATTTTTTTGTGGCTCCAGGAAGCATTCTTTCTCTGTAAGAACAGATTGAAGGCAAAGATTTGTGGTACGTGTAAGTCTTTGTTTCCCCAGAACCCAAAACAGTATCTCTGAGTGAGATGAAATCAGTATATTTCCTTGGTGCAGACCTGGTAATAGATAAAAGCTCAGAATCCTACCTGTCTATTCATCACCAGAGGTAGGAGAGGACTTGGGTAAGTGTCTCCAAGATAGCCCTACTATATTCGTTTCTCATCACCTACTGAGGTACGAAGAATTGCTTGCCTTTCATGACCCCTGGCAGAGTTTAGGAGCCATCAAGCTGGTCACTTCTACTACCTCCTCAGTGTCAAGTAATTGTTATTAACATGAGCCCTTTTGCCAGACACCATCTGACATGAGTTCTTCCCTTGAGTAGATGATTTAAATTATCTCAGAGAAGGCCAGGCACTGGTGGTTCATGTCTGTAATTTAGCTACTCAGGAGACTGAGTAACATGGGTCAAAGCCAGCCCTGGCAGGAAAAGTTCATGAGACTCTTATCACCAATTAACCATTTTTAAAAAGCCAGAAGTGGAGCTGTAGCTCAAGTAGTAGAGTGCTAGCCTTGAGCAAAAGAGCTCAGGGACAGCATCCAGGCTCTGAGTTCAAGCCCCCATTACCAGCACCAAAATAAAATAAAGATGGCTAGCTATCTAGATAACTCTAAGTAGATCCTTTTCCACCTAAACTACCCATTTCACTTGGCTTCTCCTGTCTCTCATAGAATCTAACCTTTAGGTTCCAACCTACCACTTGCCCGTCCTCTTCTCTTTTTGTAACTGTTTTCTTCACTTTGTTGCTGCCTCCTAGAAATTCACTTTGCTGCTTCAAGTCCCCCACCCAGAGATAAACATTCCAGCTGAAGATTTCCACTGGCTTGGGCACAAGTTTGAAAATGAATATAGATAATAAAGTAAAAATCTGTTTCCCCAATCTAGGAATCTCGGTAGGAATTGCCTTTTGTATTTACCAAATGTCCTCCTTGGATGACATTTTCTACTTATTTTGTGGAATGTACTTAGGTGAACTGGTGGGTAGAAAAAGAATGTATATAAACTACTGGGATAGTGGATCCAACAGGGTCTCTTTCTTTGGAAGTTTCTCTTAAACCTGGTGGTTTCTTCCCTGCCTGGATGTCTGATAAGGCTGGAAGGCTGCCATAGCCAGTTCCCCAGTGGTACAATAACCATTCTGTTGCCAGGGAGATCTGACGAGTGGGATACGGGATCTCAGTAACAGATCTCCTGAAAGCAGGGATGAGATGTCATTTAAAATGAACACATCTCACTCCACCTTACTACTCTGCAATGCTGCCCTGGCCAAATCCCCCAGCATGGCTGAATCCAGCCTAACCTACACAGCTTGTGTCTTATAGAGCTTGCTATATACATGACTACAATCAGCTTCTTCTAATTTCTTCCTATGCCACGTTCTCTTCTGTCTCTTCATTTCTTTTCATGTGTCTCCATTGAACACACCTTCCTTATCTTTTCTACTTGAAAATCCTTAGCCCTGAACCCTCACTGAACTTCATTAGGAAGCCTTAGTAGAGGCTTTCACATCCTGACTCCATAAGCTTCATCCCATCATGCCACCTAAATCGACACTATCATCACATAAGGAGGGTCTTAGGTTCTCTTCTACAAGCCAAATCTCCCCAGGAAAAGGAGCAGATGGACTTGTCTATGTTATTGCCTCAGAACCCAACTTCACTGCCTGTAGGTCCTAAGCACATGTTTGTTGGATTAAAAAAATCACAAACTAAACTGAGGCAAGTAGACAGGAGGGGGAAAGAAAGCCAAGGTGATGAGCAAGCTTTCTCTGAGTTAATTAAATGTGTAGGGTTTTCCCAAGACTAAAAGGGCAGAGTTGGCAGCTGATTAGAGGAGGTTTATCGGAGATTATCATTTAATAAGCCCTTCCCAGGTATATCTTGCCTCAAAGAACAACTCCTAATCCCCCCCAAAGACAAAGGCCCTATCTCTTATCTTTAAAGAGCTCTGGAAATGATTAAAACAAGGCGGGCAAACTCATCCCTTTCCTATAGCTACAATCACATAATTGCATGTGATGCTAATCAGAAGCAGAAAAGACATATTGGGCCTAACACAAATGGGATCGGGTTTCCTAAAGTACACCAGACAAAAAAAGTCCAGGAACTGCTCTAATTTCAGAATAAAACATAGCTCTCATGGATGGGGCAGGGGTATCTATGAGAAGAGTAGATAGCCAGCCCCTTGAAGAAGCAGCAGACTCTCATTGTTAGGAAACACCAAGCTAACAATGACAGCACCAACTCAACAGCACCAGCTCAATGACCCTTGCACTTGAAGATGAGGCAGAAAGCATAGCAGAGAAGCAAAGTCTGGTTCCCTGAATGGTCAAGCTTCACCTATACACAACCGAGGCTACAGCACTAACCTTTTATTGAGGTTTATGCTGACAATTGTAACCCAGCTCCCCACATTATTTACTACCAGAATCCTAGCCCTTATGTTTTTGTTATTTCCTACTGAATTGCAACTTTATATCCCACCTCAGGACCCTGGTTCTTGGATTAGTACTGCTCAGGAATCCTGTAATGCTACGTTCTTGCCAGGTCTGCCCCGATATCTTTTCTGTTAAATTCTAGAGATTTAGTTTGAATGATACATTTCTCTCTATAATCTGACACTGACTATTAATTTATCTAAACAGATTGGAATGAATAGCCAACATTCCTTGGAATGATTACTCTGTAGATTTTGCCTACCTTTGCACAACTGTGTTATCTTTTGGATGATTCTTTTGAAGTAGATATTAGGATTATGCTTTCTATCTTTTCTTTTTTTCCCTAGTCCTAGGGCTTGAACTCAAGGCCTAGGCACTGTCCTTGGACATGTTTTGCTAGTGCTCTGCCACTTGAACCACAGCACCACTCCTGGCTTTTTCTGGGGATGTGGTGCCAAGGAATTGAATCCAGGGTTTCACGCATCCTAGTCAAGCACTCTACCATGACTATGCTAAGTCAACTGAGGCAGAGAATGGTTGCATAGCTTGCCTGAAGCTTCATGGAAACAACCAGATCAGAAGTGCGACTCTGGCTGTCCTACCTTCCTTTCTCTCCTGCACACCAGGGGCCTTGCACTTGCCCCACCCCCTACCACTTCAGCCCCACCCCCATCCTTAACACTCTTAACCAACACTCTCTTCCTGGTAGAGTATCTAAAACACAAAAGTGCTCCACCAACTACTGGATTTTTAATATTAAATATATTAACCCTGTCCCCAGTAGTCACCCTTGGCAAATAAAAGTGTGAATGAATGAATCGCTATTAATTATATTCATCTTACGTACATACTTTACTTGCCATGAGCAAGGAGGCCGACTGTTCCTAAGCCTCTTTTATTATTGGTAGTTTATTATAACACTTATCACAGTGTTCAGTGTGTAACTGTCTTTTGCTGTACACGAATCCATGACCTATTGGGTTTTATCTTTCACTGGATAGCAAATAGTGTGTAGAGCCAAAGAGGTGTTCAACAAGCCTGATAGATGAATGATGAATCCAATCATTTTGAAACAATATAAAGGATTAATTCCAGCCACTGCTTACTCAAATTAGGCAAACACAGCTGGAGCAGAGGATCTCCAGGTGTGGTTCCTGCACCTGGGACACTGTGGTAAATTACAGTTTGGGGTCCAGGGCAAAGATAAACGTAACATCTCAGAAGAGACTAGAATCATGGTAAATAAACTTATTGTCTGTAAGTTACTCAGCTTTGGGTATAGTGTTCCAACAGCACAAAATGAACAAACTCCTTCACGAGAAAACTGCTTAAGTTTGGAACTTCTCGTCTAGGGAAGAAATTAGTCTTTCATGAGTAATATTGGTTTCAATGCTATGTGGCTATGTCCAAAGTGGGAGAGGAGATAGAGAATGAGAGAGAGAATGGAGAAACAGACACCTAGAGAGGATCTGAGAAAGGAGAATGCTTCAGGTTGAATAGAGAGAAGGAAAGATGACAGAAAGCTAGGGGGTAGGGGAGAGAAGGAGAGGAAGAGTGGGTGAGGAGATTTGTTTCATCTTGCAACCTCATGTGAAAGAAATGGGTTCATGATCTTAGTGGGTACTGCCATAACAATAGGTGCAACCCCTCCCACCACCCTTTTCCAGGCTGCTATGTTGGGTCTCAAGCCCGACAGGGGAGTCAACTCTTAAGGGAGTTGGGAAACCAGGAGAAGGCGGCTTGGGGGTGGGACTTCATCTGGGCACTGACCCCCAGCTGCACTGCAAGAAAGGCTGCTGTTAACTTGAGGTTCAGGTGGACAGCAGTGAAAGCACACCTGGCTGAGGACAGGACAACGTAGAGGCATCAATGTGTGTCCTCAGTTCCAGTCACACAGTACCACAGTCCAGCTCAGATAGCCTAACTGCTCTTGGAATTTTCTATAGGAAGTATGACGGGCTTAAAAGGAAATAGTCCATCCAATCTTCAAGGTTAGAAGCAGACAGTAAAATGATGAAAGCTAACAGGATCCAGAGACTGGGCAACAGTTACTCTAGGAGAGCAGTATTCAGCTCAAGATTCAAGGTCAAAGACTAATGGAGGAACAGAAGCTCCTACCTCTGTGCACTGAGGAACAGAAGGCTCACAAGGTCATCACCACCTTGCTAGAAATGATTGAAACTTCCAGGCTATTACCTGGAGAGCACGCATCTAAATGGACAAGGTGGAGCTGAGAAGAGGGAGGTAGAGATGTAGAGAATGTGTACAGATTACATGAAAACCACACAATGTTCTGCACACTCAATGGGTAAGCCTTAGTAAGGGTTGGCAGCCAATTAGACATTAAAAGTAAGACATAATTATGGCTGCTCTGTTGGTTTCTAAGAAGAACTGTGTTGTGATTAGATTCATAAGGTAGTATTAGAATTCTGAGCATTGCATAGAAGATTTTGTTTCACTTTTTCTCTTGAGACATGAAAGAAAATGAGGAAAAACAGAATCAATAAACCAGAGCATCTACCCTCCAAAGATCCTTCTGCATTCTTGATTTCTGTTGGGTGACAGATGAGAACTTTAGAGAAAGATTTCTCATACCTGATTTATTTTTTTTTTGCAGGGGAAGAGGCACTATGGATTGTACTCAGGGCCTATCACTTGAGCCATGCTTATAGTCCCTTTTTTGCACTAATTATCTTTAAGGTAGAGTCTTGCTTTATACCTGGGCTGCAGTTCTCCTTGAGTATATTTTCCTGGGTCATTAGAAATTATAGCACATGTCTCTGTGCCTATCCTTTGCGTCTTCCTCTATAGTTAATGGACAGGTGCCACTGTGCCCAGCCATTGGTTGACCTTAAACTGTGATCCCCAGTCTCTATCTCCCAAGAAGCTAGGAATACAAGTTTGAGCTACAGTGCCGGCTCATACTTAACTTCTCTTCTTTCTCATGTTGGCCCAGTAAAGACATCATTACTTCCAATTCACAAATGAGGAGACTGAACTGCGAGAAGGCAAATAGTGTGCACATAATAAAATGAAGAGCTGAGCCAGATGGCTCATGCCTGTCATTCTAGCTACTCCGGAGACTTGAGATCTGAGGATCGCAGTTCAAAGCTGGCCTGAGTACTAAAGCTTGTGAGACTCTTATCTCTAATTAACCAGTAGAAAAACTGGAAGTGGTGCTGTAGCTCAAGGGGTAGGGTGGTAGCCTTGAGCTGAAGGGCTCAGGACCAACACCTAAGCCCAGAGTTCAAGCCCCACGACTGACAGAAAAATTAAAAAATACAGAGCTGGATCCAGATCTGTGCCTGCCTGACTTTGGAGGCATAAACACCTATGTACAATGAAGAATAGACTGAGATTCTTCTCCAGCCAGAGCTCAGTGTCTCTTACTGGACACATTATCTCTTTCAGTTCCATAGTCTCAAATGAAAATCCAGCTCACCTCTAATTAGTCTTGCAACAAGAGGCAAAGTATCTAATTGGTTTGGCATTTCAGTTTCTCAATTTATGTAATAGGAATGGGAATCTCTATCATAAAAACAGTCCTGTGGAGAGTGAGAGGTGTAGTTTGATCATTAAACACTCAATCTTTAGCCTAGCATGTAATAGCTGTGTATTCTTGGGCAAATCACTTCTCTACCTCCTAATTGCCTCATCTCTAAAATGCCTGGATTAGAAAAAAAGTCATCTAAAGCACTGGGCTCAGGGACTGTGTGCAGAAATGGTTTTGCATGCTTCAGTTAGTGTGAGCTTCAGTGATGAGGATGACAGTACATGAATGGACACCACAATTCCCCTATTGGGATGGACACATTCATTCTCCAGCTGAACACAATGAAACTGCTTGCCTCTCTGAGACACCTCTGTGGGGGGGCACTTGGTTATTATGGTGGTTCAGGCCACCTCTCCTCAGTTCAAAATTGCCTTTCTCCTATCTTCCACATTTCCCCAAAGCATACCCAATAACCCTCCTGTAGCCATCCAATGATGTCAAGCTGAATTCCAAGGAACCCAATCTAAGATAAAGGAACTGTCTTAGACATTGTTCAACACAGGGTAATTGAAAATGGTAGTAAGTTTCCAAACCCAAAAAACTGGGATATTGAAGCCTGCAGAATTGTTGGCTGGACTACATTCTTAGACAGCAAGGGGACTGTGCCTTGAGTATCTTTATGCTTCCTCCAAGCATCCTGTAGACAGCAGATGCTACGGAAACATATTTGACTGGTGCTGGCTGTATTTCTATTCATTTCGGAATCAAATCAATCTGCATGGGTCCAGGGGTAAAAATGTCATTTCCACAATGTTGACACACACACTTCCTAACTGGAACACACAAAGCCTCAGCAACAGGGATCTTTCTAAATGAAATCTCTATGACAGCCTAACTTGGTAAAAAAAAAAAAAATGGGCCATGCAAAACCATTATCAGGAAGGAGGTGGTATATGGGCTATTGTTACTAATTATTATCATACAAATAAATTTTAAACAAAGCCCACATCTGTGAAGCCAGGTGTTGCTGGTCAGATAACCTAGCAACATTGTGAGGGACATATAGATTCCTCCCCCGACCAGCAAGGTGACACAGAAAGCCAGCAACAGTACTGGGAATAGAAGCTAGTTCCCTCATTCCTAAACCTGTCTTCTTGGATTGCAGTATACCATTTAGAATGGACTTCTCTGGAAATTCAGGAATAAGAGAAAAAAGAGAAAATGCATCAATACTGCTTTCAGTGCAAAGAACTGGGTTAGCTTCCTGCACTTGCTATCCCTCAAAGGTGCCAATGAGTCAACTACGGGTACAGAGAAGTTGTGAAAAGATATCTCAGAATGTATAGTTACCAGTATGGCACCAGTACATTCTGTTCAAGGTAATGTGGATCAGTCTAAAGTCTTTGACAGTTGCACCTGGATGAACATAAACAATTTTTTTAGCTTTTTTACAGTTGTAGCTATAGGCATTCTCTGCTGAATTTTATGCATGTGCTCGGAAATCCTGTGAAAACCTGAATTCTAAGGGAGTGTTAAAATCCACTTGAAACCTGAGATCAGTCTGATCCTGGTCTGTGAAAGCTTTCAAAAGATCCTAGATAAATTGTGTGTCTTAGGGCCCAAAGTTTTATCAGTTATAAAAGTGATCCAACTGCAAGTCAATTAGGACTTTGCTTTCAGCATGTAATTGATCAAATGAACACTTGTCAGTCCCACAGAGGATCAAACTCCTCCTTTCCAAGCAGCCCTTCAGCTGATGCAGGGCTTGTGTCATACTGAAGATCATCCATCAGTAGCTAAAAGGCAGAGGTCTATTACCACTACCAGCCATTCAGGGACAAAGGTCCCTTCAGCTGAGAGTATAAAGCAAAGTACCCCCACAGAATCCTGTAACAGGCCAGACACCTATCTTATTTACTGAGCAACCCTATACCAGGAACACAATGCTAGCTGAGCTCAAGATCAGAGGACAGCCATGACCTCAGGCAGCTTACAATCTAATCAAGAAGACTGGAACCTTCAAGAACCCACAGTGTAGTAAATGTTATGTACTACATGGATTACCCTACTACACACTGGCTAATCTGATGGATCCCAGTCATGGTTATGATTTTTCTGAACATTATTTTGTTTGCTTTGAATGACTATGCTTTCTATTTTATCACATGTGTACAAGTCATTGTGTATTATTTACATTAGAGTTTTGTTCCGAGTGACATTTTTCTCTGTCAATTATCTTTAGACTTCTCCTTTATCATAAAGAATTGTATTTTCTACATCATCATTTCTTTAAAATAGTGAAGTATTAGAGCTCCCACTGAAAAGGAAAAATTTCATGTTCTTTTCTCTGTTCTTGAGTGTGTTCTGATTCACAGATACTAGTATCTTGATCTTACAGATTGAGTTTACAGGTTGAAGAAAATTCATGACAAAAGCTCCACAAGTACATTTTACCGAAAAGCAATAATGAGATAGGAACTCCCTCACAGAGTTTAAAGTTGCAAAGAACAATTCACCACTCCTCACTCCATGCAGAAAGCAACCTAAGCATAGATCATTGACTGTTTGGTTTCTTCACTCTGCACTGTGACTACCCAGCACCAGACTCCTTCTGGTCACGCAGCCCTGACCTGCTGGTGTTTGGAAGAGCATCCTCCAAGTAGCTTCCTTCATACATCCCCAAATCCTTCATTACTCCACTCAAGCAACATGTGCCAGGCAAATTATACCCACTCCAGCTTTCTCAGACAGAGGTGCCTATGCCAGCATCTAGACCTACAGAAGAATTGGTACTTCTGTTTGCTATGGCGGTTATTTACCTGACATTTATATTTATATTCAAAATACCTACTGTAGTGCCTAGCACATAGTATTTGCTTCTTCAGCCATTTTTTGAGAGTGAAGAAGGGGGGGGGGAGGGCAAGAAAATTGAGAAAGAAGCACTCAAATCCAAATTTGAATATTAGCAGTTAACTGCCAACTCAAGATCAATCCGGAATGAATGTTAAGTATTGCTGAAATTACAGGGTAAGTTAATGAAGGAAAAAAAGAAAGGATTCCATTTACAAAAAGCTGACTGACACACAAGATTTCAAGAACATGCCTGGTTCATAAAGAAAGACCCGCCTACACTTACTTCAGGGTTGCTGGGCTACCATTCCTCCAACTACCATATTTCATTCTAGGACAAATAGTTTCTGATCCAAGACAGTTAAGATATTCACTTATCAGACTTTAGATGAGTTTTAGAATGTTCACTGTCATTTAGCACTAACTGTAGCCAATCTTCTCTTGACATCAATATGCTACCTAAGACTTTTCTATGACCAAAACAAACAAAAACCAAATGATTCCTGTGACAGTTTTCACCTTGGAGCTCCCATTTTATAAATTTAATGTGTGTTTGAGTTGGTAAGATTACAAGACAAGGCCACTTGCAATGAGATCTCAGGAGAGGGGATTTAGTTTCAATAGAAAAATGAGAATTTGGATTGTTCTTGTTTAGAGTGGAGTTCATATCCACACGCTAAATGCTATGAGCATTTACTCCCTTCTACGTGGCCTTGAATTCTCCAAGTGGATTTTTCTGTGCCCCAGGATTTGCTGAATAAAAGACAATGGAAAGTTCCTGAGATACTGTCAATCAGTGCTAACTGCAGGACTGGACATAGACATGTGGCTCAGGACAGTTGAGGGCTTCCTAGGACAAGATTCAAAAGTTGCTGACATCCACAGGAAGTATACACAGCCCATGTCAGCATTTCATGACAACTCCAATAGTTTCTTGATTTCTTTTTTTAAGTGACATGAGGTGGGAGAAGATTAGACAGAGAAAGCAAATGTCAGTGGAGACGTGACTCCGAAGTGATGAACATACTGCATTAGAATTCCAAGAAGTTTAGCAAACTTTAGCCTCACTCACAGGAAAAGCATGTTAGTGACACAACTAAGGACTTCATTACTCTTCCTGACTGTAATAAAGGTATCTACCATCTTGAAGGCCTTTCTTTCCAAGCTCTCAAACTCTGAAACATCATTTCCACACCCTAAACTATTATGCTCATCTCATGAGTCTCTCCAATAGTCCTGCAGCTAGCCTTTCCAACCTTCTGCTCTTCGCCCAGACTTTTCTGCTCATATCTGGACCCTGCAAGGGTCCTATTTTAACCAGTTTGGAGAAGCCATGAGCCCAGCCATCTAGGCCTTGTTTGTCTACTGGGCATTATCTCCCTCACTCAATAGGATCCCTTGTATGTATCTTAACCTGACCTTACACAGTCCCTTGATGAGACATCTTCCTTTTCCTCTACCTGAGACACTCAACCTTCTGAAGTCTCTCACTTGCTAATTCCTTCTTCCATGTCTAGGAAGTTCTAGCATTTTCTTCTATGAAACATCTTGTTTTGTGAACAGCTTTCCCATTGGAATATTTTTCCCATTGGAATATAATCACCAGTAACTTCCACAGTGCCTGGGACATGGTAAGTGCTAAATAGTTACTAAATGATATAGATACATATTTACTGAAGTGAACTGTGAGAGTTTTTAAATTTTTCACTTTCTCCCTGGCAGGGTATTCATCATTCTTTATCATGGGACTTGTTTCTTCTAATTAAAAAAAGAGTACATGAACATTTGAAAAGTACAGAAAAGCATAAACAGCAAAAATAAAAATTATCCAAACATATCCTAGAGACAATCATTCTCATTATCCTCTTAATTGCCACATTTTACATCAATGCAATTAAACTAATTTATGTATGGAAGTCCTACGCCCAGGGTGTGTTTTCCTGATTTTAGATCAAGTCACATACTATGCACTCAGCATTTGGTTGTCCAGAAATCTCTGCTAATGAGCACTCCTACTCATCAACAGTAGAATGTGAGCAAATGTTCTTGGTGACAACTATGGAGTTCTCCAAGTTTCTGAAGGGCTTTCTCTGCATCATAACTTCCTAGAACTTTATCATTCAAAGTGACCTCAGAGAACATCCTTACACGTGTCTTATGGTGTGTCTTCCTGCCTATCCATTGGTTGATAGGCCTCATCATTCCAAATACTCTTGAGGTAAGTTTGGATATGGTTTCAGATGCTTCTTCAAGATGATCATCTCCCTCCTCTCATTTTGCAGATGGTCAAAGATCCTGAGAAGAGCAGACTCCTCAAGGGCCAAAGCACACAAGGGCATGACAGGGAGATGAAGAAGATGAAGTCTCTTATCTCTGAGTCTACTGGGCTGTTTCATGTCACACATCCAAGCCAGCTTTTTTTCATTACACTTCAATTTTTTTCCTTTAAAATGTATACCCCACAAACTCTATGTAAGTCTTTTATTTGATGAAACAGGAATATCTTAAGTTTATAGGCACCCCTGATTCATCATTTAGTCATTCAGCAAATACAAGAACTGAATCTGTGCTAATGTTTTGCTAACCTCCAGCAGATATCAATTAGACAAGGCATGGGCTTTGTCCTGGAGAATCTTATTTTCCTTAGTTGATGTGTATAAAACATTGTATATATCAGTTAGATAACACAAATGTTAAGTGTTACAGGAGTTTTTGAAAAAGGAAACCACACTACCGATGAAGTTAGCTAGAAGGAGGTTTCTTTAACACTGAAGTGGGAATAGTGTGAGGGAATGTTTGCCAAATGACCAAATGGATTTTTACCACAGAAGATAGTGACTGATAAATTATGTACCCTAGTTGCAATATTCGATTCAAAAGGAACTTTTTTTTCTTTTCCTAATTAGCTTAATACAAGAAATTGGAAGATTCCCTTCATCCGAAGAGGCCACTATTGTGAGAAGGCTGGCAGGATACTGCTTGAAAATGCCTAGGAAAAGACCCTCATAAGAGGGACATCAACACCTTTTTAAGCAACCACCTCAGATGGCAGCATTCTGTCTTCTTGACCCACACCCAAATTGACTCCCAGTACAGATGAAGTGTTTGGGAGGCCAGGGGATGGGAAGAGGTTGGGGGACTGTAGGATATGAGTTAACACCAAAATGAAGCATGGAGTAGGAAGTTTCCCCACTTATGGGCTAAATAGTGTCCTGCTAAAATGTATGACACAATCTCCATCCCCAGCATGTTAGTCTGTGTCACTATGTAGAGACAAGCCCTTCCAAGAGGTGGTTAAGTTAAATGAGGCCATTCTAGTAGGTGCTAACTTAATCTGAATGGTATCTTTTTAACAGGAAATTTGGACACCAAGGAGGCACAAACATAAAAGAAAGACATTGCAATAGCATTGTGAGAAGGCAGTCATCTGTGAGCCACGGACAAAGCCCTCAGAAAAAGGTTGTGGCATTCTGACAAAGCACTCCTAGTAGCTTCTGGACTGGATGACTACGAGTTCCAGCTGTGTGTTTTCTCATGAAGGTTTAAGAGCATTAATATCACTACCAACTACCCTACTATCACTTTCATATTTTGGGAAGATTCAATCTTCTGATTCAAGACTCTGACTCACTGACACAGATCAGTCTATGGCTTAGCCAAGAGCTGGCTTTCTCAGCATTCTCTGGATCCATGAAAGACTCGTAGGGCAAGAAAGTGTAAAAATCTAACCTTAGTTATACCCGTACTTTCTACAGCCCACCCCAGGAGTGGCAACAAGCATTAAGCATCTTTGAAGGGCCAGTGCCAAGGGAATTCGGTGTAGTTCCTGTAGATCCAACTCACTTCAGAGCAGGCAGTAGGCTCTGCTCTTCCTGATACAGCACCAGGAGAATCCTGGCACTGAGAGAATCCCTGTGCCTCCCTAAGCTTGGAAGGGTCTTATTTTGGTTGAGCCCGCCTCTCTCTGCAGCAGACACAACTTGCCCTGTGAGTCGAAGCTTCCTACCTAGGCTTGTAGCAAAGTCTGGGTCTTGCAGCATGGCAAGAAATTAGGCAAAGGTCAAAAACAACAGTAGCAGAAAAGGGCCTCCCTCCATTCAACACCTACACACTATCCTGTCTACCCATTCTGCAGGATTTCCATGGTCACAGAGGAGACACAGAAAATGCCCAACAAGGCTGCGTGGGAACAGATGATCATCTATCTCTACAGTCTGCTGTCAAAAGCTGGAACCATGTTCTGCCATTGCCAACCCAAGTCACACAACAGGTCCTTTGGCCCCTTGGCATCTCAGTATTACTATCATATAAAGAAGCCAATGTCATAGGGGTGTCATGGAAAACTTAGCAACATTCAGTTATGCTATAAGCCACCACAGACTCCATCAATGTGAACTGTCTTGGCAAGTCAGTCTATTAACCATATGTTTGTGTGTGCCTCTTTCTGTTCAAGTTCTTTCCTCATGATTAGTAGGCCAACTTGCAATGTGGACATTCACTTTATATTCACAGTTAGACGTAAGCCAACTTAGGGAAAAAGAGCCAGGAAGAAACCTATGTGTTTACGGCTTTTCTGTCTCTCCTTTGCAAGCTTTAGAGAACTGTGGATGTGGTAAGCACCATTTGACTTACAGGTGCCATCAGCTCTGTGTGGCTATGCTTGGAAATGTGTCCATGCTTTCCTGTCATCCCTTCCTGCAATGTTGTCATACTCCAAACATTTCTCCTGGTCTTTGGTCTTCTTTCTCTCACCTGCCCCCTTCCCCTAAAAAGGCACTTCATGACCTTATGCCATTCTGCACACTACTGCCAAGATCTAGCTCCAGAAATTATTTTAAAGCATTCAGCTTCCCATCCCAAACTCTATAGCTAGCTGCTACCCACAAAACAAAGTTCTAAGTCCTTAACTTGACATCCAAGGCCACACATAAGGGAACAATTCTCCCCCCATACACACACTTGCCACTCTATTCATTGAACTAGTCCATGTATAATTATACCTCCTGTTTTGTACATGCAGCTTTTGCCTCCTAAATCATGTCTGTTTGGGGGGACACTAAGATTGATTGCCCCAAGATTGAGACATGAATGGCACAGGTTAAAGTTGTGCTTATCTGCACAGTCATAAGGAAGCCTACTCCCTTTTCCTTTAACTCCTCCCATTTCTCACATGACAGCCTCAAGTCCCAACTCCTGTATAAACGAGTTTTCTCTGATTTCATGGCACTCCAGAGTCCCCTCTCTGAATGCCTCATGACACATAATGACTACATCACGTCTGCTTTCTAGCATTTTGCGTTGTTATTTGAGTGTTCATATAAGTCCATTACATAAATCCCTTATGGGACTTCAAGTCTTTATACCCCTAGCACCTACTATAGTTCTATGACTATGGCACAATCAATTTGGAGCCTCTTGGGGGGAAAATGCCCCTGACAAGGTGGGAAGTCAGGATTTCCAGCAGCTGAGGGCTGACCAGTCCTAAACATGCTTTCCTCTATTAGCTCTACCCCATTTATCATTTATCAACTCTGTCTCCAATTTCACCTGGAGAAGAGTGAATTCTAAGAAAACTATGAAATCAGTTGCACACATCTACTCATGTCTCAAAATGTCGATCTGCACACATCTGCTCGTGTCTCCACATATTGATCTAAGTGTCAACCAAGTAAAATATCTAGACGAGTTCACTATAAAAGCAATCAGATATGCCCTCCCCTTCATAAAAAACACAATGTTATGGCTGACGCCCACTCAAAGGGCTGAGATCTGCTGACTGACATTCAAAGTCAGTCTGGGCAGGAAAGCCTGTGAGACTCATCTTCAATTAACTACCAAAAAAACAGCAAGTGGGCCTGTGGAGTGTAGAGCCAAGTCCTTTTATCCTATCATTCTGAGTATTATCTGTACTCACTGCTTTTTCTTCTTTCTTTGGCATACTTCTTCCAAGAGTATTTCTCTATGGCTCACTTAGTTCCCTGCTTTATATCATCATATAAGTTCAGACATACAGTCAATTCATAACTGGTACATCTATAAAGTTCAAAATGAATTAAACGTCATTGCAGGAACTCATTCTCTGCAGCTTTGTGCCTTTTAAGCACAAGGGAGAAGCTGTATCAAGTACACATACATAAGTAGACACATACATATGTGCATACACACATGCGCGCGCGCGGGCACACACACACACACACACAGCTGTCATGTAGATCCAGAAAGCCTTTTATCCCACACTACAAATAAACTCCCTAAACTGTGGGGCTCACCCAGCTAAATGTAGACAAAGCAGCAGTCACTCAAATGACATGAAAAGCCCTAATGGCACACCCAATGGAGTCATTGTGTTAATACCACATCATTCTGTCACTGTCACAACGTTGTACCCCTTAAAATACCCAGAGCCATTTGGGCTCTTTTGTAATGGAAGAGGTGTGGGAGGCACTCTTTCTCTGAGAGAACACTGAGAAGGAGTGGCACTGGGAATGCGAGCAAAGAACATGCTATGTACTTAAGATGTGGCACCACTGAGGGTGAAATTCTGAGTGATGGGAGTGGAGAAAAGAAAAGCAAAAGTCCCTGGAAAGGAGACAGGGAGTCCTTGGCATGAAACAGATACTGAATGTGAAGACTGGCTAATCACATACAGAAGTAAATACAGAACAAAGACTCCCAACGGGGTTGTACCCATCTGTTTGTTGCTAGACAAACTCAGATCCTTGATAATCTTACCTCTGACCTATCTGTTGATCTACAGAAAGATCTGGGTGCAGATTCACTCATCCATTCAATGTTTTCTGCTGAATATTGAGATACTACTGCAAGTAAGATAGTAAGACATTCCATAGCCAGGTAGGAAGACTCCAATTTGATGGGGTTTTTTTAAGTGCATATAACAGGTACACCATAGATAAAGCATTTAAAAAGACCAAGACAAAATAACATGTTAATCCCCCTCAAAAACAAAACCATAAATCAAGATGATAATAAACTTACAATGAGAAAAACTAACAAAATCAGTTCTTTAAGAGGATTAATGAAGTTGATCAACTTTAAGGAAGACTAATGTGAGACAAAAAACAAATATCACTAATACTACAATAAAAACTGTACAAAGGATATATGTACAAACAAACTATTAAATTTGAAAATGAAGATGCATAAATTACTTTAAAAACACAGCTTGTAAAAAAAACACAGCTTGTTAGTAATTGACAGAAGAAATAGGAAAACTGAATAGACCTCTAGCAGAAAAATTAAATCTGTAACTTCAAATTAATAAGACAAAAGAAAACTTGTAGTTATTAAATTGTAATTCCTTTACTATGCGATTTTTCTCCTTTATTCTTTTAATATGGTAAATTACAGTGATTGAGACCCCACTTTGTTAAGCAAATGACAACTTAGTATAAAGCTACAAAAATAAAACAAATTTAAAGCAAATGAAAACTTAGTATAAAGCCACAAAAATAAAGCACAACTTAAAATCTCCTAATCCCAGATAGGTCCATGGGTAAATACAAAAAAATAAAGAAAACACTTTGCCGGGAGCAGTGGCTCACACCTGTAATCTTCGGAAGGCTGAGATCTGAAAATCAAGGTTCAAAGCCAGCACAGGCACAAAAACACCTGAGACTCTTATCTCCAATTAACCTCTAGAAAACAGGAAATAGGGCTTGGCTCAAAGGTAGGGTGATAGCCTTGAGCTGAAGAGCTCAGGGACAGCACCCAGGCTGAATTCAAGCCCCATGATCCACAAAAAAAAAGAAAGAAAATTCAATTTTACCAATATCCTTCAAAAAAAAAAGAAAAATACATTTCCTCTTGTACTGTTTCCAACTAGTTTTATGAGAATAACCTACCCTTAATGCCTAAACTTCAATGCTATGCAGCAGCTGCTAGTTTCTGCCTAAAAGCTACAAATCATCTTGTTTTTTCCCACTTGATCCATCTGTGTGATCTTGGGCAAATTACATACTATCAGCCTCCAATCATAAATCAAACACGGAGGCTAATTGTAAAAGATAGCAGGGCAATCTCTTAGAGATAACTGTTGAGATAGAAGCGAGATAATGTATAAGGGGGAAACAGTGTATAATTTCATAACAAGTAAATAATTATGATTTATACTATCTTATCAGCAAGTTATTTTCTTTTGGACTTTTCCCCTAAGGTAAAAAAAAAAAACCTTAAAAATTAGCCACCTACATGTTTGTTTTTAAGATTCTCCCACTGAGTCCAAAAGTACATCTTCATTTTAAAGAGCAGTTATTGTTCCTTCATAGTCCTACTTATAGCTACAACCCGGAACCTCAAATGGAAGAAGCAATCACAAGTTCTCTGACAGAAAACACTGAGTGACCTCAGTCCTGTGGACTGGACCTAGGAATAGGAATTTCTCACAGGCAGTCTCAATAAGTATTCAAATTCCAAAGGCTACTCATTAACGACAACCCCACATTCAGCCTATTGAAAGAATTATTTTTAATATCTTCGATGATGTTCCCTGTCACAAATTAAAAGCAGGTGAAAAGCCTGGCATCTGTGCCTCCATTTCGTGGTTGTCCCTAGAATCACCTTATAATCACGTTGGTTTCCAGGAAAGGACTCAATGACAAGTGTCTTCATGACCAAGGACTAAAACTACAGCTGAGGAAGAGCAGAACCTTGCAGGACAGATCAACCTCAAGTTAAGATAGTTATGATAACCATCAGACTGCACTCTGAATCCAGAGAAACCATGTCCTGGGGGCTAGACTGCTCCCCTCAAATAATGACAGAGATCTCACCTCTCCAGAACCCGAGAGAACTACTTCTGAGATGACAGCAGAGCCACACCTGTAACTGAGACTTTTTTTAAAAGTGTTTCATAGTTTTATTAAAACAAATTTGGACAAAATGAGATTCATAGTAGCATTTCCATAGACAAACAGCAAAGCAAACATTTACCAAGTTCACCTACCCTTCTAATTCTCCCCCACTTTCTGTCACCTTCCAATTTCTTAATAGTCCCTCTTTATGGCAATGTTTTTTTTTTTTTTTTTTGCAGTCCTGGGGCTTGAACTTAAGGCCTGAGCACTGTTCTTGGATTTTCAAACTGGGACTCTTAAGCCTGTTTGTCTCCTGCCCTCATTTTTTTTCTCTTTAAGTCTAATGCTAAAATAAGATAAACTGAAGTGCCATCTTCCTGTGGCATCATGCCAAATAATCTGTGTTCTCTGCTGTATGTCTTTCCTAATACTTTTCTTATCACTTTCAGTACATTCACAATTTTCCTGAAATCTCATGCAGGAAGAGCAAAGGGGAACCTGATAAACTGCATTAGCTTTCCAGTAACCCTGGAAATAAAATTAATGTGTTTGTATTAATTCATCCTGATTTTTTTCCTCAGCACTTTTCAATAGGTCAACTCACCCTCCACCATTGGTAGTCCCCGGTTATCAGAGCTTTCTTGAAACTTGCATAACATACTCAAGCAAAGAAGTCACAGACTCCCTGTCATGCTTTTAAGCACCTTGAAGCCCAGAGGCCCTATGCAGTGGCCAGCCTGTTCTTTTCTGTCATTCAAGGCCATCACAACTGGCTACTTTTCTATTTAACATCCTCCTTCTGAACTATTCTTTCTGCACATCTTGCCTTCATTCTCCAATGAATGACCAAAACAAAACACAAGGCTCCCTCAAAACAAGAGGCTTGAAATGGGGAGGGGGCAGACAGCCAGGAAACAAGCCAGCCAGTCCCACTGCCATTCTTTCCCCTAGGCCCACATCTCCTGGGGTTGTGTTTATTATGTTTGTCTCATTTAAGCCTAAACCCGGCGGGGTGGGGGGGGGGGGAGGGTGTACTGCCAGCATTTTACTTTGTTTCCTCAAGGCCCTGATGCACTTTTTGTGCTTGGCAGATGTTAAGTAAGAGTTGGCATTACAAGAAAGGAATGGCAGGAGGCACTCGTGCTGAGTGAAACATCCATTCAGGTGGGAAGGGAAAATCCAAGGAAGAAAAAAAATGTTCACTCTCCACTACCTCCTAAATCGACCAGTCTTGATGGAAAGTACTGGGGAGGGGAGGGAGCTAGGAGTGGAGATTGGGGGAGGCTGTCCATTTTTTCTGTTGCTAAGGCTGTCTGCCTCCTCTACGCTGGGGTTAAGAAGTTAAGAAACTTCCATTCATCATTCCTGGGTTTGCAATAATCATATGTGATTAGTGCCAAAGAGATAGAAGAAAAGTAAAAGAAAAGCTGGGCTCTAGTGGCTTCCCTCTGCAATCCTTCCAACTCAGAAAAACGGAGATCCTAGGACGATGGGTTCCAGGTAAGCACAGACAGGAAAGTCTGCGAGACTTTGAAAAACCCAGCCGTGAAGCTGTGGTTTAAGTAGTAAAGTGCTAGTCTTGTGCAGAAAAAAAAAACTAAGGGACAGTGCCCACAACCTGAATTCAAGCCCCAGTATTTGCACAAAATAGCAAAAAATAAAACAAAGGAGGCAGCAGTGGCAGGGAAGCTCTGACAAGATCAGAAAGGCCCTGGTCTCAAAACTGGCCTGAAACTACAGTAGAAATGAAAGACCAAAGGTCTCTGCTGCCAGAGGTCCTCATGCTGTTCTCCCTGCACTTCCCATCCTCAGCAGCTGCCTACTTCCAGGTCTCTTTCTCTTCCTTTAGGCCCCTTTACAACAGCCTTCCAGTGACTCCTTACCTCTCCTTGCCCTCATTCTTCTGCCCGCAGCAACTCCAGTGTTGCTGATGCTATCCATGGTGGGACTTTTCTGTTGAGACATCTCCTGCTCCTCTGTTGCACAAACCCCAATCTTTTGGGCCACACAAAGCATGACTTTCGCGGACTGGTCACCACCACCCACTTCTTAAATCCTTTTCCCCACCTGCTTCAAATGCTCCTTAAATATTTTCCAGCTCTTCTCCTTCCCCTCACGTTGTTATCCTCATTTAGATGCCCTCGCCACTCTGCTTTTTACACAAAGTATATCCACCTGTGCTGGTTATTCCCTGCCTTTCCCCACGCTCTGACAGTCAAGGACCTAGAACTCTCATCACTTGTGGGAGAGGGGAAGCATCCTTCTCCCCACTATTTTCCCCTCTTCTTCTGCAGGGCTAAGTACCTCTGGTCAATCTGAGAGCCCTAACCTTGCTTCTGGCTCTCAGGGGGCTCTAATGTAAACCCACCTCTAGTATAATCTCACATTGTTCCTCCAGGCTCAAGAGTGAGTGAAAATGGCATCCACGATAACCAGTCCTTGCGGTCTAACATATATTTTGTTGGTCTTATACTCCTGTCCACATCTCTGAAATACTGCTTTTATTAAATCGACTTCAAAACCCTCAGTGGAAGTGGCTTTGGGTTTAGGTTGCCAACCTCATTCCAGTCCCCTCCCTTCTCCTGGAAACTTTCTTCTCACTGCAGTTCAGTGCAATTGCTCAGCTCTTTCTTCACTCCCCAGCATCCTGCCTTAACTCCAACATGCTAATGAAGTTGTGTGGTTCTCAAAGGATTTGACATAAATGAACTCATCTTTTCATCACAATAACCCTGAAAAGATAGACAAGGTATTATTACCATGAATAATCTCATAATCTCATTCGCATTTTGCAGAGAGCTGAGGCTTTCAGAGAACAAGAGCCATGGCCAAGAACACACAGCAAATAGAATGTCATAACTTGGGCAGTTTGGGCCTCAATGCATGCCAGGGAATATACAATGGGGAAAGGGAAAGAGAACTGTGCATCTGGCATGGCAAGGGCAGGGAGGAATCTATATAAATAGTGGAATCCAAGAAAATGACTGGGAGTTTGGCCTGGTGGTAGAGTGCTTGCCTAGCATACACCAAGACCAGGGGTGGTTTCTCAGTACCACATACATAGAAAAAAAGCCAGAAGTGGTGCTGAGGCTCAAGTGGTAGAGCTCTAGCCTTGAGAAAGTCCAAGGACAGTGCTCAGGCCCTGAGCTCAAGCCCAGGACTGGCAAAGAGAGAAAGGGAGGGAGGGAGGGAGGGAGGGAGAGAGAGAGAGAGAGAGAGAGAGAGAGAGGGAGAGAGGGAGAGAGGGAGAGAGGGAGAGAGAGAGAGAGAGAGAGAGAGAGAGAGAGAGAGAGAGAGAGAGAGAGAGAGAGAGGAGAGAGAGAGAGAGAGCGCGCAAAAGCCAAGAAAATAAAATCCAGCAGATGCTATAACAAAATCTAAGATCTATTCTATTTTATTTAATTTGTGATGGTCCTGGGGCTTGAACGCAGGGCCTAAGTGCTGTTCATTGCTGGGAGCCGAGTAACACCATGTCTAACTTTGAGCTATATCATCAGTATTGTGAATAACTTTCTGCTGAGACTCGATTACCATTGGTTACGAATGTGTTGTTGGTTTATCACTCTCTGCTGAGACCTATAGTGGGAGTAAACACGTGGACCTCCCTGTCCTGCCCACCTTTGTGCTGATAGACTTGGGCATTCGATATTACGAGGAGAGACTTCCGGAATAAAGAGCGATTCCTGCCTTGATGAACCTGCCTGACACAACTGTTTGTGCTCCAGGGAAGGAGGGCTGGGTGTGGGCAGTCAGGGGGCCCTCTCCTCTCAGCATCCTGGTCAGGGCGTGTTTTCCCTATCCCTCCCGCTGGTCGAGAGGGACCAGGGACAAAAAAACCCCAACAGTTTGACAGACAGTTCGTGTTATTTTGGGGGGAGAGGGGGTGCTGTGTTTGTCTCTTATGCTTAAGGCTAGCACTCTACCAGTTGAGTCACAACTCTACTCTGGCTTTTTGGTGATTAATTGGAGATAAAGAGTCTTACAGATTTTCCTGCTTGAGCTGGCTTCAAACTATGATCTGCAGATCTCAATGTCCTGAGTAAGTAGGATTGTAGTTATGAGTCACCTGCAGCCTAAAATACACTATTCAAGAAACAGTCTGTATTTGGAACTAAAGTAGATATGTGAGAGTTGATCAGAACATCACAAAACGAAATAGCATCAAATAGGAGAGTGTCTTAAAGACAAGAAATTTTTATCATCCCATTTTCAAAGTCTGTCTATGCTGGCTCTATTCTGTGCTGGAATCAAAGCTCCAGACACAAGAGTTCTCCAAGACAAATTCATTCACTTGGTTAGCTTCTACTGTGGGACAGGCAAGGAATCATATCCTATAAACATCCCAGAAAATAGAACAGACATCAGCTGGCTCTCATGGGATATCCTACAGTAGGAGGAGTAACATTAAATACAACACTATACAAATATGTGGAGTATTATAGTAGCTAAGGGTGATGACAAGCAGGAAGGAGAGGACTGTCAGCGTGGTGCCCCTGGTGAACACTGACTTTGTGTAGGGGTGATGCTCAGGGTAGACATCACAAAGAATATGTCATTCAGACTGGGATCTAAGAAAAGCAAGGAAAAGGGAAGACTTGTTTGTGCATACAGAACAGTTTCTCCAAAGGCCCTGAAGTTGACAGAGTCAACCAGGATGATCTGGATGGGGTAGTATTCAGTTCCAAAAGAAGCTGGCATGGCTAGATTACACATGGCAAGGACCAGTCCTCTCGGAAGGATGACAGAGTCCACATGCCTTTGGATCAAGTTAAGGAGATCAGTCTGTATTTCAAATGTAACAGGAACCCAGTAAAGATTTTAAAAAATATATCAAAGTACTAGTGGCTCACCACTATAATCCTAACTACTTAGGAGACTGAGATCTGAGGATTAAGGTTCCAAGCTAACCCAGGCAGGAAAGTCCATGAGACACTCAACTTCAGTAAACTAGTCAGAAAAATCCAGAAGGAGCACTGTGGCTCAATTGGTAGAGCACTAGCCATAAACACAAAGAGATTTGGAAACAGGACAGGTTCCAGGACCAGCAATAAATAAATAAATCAAGGAAGGAAGTGACAGAAGAGATGTGTGTTTTTTAAAATATTAGTGTGGCTATATAGTAGAGAATAGATTAAGGAAGAATAAAGGTAACACTGTAAAGATAGTCTCAGGCTGCTGCAGGAACCCAAGGGATAGGATGGCATCTGCAACAAGTCAATACAGCAAAGAAGAACTGTATTAGAGGAAATTGTTTGTATTTGATGTGAGACCAACACCAGAGGGTAAAGGTAGTAGAAGCCAAGAAAGGGGACACATAAGTCTTAGGCTTGTGAGATGTGTAGTGAGGTAGGAGCCTGGAAAGGGAGCAGGAAGAAGGTCAAGTTTCTGTTGAACGATTGTTAGTGAGGGATTTGGTAGCCTTGTTAAATTCATCGGATTCCTGTTGCTATGACTGAATACCCAAGACAGGATAATTAACAAAGAACAAAAGTTTATTTAGCTTACTGCCGTGGAGGCTCAGAAATTCAAGAACATGGCATGGCACCTGCTCAGTTACCATTGAGGGCCATGGCATGGCAGAGGGTATCCGGTGGGAAGATGGAGTAAGCATTACAAAGGCACTCCAAGACAACCCATGAATCTGCTAATCCACTCTTCAGCACAGAGCATGCCTGACCTGGTCACTTCCCAAAGATCCTACCTCTAAATATCAGTAGCTTATGACCCTAGGGATTAAGTTTCCAACCCATGAATTCTGAGGACGACACAGCAGGTGTCAAGAGTGGATAATTAGATGTATGAATCTGGAGCTCATGAGTATTCTAGGCTAGAAATATACATTGTAATCCTCACTGTATAGTCAAGGGAAATTCAACAAGATCCCCTTGGGAGAAGGTGTGTGAGTAGAAATGAGGATCCCAAAGGAGAGGAAGCAGCAAGAAAAACAAGTAAACAGGAATGGCATGGCAACCTGAGCTTTAGAGAAGGACAGAAGAGACAGAGAGACAGAGAGAGAGACTGCATTGAACACCACTAACAGACAAAGGAGAACACTGGCCCACACGTGGAGGATAGCATAGCTGGGGTTTTATTGCAGCACTAGGGATGGAAGCCAGGACTTTCCACTTGCTAGGCAAGTGTTCTACCAATGAGCTACACCTCAGCCCACACGACGGAGTTTTCAATTCCCACATTACATCACATTTATATCCAGCCCATGAGAATAGATGTCTACACTAAAATCTCCCACTGGATAAAAACCAAACACCTCTGTACACAGAATAGCTCCAGAGAACATCACAGCCCATGCCCACCCTGTCTTTGCTGGGCTCTACAGCTCCTGCCCCAAAGAATCCCTTGGCAGTGTAGCAGGCATTGTCTCCTAGACCTGGGCAGTGACCTGAGCTGCTCTGAGGGCTGCTGGAAGGTGCCAGAAATAGCTGCAGAGATAATAAGATCTGTCCTAAGAACACTGGGTGTTGATTAAATTTTCATACCTCTACCATAGATATTTTTTCTCTTTCACTTTTTTTTCTGCTGGTTTTCTCTTTCGGTTGCTATTATTCCTGTTACAAAACAAAGCAAAAAACACAACACTACACTGCATATTGTGTATGAGTTTTGTCTTTAGGCTTCTGGGTCTGATGGTAAGCCAGTGCTCACAGGCTCAGCATCTGGAAAGCCTAGCACTGGTAGGAGTTCCCATCCCCCACCTTCTACCCTCTCCCTCCCTGTGGCTTCTTCACTACCTCTTCAGGAAGCTGTTTGTCCTTCCTTTTTTTTCTTCCAATTCTATCACCTTCTCCCCCATCTCATATCTCCCTATTGGTTGTCATTTCCTTCTATTTCCTCCTTACTTGCCTCTGAAGTTAAACAAGGAATGTCTGGGCATCCACACACATTTGAAATTGCTTTCTTTCCACTCCCTTTCCTGTATCTCTAGATGATGCTCCTTATCTCCATTCTCAGAAAGGGCAGAAAGGATCGGTTACCTGAGGAGCCTGGCTTGAAAGAGAAAGCAAACAATTGCCTATCCATTCTCTATGCTCAGAGTGACACATGGGGCCTTTCTTGTCTCTTCTACACCAGGAGGGCTCAGGGTCACTGTCCTCCCTTTATTCAACAAATTAGGCTTAGAAAGGAGTAGGACTCACTCTGACCCCTGTGAGCAATTTTGTGCTAGTCAGAGGATGCCATCTCTGGGCCAGGACCTTATCCTGTGGCGATTAGAGAGGCTCTGAATAACCTCCTCTTCTCTCCTCTCCGCCTGGATATGGAACCAAATCTAATTAGGGACTAAAGTAGGGCAGGTGTGTAGTAAGCACAGCTCTCCCTTAGTCCTCTGGGACCCCTGACAGGTGACCTAGTTTTATCTCAAGTGACTTGGTAACACCTCACCTTTGTCAATAGGAAGTGACATTCAGAGCCTAATTACATGCAGTCTGGGGACTGGCACTGTGCAGAGAACCACAAGCCTGGAAAGCTATGGCCTCCTGGGACTGATCCAACAGTACCATTCCCCCAGTTCTCATTCCCATCCTGGTCCCAAAGTAAGTGCAGCCATCCTGGCTCCTGTTCCCACAGGATTCCACAGCTGGCCCTTGCCACCAAGAGGTCTGGAAAGGAGAAGGTGAATGTGATCACATTTCAAAACCAGCCATGGCAGGAAAATCTATGAGACTCTCCAATGAATCACTTAAAAGCTAGAAGTGGCACTGTGGCTCAAGTGGTAGAGTTCTGGCCTTGAACAAAAAGAGCTCAAGGACAGCACCCAGACCCAGAGTTCAAGCCCCACGAATAAGGGGGGAAAGGTGGAAAGTTCTGTGTTTTATGCCAGACTCAAGATATCTGGAGTAGGGTTCTAGAGTCCTGATTCTCTCTCCATAAGGTAGGCTGACAGAGGTGACAGAGGAAGGTAGCCATGAGTGACAGGGAAATGAAGGGGAATCTATAACCAGATGCCAAGATCACTAAGAGAATATAATGCACACTTCCTGTTCACAGGTGACTGGATCTAGGGATAGGAACTTCTCAGTAGCAGTCTTAAGGAGTACACACATTCCAAAGGCTACCGCTGTTAACTCACTTTCAGGCTATTGCAAGTGGGTAATTTGACTGTTTCTGCGGCCACAGACTAACTGCAAGCAAAAGAGAAGCCTGAAATTGGGTGTTCATCATTTTGTGCTTCTAAGTCATGCTCTCTATAATCTCTTTGCGAACACTGTGGGTTGTATGAAAGACAAAACTGATCATAACATCTTATTACAAAGGACCAGTGCTACCCCTAAGGAACAGCAAAGGATAGATCATCTCCAAAATATGGATAATTACCAATAATGATCAGGGTGCATCATAAGCCTGGGAGAAATCACACTGGAGCTAGAATGTTCTTCCTGAGTGATACCAGCAATAACTCCTCCAAAACCTGGAGCCTGGCAAACCCAAAACTAAGATTATGCCCAGCCAAACCACTGGAACTCTTACACTCTGCATGTCTCCATCCCCTGCCCCTAATCCTTTCCTTATTTAAACCCATTGCTTATGTCTGTACCTTGAAGATGGCTGAATATGAACTGAAGTACCATTTTCCCATGGCATTATGCCATGCAATCTGACTTCTCTAATAAACATTCCTATCACTTTTACTACATTTGTGTCTGAATTATTTTGGGGACAGAGCAAGGATTGAGGTTGGTTATCTGTGCTCACTAGTGACAAGAGATGGAGTATTTTCCTAAGGCCCACACTATGGTGGTTAGTGGGCTGGGAAGGTGAACTACCAACTGACTACAGAACCCAGAAGGCAAAGGCACTTGAAGAAAGACATTCAGGTCCCATTCCTCCAAATTAGCAAACACAAACTCCAGGCCCCTCTCTGTTCAAGAGAGTGAGAATAGCTGACCTGCTCTGTCACCAACAGGGCATGGCAAGGCATTGAAGCAATACCCACACAGCATTTCAGCTTAGCCTTACCTGGCTTCTACTACCACCCTCCACTTGAGCTGCCTTTAGAGACAGAAAGCCTGCTACAAACCTAACCCAGGTACTTCTTAGCCAGGCAGACACACCAGAGAGGGAAGAAACAGGCAGATAAAGACAGGCACAGGATGGAAGAAGAAGTTGACTCCTCTATGAACTATAGATTATTCTTGGGCAATTAAGAATTCATCAATACAGAGGATCAAAAGTGAGAACCACTTAATAGCACCTGATTAGTCTTCAGGTATCCCAAGCCCTACAAGACTTTCATGAAGAAAACAGTCCTGATCTTACATTCTCTCCTCTGGGGAAAATATCATGAGCAGAGGCTCTGAGCAGGCACAGTAGTGGGTGGCAGGAGGAGGGGGAGATGCTCTCTCTTGGAAATACTAATTACAGTGTTCATACACGCATGCCTCATAAAAAGTCAGTTTTTATACATAGCTACTCACAAATCAAAATGTAACACACAAGCATATTAGAAAACGGATCTATTCCTTCTATAGCCCTTTAACAACATTTATTTTTTTAGGTCATTCTAGCACAATAGTGAAGAGCATAGTCTGAAAACCAACTGCCCATGTTTCCTCAGTTGTAAAACAGAAATAATCATCCTACTCTAAGCATTTTTGGGCCAAAACTGAGTGGACTTAATGTCCACAAGATGCATAGAATGTTGTTCTGCATATAGTATGCATAATGCAATTGTTGGGTATTTATAACTTGCCTCGACCCTTTCATCACAGCATCCACAAGGACAAAGGTTGGTTTTCCTTCCTAGTTTTCAGGTTCACTTACTTTCAAGCCATTCACAGCGTTACATTCTCTCTAGAACTAGCTAAGGCTTTCTGTGGTCCTAGCCCTGTGTTTGGATGAAGACCTCATGAAAGGACCTTGGAATCCTAATCCCTTCACCTATCCCCAACTAGAGACCCTAAAATTATTTTCATGCACAAATATACATGTTCTGAACCATCCATGAATAAGCTATTGCTTTTTGCTAATATGACCTCAGGAAGGCTGTTGGTGGATTCCTCTAACTTAGAATCTGGGATTAAGGACACCATGCTACTGAGACCAGCTGCCAACTGGCTTCTCATGTGGGAAAACTACAGAGTAAATGTCTAGTGGTATCCCAATCACTTTACAAATATACCCTACTGGTCCCCAGAATGCCTAGTACATAGGTCATGTGAGTGTCGGTGACTCTAATGATGCCTTGTCCACTCTACCCCATCCCATGAACTCACATTCTGTGATGTACTCATTCAGAAAACATTTACTCAATATTTACTGTGTCATGTATTGACTTGAGCAGCAACTAGTCACAGAAATGCAGGAGACAGAAGTCTCAGAGGAATGCGTCAACCCAGGGACAAAATAAAAGGATATGATACATTTGGTCACAGGCCACATAAGTTTTGGAGAGCAATAAGGCAGAAAGTGAGTTGGAGGTTACCTTGATGGAGAGGTTCAAGTTTAACTAGAGTGTGCTTAGGAAAACCTCACTAAGAACAGAGAAAGAATGGAGAGGAGCATTGGGAACAGACCCCCACAGTTCCAGTCAGCAGCAGCAATATGGCCACAGTGGCTGGAACAGATCAAAGGACACACAGAAGGAGGGAAAGCACATCCACCCTGTAAGGGCCCTATGGACCCTTGTAGTATCTTTGGCTTGTGCTCAGTGAGAGACTAGCCACCACTGGAAGGAGCTGTGCAGAGAAATGACATGTTCGAATTCACATTCACCAGGATCCTCGGGACCATCTGATGGTAAATGGGGTGAGAGTGTAAAGTCAAGGAGACTTTACACTAACCCAGCAAGAGATAGGGATGGCTTGAGCCTGGATACAGCACTGGAGGGCAGGACAGGGGCACTGATAAACTAAGTGTGATGTGAGACAAAAAGAAAAGTCCCAAATCACTTCAAGATATAGATAATAATGATGCTACCGATATGAATCATGAAAAATAGCTGCATAACATCACCAATGTAAATAAAATGTTGACCAGGGTAGAAAGAATCAATGATGCTAAGGGCAGGAAAGAAAATAAGAGAAGTTAATTGTCCAAAAAGGAGTTTTTCCAGTATTTAGCAGTGTCTAAATCACACCAAAAAAATCACAATAAATATTTAGCAAGTGAAAAAAACTCTTTATAGAAATAAAACTCTTTTATAGAAATAAAACTCAAGGTTTAAAAGCATCAGCTTAAAAGGAAAGGGTCATGGGGAGTTGAAATGAGTTACATTAAATGCATGCATGAAAACAGCATCATAAAATACACTAATAACAGAAGAAAGTAAAAATGAAAGAGCAATGGAGTGGATTTGATCAAAGTATACTTTATGTATACACGGAAACAACACAATTAAATCCTGTGAATAATAATATATGCTATATGTTATAAAATATGCTAAATATACTATATAATATAGTATATGTAATATGTATATATATATATATATATATATATGAGGAATACTGGTAGCATGGTAGCTTATGAGATAATCTTTGTGACATGAGAAGTAAAATTGGAGAATTGTAGTTCAAGGCCAATCTGTGACAAAAAAAGTGAGCAAACCTATGTTCTATACACTGCATATATACTGTATTCTATATGTGTGTAGCAAACACCGGGGACCTTAAGGTCAAACCCTGAGACTCCATAGTCTCAGGTAAGTAAAAAAAAAATCTTAAAGAGAACAAAGTTGGACTTCTTCCTCCACATCAGAGTTTCTCTGTTCTGTACCTTCAGTTCGTTCTCTGGCGGCCAGTGTACCATAGTGGCAAAATCATCCTTGCCACATTCCAATACTAGTTCTAGAGAGTGTCATCACTCTTATAAATTCCATGAGGCATTACAAGGCCAAACTTGGCCTGAATTCCTGAAGAAATATTCCCAAGAGAAAGTCCCCAGGTTCTCAGGGCCTTCGTGGTAGGCCTATCTCTGTGCAACCATAGTAGCTCCTCAGAGCTCAGCCCTTGCTGTCTCCCTACAGGCTATGACTCTCAACATCAAGAAACATGATTCTCTATGGTTCCAGACGCATAGCTCCACCTATTCATACATCACAACATAGTAGATATCTGTTAGATATCTAACACATATCAATGGGCATCTCTTACTTATGCCCCTAAATTAGCTTGTGACTTTACCCAGTTCTCTTCCTCGCCTTCAGTTCCTTTACCTCAGTAATGGAACTAGTTTTTGTATTCATAGAGATGAGAAGCTTCATGGATCTTCCCTTATCTCCTACCTCAAGTTCAGACTCTTGGCAAGTCCTGCCAACTCCACCATCCAAATGTGTACCACTAGAGCTACAGCTCATCTCCACCACCAGCACAGCTGTCCCAGGCTTTGCTGTCATTGCCTGATGCTTGCCTCCACTCCCATCTTACCAAGGCCAATCCTCAATCAAATAGAGTAAATTTTTCATATACATCAGGTCTTATAACTCATCTACTCAAAGACCTCAGACATTCCATCATATGCAAGGCAAAATCCAAACTTCTAATCACGTACCACTGAATAGGATCTAGCCTAACTCCTTCTCTGACCTCGCTTGCATATTGGAGAGGCCTTCTTACTCTCCAAACAACCAGTTCGCGTGCCAGCACTTACAGGACCCCATCTAAAATGCCCTTAGTCCACATGTCCCAGGGCCTGCCTGCTCTCCCACTTCATATTTCTTCTCAGCTATCACCTTCTTCCCAGATCATGCTCTCTGAAACTTAATTCATGTATTCACTACCTTTTTCAACATTCCGTTCTTTGTTTTGTCTTCATATAACTTTCTTTGTTTAAATCATTATCTACCTTCAAACTAGAAGTGCCAGAAGAGTATTTTGCTTGTCCATCATTATTCCCTCTACCCCTGGCACAATGCCCAGCCATAACAGATGCAAAACAAGTATTTGCTGAGTAAGAAACGCACCTGGAAAATGCCAACAAATCTCCATTTAGTATACGCTTTGCATTTTCACCAAGTAAAACCAAGTTCCTTGCTGACAACTTAGTCTTCCCTTACTCATTAATCCACTAACTCAATAGATTATTTTTTTCTTTTTACTGAGAATCTACTAGGTAGTAGTTACTAAGCAAAGAGATAGTGCCTATGGAATTCACAATGTGGTCAGCAGCTGAAATTTAAATAATTACAAAGATACATTCAAAAGGTGAAGTAAAACGTGAGGCGATGATAAGGAATTATACCAAGAGCACTCAATTTAGATTTAAGATTATGAGAGCGCTCTCTAGGGAATGAAGTGGAGACTTAAAGGATTAGTAGGAGTTGGCATGGCGACGGGGCAGGACTTTGTGGTCACAGGCAGGAAGTGGGAGAGCACGCAGGGTGGTGGTATAGGGACCAGGGCAGATTAGGCAGGAAATAAGAGGGGAGACCAAGGTTGGGACACAGTATCAATGTTATGAGGCCCATGTTAACAGAAAGTAAAAAGCATGTTGAGCTCAGGCTCCTTAGACCAACCTCACATTGGAGCCTTAGGCACATTGCAAGAGACTGACAGGGTCAACGTCAGATACAAGGAAGACCGGATGAGATTCTGATGATATTCAAAATAAGGAGATCATCTTCTTCATTGAAGAAATAGGAGACGTTGATGGAGGCTGAACATCTTTATCATTGCTCCTATCTCCTCTCCAGCCTGGGCCCCAGGCATCTTCCACTTCACCTTCTGTCTTATGGCAAAGTTTACAAGCTCTGTTCAGTCCTCTCCTTTCCCACTCTTCTTCTCCACCTACCGAATTTCTCTCCACCTATGAGTTATCTCTGTGAGACTTGCTCAACCACCTAAGACCAGCCAGGCTTTATGTCCCAGTAGTCTTTGGCCAATAATGCTCAAAGAATCTCAACGCTACAAAGGCACCCATATATACTCTCCCTGAGGATGGGAACAAAGTCCCTTACAATGCTCAGAAGGCCCAGTAATTAATAGGCATATATACTTACGTTTGGTGTATTAATTAGGCTGAACTACTCAAATTACTCATCTTCTCTCCCATTTTTTTCTGACCCATTGCATGCTGGAATAGTGGAAAGAACCAGGCATTTTCTGACTGGTTTCTACCTAGGCTTTCCGGCTTCATAGCTGTAAGACCTTGAGGCGATCTCCTAACCTGTGCATTCCTCCATTGCCTCATAATAAATAAGTGAGGCAGACAAGTTACCTCAAGGCTACAGAAAAACTGGAGGCCAGACATATAAAGTAGCCTAACAATGTCTACCATGTAATAGGTATAAGAAAAATGTAAGCTAGTATGCTCATCCATGTTTCCTGTTTGAACATGAGTTCAAAGAGAGCCCCACAAAGTGTTTCTTTTGTCTTGAGAGAATACAGTAAGAGGAAGAGACTTCGCCCACTAGTGGTAGAAGGCCAAAAAGCAACTGAAGCCATGGGAAATGAAGCAACTGGCAAGAGAAACATATTCTATTCCCTTTCTCCTCTCAAACCAAATTCTATTCACTACTCACTGACCCTGAGTGCAAAAGCCACCAAGAGTCAAGGCCTGCAGACATGGCCAGCTGTTCTCTATGCCGGGTGAGGCTCATAAAAGCGATTAGTTGCCACAGCAGTAAAGAATATGTGAGCTCTTCTAAATTAGAACAGGAATTTAATTAAGCTAGGAGAAGAATGAGCAATGGGGAGAGGATGAAGGCCCCAGGAAATGTTCTTTCATGGACAGGGGGAGAAGAAGAATTCAAGTCTACAATAAGCCTCATCTCCCCTGAATTTATCACTCCTCCTGGACGTTCTCCCACCTCCCACTGGCTGCTCAGACCCCAACCCTACCCCAAAGCCAGCCTCTGCAGAGCTCTCCTTCAAGACATATGTGCCGCTGACTCATTCTCCTAGCTTGTAACAAAGCTGGAAACTTTTAATTTTCCACTTATTATCTTCTCGCACTCTTCTTCCTACTTCATCTTGCTTCACGTTATGAATTATGTACAGTACTTCTGGTACTCAAGGAAGACCCTTTGTCAAATCTGTACAAAGGAGAATTCATGAGTGATTTGGATCAACCCAGAATCTCTCAAAATAACAAAGAGGCCTGCAGGCCTGCAGAGAATCTGAGCACACAGGCACACATAGTGGGGTGTAACTACTCTGTGGAGATGAGACCCTCTGAAACCTCATTCACACACATGGACAGTAATTTACCCTGAGGGACTAAAGTCCATCAGTACTCTAATAAGCTGCTCGGGGCAGGGGAGGCAGGATGCATATGACCTCACTAGGTGGGAAGAGAAGTAGGAAGATGCCCTGCCTCGACAGGCAACTTACTGAGGGCTCTGTGAAATCTGTAGGTCTAGAAGATTTTATTTATTTGTTTCTTTCCTTATTTTTGTGCCAGTAGTAGATCTGAGCTCAGGGCCTAAGTGCTGTTCCTTTTGGAGGGGCTCAAAGCTGGTGTTCTATCACTTGAACAATATAGCTCTACTGCTGGCTTCTTTGCCAGATAATTGAAGATACAAGTCTCTTGATTTTCCCTGCTTTGGCTGGCTTTTGAACCACAATCTGCAGATCTCAGCCTAGTTCAGAAGAGGAACTAGGATTACAGGAGTAAGACACCCAAACCTGGCCACTTGCTTGTTTTAAATAAGTTGCAAATGAACACAATCTCGCCACAGGAGCCTGCTTCCCCAGTGTCAAGGCATAGAACATCCTCGGGACTCTCGCAAGAAGAGGCCGCATGCGGCCCAGTCCTGTGGCGCTTCTGCCTTACCCCACAGAAGAGAGAACGGAGCAGCACACAGGATCCTCAACAGTCTCATCACTCTCCTTCCTCACCGCCCACAACCTACTTGCTAACAGCACCAGAACTCCAGCTTAAATAACCTACTTTGCAGTTGATTTAGCTCTAAATGGAAGTCGTAAGACAATGCAATGAATAACCTAGGTACAAAAGAGTGGCTTGCATCCCTCTCCTGCTCTCTCACTTGTGCACACGCACACATTGGAAATTACACTCTGTGTCAATCTCTCCTGGGTGTGGCATTGCCCACAGTCATAGGCAGGGAGACTGGTGAGGATGGCAGGTCAGAGTGTATCCCCAGATTGACCTAAGCTTTACATTTAACTGCAGTGGGGTTTATGGTGACAGGAAGCACGGACACCTCCTGTTTGGGAAGGGGTCTCTTGATGACTTGGCTAGTCATGGTGCCTCTCTGCTATTCCCTCCCAACCTGGTCCTAGGGCAATGTTCCAGAGAGGTTATCATACCACTCCAGTGCCACTTGTCATTGAGATAGGAGAGTGAGAGGCCCAGATTGGGAGAAGCAAGCTGCTGACAGATGCTGCCAGGCCAGCTTGTGAATGTGTGCCTACATGAAATATGGTCCTCCAGATGTGCAAAGGTCAGCTGCCCTTTGGCCCCTCCCAGCCTTCTACTGCTAAATCAGCTTGTGGCTCTGATTCAACCAGGGCAGCTGGTGCCCTCTGCAAAAGGAACCCTAAAAGGCAGGATAGGACACACACACTAACATTTGGATAATGATAGAATTCACACTCCCCTTTCTTTTCTCCACCTTTCTTAGAAATCCACTATTTTCCACCAAAATATTCTGGTAGGGGGCTTTGTTTTATAACACCAAAGAAATAAGTGACAAAGGTCATAATATTATGATGTGTTGTGCACAAAGTAGAAAGATCTTAGTAATATTTTCAATATATATTCTACCTTTCTTCCAAGGGTTCCCATTGACCATATCTGTCAAAACACATTTATTTAAAGATGATGCATGAAAACTCCAGCATTGTAAATTTCAATAATAAAAATTCTTCTAACAGGAATGTTCACAACCTTCGGGTAGTTCAGTAATATTTCAAGTTTATAAAGCATTAACCTGGGGGAACAAAATTCTTACATGTGCATTCATAGTTCATTTCACAATCTCCAAATTGACAAAAGGGGAAAATATGTCTCTACATTCATGTGACTTGCCTATAGTCATTAAAGAGCCCAAGGAGTAGAAAAACAAACAAACAACAAAGAAAACCCAGGGCTGAGACCCAAGTCCTCAGAGTAGACTCCAACACCTGCTACTACCCAGTTCTGAAGGAATTGATTCTACCAATCTTTCTACAGTCCTCTTTTATTTTTTCTTTTGGCAGTAGTGGGCTTCAAACTCAAGGCCTTGCTCTTGTTAGGTAACCACTCTACCACTTGAGCTCCAATTCAGTTCCTTTGCATGCTTTTGGCCCAGGCCAGCCTTTGACTGACTCCTGCTCATGGATCCCATGTAGCTGTGATTACAGCTGTGAACCACGGTGCTCAACTTGTTTGTTGAGATTCAAGTCTCACTTTTTTTTTTCCTGGCTGGTCTCTAACATCTAGCATCCTGTTCTACATTTCCTGAGTAGCTGGGAATACAGAAGTGAACTATTATGCCTAAAAGTCGTTTAGTAACAAGCCATATTATGACTACTATTTCCTCCTTAAATTAATGTAAAAACTAGAGCAGGGCACTGGTGGCTCATGCCTGTAATCCTAACAACTCATGAGGCTGAGATATGAGGATCGCAGTTCAAAGCCAGCTTTGCAGGAAGGTTCAGAAGACTCGTATCTCCAATTAACCACCAGGAAACCAGAAGTGTAACTGCGGCAAAAAGTGGTAGAGTGCTAACTAGCCTTGAGCCACAGAACTCGGGGGGACAGTGCCCTGGCCCCGAGCTCCAGCCCCAGAACTAACAACAACAACAAAAATTGATGTAAAAACCAAAATGTCACTAGAATTGAAGAGCAAGGCATGAAGCTAATAGCTATATTCTACATTTACAAATAAATTATTTAAATCAATATAATTACATTAATAGATTATATTGATCTATCCTAATGGCACAATCCATCTTAGCAACGATTTATTTTTCACTTTCAAAGATCACAGAATTTTCACAAAGCCAAAACAAAAGAACTGAGACTTACAATTAGGTTAACTTTTTCTTTGACCAAGACAGGACATTAATATTTTAAATTTTTAAATTTAATTTGAAGTTGAACAAATTTAATTTTAGGAAAAACTATCTTGTCATTATTTTCTCATTATGCCAGGCTGGCAAAGATTGTAGCTCAGGCTCAGGATAGCCCTTTAGAAGCAGGGCTGTTGCAGAAATACAGATGGGGTCTGTCTTAACACCTCAGGGTGGGGAGGTAGGGGAAATTCTACAGTACCCTGAAACCTTGAACAGCTACAATATAAACATTCCCCAGCAAGAACTGTATCAACCAATAGTCAGGATGCATTTGGAAGCCATCTTTGTAACAAGTTGAAGTATGCTTACCAGTATATATACAACATAACTAAGTCTCTAAGTGAGGGCAGGACAATATTCAGTACATAGAACAAAGACTTGGAACAAATTGATGCTAAAGAGTTGAGAAGATGATGGGTAAGTTTGCTTTACACAACTCTGCAGCCATTTATGCAGCAAAAGTGCATAACATCAAGTACTCACATAGTAAGAGATGAATGTATTTCCTAAGCATATCATATGGCTCATCTCATACAATTGCTGTGAGGCTTTGAGGTAGGAACAGCAGGCAGTATTATGCCTGTTGCTGATGAAATAACTGATGACACCTGAGTATATATTCATCCATACAATAGCTGAGAAAGCGAGCTGGAGGATTTGGCTGGCCCTCATGAGGCTCAGGACAGGAGGGCACCAATGGCCACTTCTTGAGCCTCAAAGCAAATGCCAAACCCAAGCTGTTGTAAACATAGGCAAAAAGTGGAACTTGTGAAAGCTCTAGTGAAAGTGAATGCAGCAACAGGGAGAGGTTCAAAAAACTGTGTGTGTGTATGTGTGTATCTGTGTGTGTGTGTGTGTGTGTGTGTACATGCGTGTATCTATATGTGCAGAACAGGAAGGGAGGGGATCAAGGAATGATGAGAAGAAGAGGAAGAGGAGTTGAGTACCGGTGGGTCATACCTGTAATCCTAGCTACTTAGGAAGCTAAGATCTGAGGATGAATGTTCAAAGTCAGCCTAGGCAAAGAAGTCTTGATACTCGTATCTCCAATTAACTAGCACAAAGCTATAAATGAGATTGAGATGTAAGTGGTAGACAAGGCCTTGAGTTCACATCACAGTATTGGTACAGGAAAAACAAAAGGGAGAAGAAAGGTGATGGGTGGAATAAAGCAATCTCATTTAGTGGCTGTTCCTATCACATGCCATCCTTGAGAACTGGACATGATTTTTCATTTTCTATTATAAAAATCTAATTGTCTTTCAGGTTGCTTAGGTATGGGTTTCTTTAAAAGCATCTTAGAGCCAGATTTCAAGCCAACAAGGCCACTGTATTACAGAAATAAACTGCTAATTACATGCAAATAAATTACTTTCCCCCTACTTTTCCTATCTCAACTCCCTCCAACCCCCCACCACACACATCTGTCAGCTTTTTATTTTATTATCATTCAGAAGGTAGTAAGTACATTACTTTCTTGATCCTTGTTACCCCTTCCATGTTTTTCTCCCACTTCCCCCCCCCCTCACCTGTCAGCATTTTAGTGAAGGTGGGGCTGTAGGGACTGTCCACCGTCAATCAGCAGCATGTCCCTTCTGTACAACCCACCCATCTGAAGACAGACATGTGTTGTGTACAGCTGGGGAAGTCTGTCTGGAAATGAGGGCATCATGGTGGATTCATAGAGCTATTTCAAAGTAAACCCAGCAATGGACTCACCCATAGATTCATCAGAGGACCTATCTACTTACCCAACCTGAGAGTACTATGATTGACACCAGAGACATAACAACGTTCATATAGGGTAAAAGACCAGGGCATCAAAAAGACAACTAATGAATGGGAAACTGGGAAAACTCTAAGTGTGTCACTGACATTTAAATCTGGAAGAGAAAGCTCAGGGGAGACTCCTCCGCCTCTATCCAACCTTCTCAGTCATAGTGAGAGAAGGTTCTATAGAGTTCTGCAAGGGAAACTGAGTCATGAATTCAAGCTTGGCATAATGCTAGTGGATGGCGCAAAGTGGGTAGACTGAGAAATGGGAAGGACCCAGTCTGTGAGGATGAGGAGATCTGAAAACTGGGAAGTGGAAATAGGTGCTTGGCTCATCTACTCTGAAAAAGTGGTTTAAAAACTAATAATACTTTACAGCATGGCACTATGTGCCAGCCATATGCACAGGGCTTTTATTCATACCATTTCTGTAAATTATCACTGCACCTCTGTAAAATGGGCATCAGAATAATACACACCTAACAGATAAGGAAACCTGAGCACACAGTTCAAAAAGTCACTGGAGTTGCATGAGGCACAAAGATCCAATCAGATCTCCTAACCACTATGATATTCTCTCTTTAGCAGCAGAATGCATAGTTTTTGAAACAAGGCTATCATCAGAACACTAATACATAAGAGTTCTAAAAAAGCATTTAGTATAAATGGATTCATAATATAAAACATTTACTGAATACCGTCTGTAAACTAAGATTGTTTCTAGGAAGATAAAAATTTGAAATAGAGGTTAGAGATGACTATTGCAGTCTTTAATCAGCTTTGGCATCCAACTTATTTGATTTTATTCTCACATCACTGAGAAAATGTTGAATCATACAGAAAAAGTAATCATGTGTTCACTTATATCACTTTATGCAGGCAAACAAGCTTAGGCCTGAATTTCTTAAGAAAAAGACTGACACAGAACGGCAACCTTTCTAATCAGCAGTACATTCACACAAAGTTCAAGAACATGTAGAATGGGCAGGTGGCACTTGACTCCAAGTCTGTACAAAAACACATGAAGCCAGCTGACCACAGGCAGTCTCCAAGTGAGACCGAAAGCGTGATGGCAGCATATGGCTTGTTAAATGACATTTTACCAATTTTCTGTTTCTCTACTTCTACGATTTCTTTCTCTACAGTTGAAGATTAAAGAACTCAAGCATACATGAAGATACAACATACAACACAGAATAATCTTCCTCCAAAAAGACTATTAAGTTTTTGACAGATTATATAATTGATGTCACTTGGATTCAAGGAAATGTGGTAGACAAGAGCCATATTTTAGAAAAAGAAAATTGAAACAATTTGTATAGATGCTATTAAAGAATAACTATGAATGGTAAGTCCATGATTCAGGGCAAATATCAGTAAGTAGCTTAGAGATGGTAAATGGGGAGAGAAAAGAGAGGGTGAGTGTCTAGGGGATGCGGTGTCAGTGGTCTTCTCTGACCATAAGAAGGTAATAAAGACTTGTCCGTTCCATGAATCAGAAATACTACACCAAATCACAGTGGAAGGAAGATGTGACACTGCCTTAGACTGTCCCCAAGAGGAAAGGACCTAGGTTCTGCTTGAAGGAGAGGAGAACTAGAAAGCATCCTGGTTTCTCTGGGGCCAGTCGCATATGTGCAGTTTCTTTCTTTAGAACAGTGTGACTTTCCTAAAGCTCATGTCATATGCCTTTACATCTAGATGGTCAAAAACTATACTTGCTAGGTCATGTTCATAAAAACCTGCCTTGTTATGACCTCTACCTCTATGCCTCTCCATGAGTACATGGACTCCTGGTTCCTATTTTGGATACCCAAAGAAGGAAGGGAAGTTGGCAGACCTCCCTTAAACATTCTCTAGAAACAGCCAGGTTCCAGTGGCTCACACCTGTTATCCTAGCTATGCAGAAGACTGACATCTGAAGACCCTGATTCAAAGCCAGCTTGGGAAGGAAAAGCCCTTAATACTCTTACTTCAAATTAACCACCAAAAAGCTAGAAAGTGAGCTGTAACTCCAGCAGCAGAAAAGCTCAGGAGCAGTGCCCAGGCCCTGAGTGCAAGCCCCAGGACCCAGCATACATACACATACAAAAAAAAGTAAGTTGTCCAAAAGCAAAGTACTGAACACAAGGGAGCATGAGGCTCCTGTCTCGTCCTCCCTCTCATTGAAAGAGGCTAAGATGTAGGTTGAAAGAGAGAGGGTAGGACAACAGGAACATGGGATGAAGCCTCCATTGGGAGGTGAAGCTGATGTCTCCTCACCACATGTGAAGATGGAGGGAGCAGGATGGGTGATCTCTACATATCACTTCCAATCCATATGGAGAGTTAAGTGCTTTGGGAGTTGAGAAAGAAGGCTCTCTATCCTTCTTCACACCTAACAACTTTTAAGGACAGTTTCTGAGTCTTGTCCCTTAAGAAATGTTTTGGAGGGAGGGCCAAGGGGGGGGTATATATATTGATAGGAATGGAGGGTAAGCGAACACAGTATATTCAATGTACATTATCAAGTTACATTGAATTATGAGATGTGAAGATAGGAGGAATTGGACAGGGAGAGATAGAGAACATTGATCAGTTACTCCTAATTTGAGTTAGAGAATTGTAAGATCTACATCATCAGCAAAGAAATGTACACCTATAACACCTCAGTGGCCATAAAGTAAATGATGCCCCCAAGTCAACTGTCAAGATTTCCAACACTGTGGGCTAGTCGTCTGTTCCACAGGCTATTTAATATTTATTACTATTAATTATCATTGGCAACCTTTGTTCCCCTACTCTCACTTTAAACAGTTCAAGTGCACTCAAAGATCTCCAGAAACTCACTTTACATTCACCAGTCCCCACCCTACCGCAGTCCTCCCAGAGATATCTGAGCATGTATCTCTCAGCTACTCACTGGCTTCTATTTGCCTATAATTACAAGACTACATGTGTACCTCTGCATGAGACCTGTCACCCTTCTGAGAATGAAGTGGATAAATGACTTCCTGAGAGCCCACTGTGTGCCAATCACTAGATGTGAGACAAACAGCGCATAAAGAATGAACTCATGGCAATCTATCTGGTGGGAGGCAGAGCGTGCCTGTTTCTTCAGTATTCTCCCACTTTGTGAGCCATTATCACCCTCCCTGAGCCGAGCAATTATAGGCACATGGTACGGTGGTTCTCAAACTCCAGCGTGGCATTGAAATGCGAGGTAGGCTTGTTAAAGATAGTTTCCTTTCATCCTAGGTCTGGGGATCCTATACGTAGACTAAGGCCCAGGAATCTGCCATTGGAGATGATGCCTAGATGATTGTAAGACAGACTGCACTCTGAGGAGCCCTAAAAGACATTACTCCATAACTCTTTCTTCCAGTGAATGATCAATTGAAGAAAATCTGAGACCTCTTGGCTTGTCTAGTGTGGTGGAGACTGGCAGTGTGCCATCCCTGCTTGGCCGAGTTTCCCTAAGCATTTGGGCCCCAGAGTGAACTTGTGAAAAGGTAGGGGGCTGAAACAGCTGTTGACTCATCAATCATCACGTCCAGTTAATTTCTGTCTGCTAGGATTGGAGACAAAACACCTAAGTCCTAGTGTTGCCTGAGAACAGAGAGATCATGGTGCATAACTGTATAAGACATCAGGTACCTGAGGCCTTTGATCATGGATTAGAAATTAAACTGTTTATTAGAGTAGGCTAAAAGCAAGCAATGAAATGCCAAGCCAGCCTAATGACTCTGTACAGACAAAAGACTGGGAGAACAGTCTGACACATGGTGTGACATTCAGGCCCTAGATCAGGAGGCAAACAGCATATATGGAATAAATCCCCAAAACAATAGCATCTCTGCTTTGTTAAGAAACCAAGAAGGTGATACAAAGAATAGGAATAACTTCGAGTCAGAGACAGTTTAGGCGAGAATAGTGTGAGAAAGCAATAGTGTGAGATACAATTCTACTTTCTTTCCATAGAGGGAGCCATCCAGTGAAGCACTGTGGCCAGGGGTTCCTTTCTACCTGGGTTGGGTACAAGAGGAAGATTTGACAGGGCTTCCAGGAAAGACAAGTAACCAACCTAGATAGCAGGCCACTGCTGCACGTATAAACATATTGTTAAAAAGAGCTAAAATATTCTGAAAAGGAGGACAAGATTTAAGAATCTAGTAGTAGTGAAGGAGGTTGCTGGGCCTGGAGGCTACCAGCCTCTCTCAGTGGTCCTCAAGTCAACATTTGAATTGAGCTGAAGCAGAAGCAGATATTCCTGGAGTGAGCAGCAGAGATTTTACAGAATGATCAAGCTGCTCTCTGCACATGAGCAGTACACAAACACAGACAGACAGACAGACAGACAGACAGACACACACACACACACACACACACACACACACACACACACACACACACACACACACACCTTCCACTGGGGGTAGGCAAGGAGAACACCCACTTATAAATCAGAACATTTGTTTTCTAAATCTACTTTCAGCCAGGCATGGTAAGGCACAACTATAGTCCCAGCACTCAGGAGGATGAGGTAGAAAGATCTTGAGTTTAAGGCCAAAAGACCTTGTCTCAAAAGAGAAAGAGAAAGACAGAGAGAACCTAAATAAATAAAATCCACCCAAACCCCACCAAAACCTACTTCTATGCAATGAAACAGGTTTTTTTCAACTTACTCTATAGACTGAAAATTTTCCAGCAGATTCAAGACACACTGGAAAATAATCATTGTTATTCTACTCATTGTTCAAGTCTGTCCCCCTCTGTCTCCCCCACCCCTAGTGCAAATTGTCAGGTCACAGGCTTAGTCTTGATGGCCCACTCTCACTTAACGGACTCACCTGGCAAAACAGCTCTGGGATGAAGTCAACTCTCCATCTACCCTTGCCTGAGACAAAATGGCTGAGGTCAGCAGGGAAATTGCCTTGAGCTTATTTCATTGAAACCTGTCACCACTGACTCCAAGCAGGTCCTCAAGGCTTTCCAGAAACCAGACATGCTCCTACTCCATTCTCCTTAGAAAACTCTTTTTTATCCCTTCTCTTCAAACTTCCAACGTTCTCTTCCTCCCACCCTCAGATGATGACCTTATTTCCTATTTCATTGAGAAAATAGAAGCAATTGGAAGAGAATTTGTACAAGCTTCCAGCACCACAGCTACCCACATGCCAGCCTCTGCAGACATTTGTTCTGCTTTCCTTCCTACTACTATGGATGAATGGTTGAAGCTCCTAGGCAAGCCACGCCTCTACCTGTGATCTAGAAGCCACTTTGCCACATGCATCCACTCAAGGAGATCATTTCACCGATTTTCCTCCCTATCATCAGCAATGATTGTTATCTTGAACACAGCCCTCTCAATAGTCTATTCTGCCTGTCTGTCCCATGTTCTCTGTTCCTGGCAAAGAAAACACAAATGTTGGTGATCACAGCTTCCCACCCACCCTCTGCCATTCCACTCATACTACTCCTGGAATTAGGTGGTTAATGTTTAGCTTTGATTGGCAGCATTTGACCCAAATGTGCAGAGTTTCCGAAAGACTAAATACAGATACAAATTTAATAGAACCTATAAGGTAACTTGTATACATTTCTAAGACATGTATAAGGTGCTATAGTCCAAATTTTGTCTTAATTGAATACAGGTATAATTGCAAAAACAGGTTTATTTTTTTTGAGGAATTGACTTGATTGCCTTTTTTATACCCCTTTTTATGGGCCCCAAGGCACCCGACTTTCAGGTATTTTTTTCACTACTGCTCCTTCTAGTTTTTTATGTTGTTGTTGTTGTGTTGTTTTGATTTGGTTTTAACTCTTTGTCTCTCCCACATCATACCATCAGAGCTCAGCCTTGGAATCTCTTCTATTTATATTGGCTTCTTTGGCAGCCTAATCCAGTTTCATGACTTTAGCATCCACCCACTGAAAACGCTCATGTTTATATATTCAGCTGAGGCTTCTACCCTGAACTCACCCAACTTCATCCTCTTATTACCTGGAAATTTTAACACATCCAAAATGAATTCTTAATCCTTTCCCCAACCTACTTATCTACAAACTTCCCCAGCTAAATGAAAGGCAACTACATACTTTCGATTGCATTCTTTCCAGACTCACAGCTAACTGACCAGAGATTCCCAAGTACTCAGCCTTAACAGCATATCCAGAACCTTCCACCTTTCACATCCTCCAGTGGGCCTCCCTTGCCCAAGCCTCCATCTGGAGCTGTAGATCATTGGACTAACCTATGTCTCCAGCTTTTTGTTTGTTCCCATTGCCACTACTCTGAGCGAAGCATGTGGAGTGATCTTCTGTAGAATATAACTCAGGTCACATCAATCCTCTCTTCCAAACCCTCCAGTTGCTCTCTAATTCAGAGTGAAAGCCAGTCTTCAGAGGTCAGGAGCTCAACATGATCTGTCTGCTTGCTCCATCTCTTCCTGACCTCATTTTCCCAGCTTCACCCTTCGCTTGCTGCATTGCAGCACACACTGGCTTCTTTGGTGTTCTATAAATACATTCAGTAAGAAGTATCTCGTGATTTTCGCACTGTGGTCCCCTCTATCTGGGACCCTCTCTCCCTACTTGAGCACATGGCTTATTCTACCTCCTACAAGTCTTCAATGGTCTTCAATGTGTCCTTCCTGGCATCTCCATTTAAAAAGTAGAGCCCACTTCTCCCTTTCCCCATTTATTATCCATAGCCCCTGTATCACCATCTGTTACACACCCTGTTTCTGTATTTATTCTGCATGTATTTTCCACTAGACTAGAAACTGCACAAGGATAGGAACTTCCCTATGTCAATTTTTCGTTGCATTCTCAACATCTCAAACAGCACCTGACATGTTACGGGCATTTAACGAATACTTGCTAAATGAATAGTGAGTCAATAAATGAATCTCAACCAGGAATGTAAATAAAGGGTAGAAAAGACTGTATTGTAAGCTCAAGAAATAGTTTTTCCCTCTACTCCTTTTCCTGTTTGAAAAGCCTGGCAAACAAGCCTGATGACAAACCCAGGAAGAAATTAGGATGATTGGGGCTCTTTTTTCTTTCTTTCTGGTATTGAAGCTTGAACTCAGGACCCAAGCATGGTCTGCTAGCTTTTGCCTTCTAGGCTGATATTCTACCATAACTCCACTTTCAGATTATTGGTGGTTCATAAGAACCTCATGGGCTTTCTTGTCTCAAATCTCAATCCTCAAATCTCAGCCTCCCAAGTAGCTAGGATTACAGATGTTAACCACCAGTACCCCAGCCATCAGGGCTCTTCACTGGGTACAGATCCCTTTGCCTCCCAGTCTTCCAGGATCCATTTTCTGAATTCAATTCTTGGATCAGACAAATGGCAGGTATCAAGTGTCATCTATATTACAGAATTCCAGACTCTTGCAAGGACACAGGAACAGAGAGAAGTCCAGATGACCGATGGAGATATGGGGCGGGGGCAGGGGAGGATAAGCCTACTCTAGAGCATGTCTGATGCTGGATACAAATGTCTACACGTTTTCCCACCTATATACCTGGTACCTCATCATTCTAGATCTGTAAAATGATGACAGATTTCTGCCACCTATTTTTCCACTGCAGCTAGAGTGTGCTCCACTGTAACCAGCACATGTGAGTGGGATGCTGAGGGATGATGAAACACATCAGCAGTTATGTTCTCTATTCTCAAGAACCTCTGAATCCAAAGTATCCTCTGTAGGGCGGGGTGTATGGCTTAGTGGTAGAGTGGTCATCTAGCATGCATGATACTCAGGATTTGATTCCTCAGTACCATATACAGTAAAAGCTAGAAGTGGTGCTGTGGCTCAAGTGATAGAGTGGTAGCCTTGAGAAAGCTCAAGGACAGTGCCCGGGCCCTGAGTTTAAGCCCCAAGAATGACAAAGAGCAAGAAAACAAACAAAAGTATCCCTTGTAGCTACTACAATATCAGAAGTTCTTAAGTGGGAGAAAAATATGGGAAGAGGTAACATACCCACTATCTAATGAATGTAACTACAACCCCTCTATATGTAACCGTGACAATAAAATACAAGAAAAAAGAAAAAAGAGTAGCAGTTTTCCATCAACTCTGGATTGTGTTTTCATTCTTTCAATAAGGCAGAGAGTGATAAGAAGGTAAAAAAAAATAAGAAAAGCCAAGCACCAGTGACTCACTCTTGTAATCCTAACTACTGAATAGTAGTCTGAGACCTGAATAGTATCGTCGTTCAAAGCCATCCTGAGAAGGAAAGTCTGTGAGTTTCTTTCCTCCAATTAACTACTATAAAGCTGGAGATGGAGCTGTGGCACAAGAAGTAGAGTATCCAGCTTGGGCAAAATAGTTCTCTGTGGTATATAGTACCCAGCTCTGAGTTCAAGCTTTACTACCAGCACCAGAAAGCAAACAAAAACAAAATAACAAAACTGAGAGAAGAAGACAACTTATGACACTGCCACGTGGTGTGGACCAAATGACCTATGAGGAATAAGAAAGATTCTGACTAAATATCCAACTACAAGATGCCAAAGGTCAATGAAGTGTTGAAAATTCTCTTCCACTACAGGGACTGTTTGCTGGGCAATCACAATAGAGATGCAGAAAGATCTACAAAGATGGAGAATGGATGCACACTCTGGGTATTTCTGTGCCCATGTATGTCTCAACAGTAAGCAAAGAGAAGCCATTCCAGATACACAAATGAAAAATATTAGAGTTCAACAGCAGGTATTTCAGCTACCTGCAGACAGAGACTAGGAACTTATACAATAGGTACCTTAAGTCCGGCTACAAAACAGTGGATGGAGTCAGAAGACAGCATAAAACTAGAATGACAAGGAGGAACCACACTTAGATCGAAATCAGGAGAAAGTCAATTCTCTTGGCCATACCGAGCCCTGCTGAGGAGGATTAGAAGCTAATACACAAGCCACAGAACATCTGCTCAGTGAATAGCATCGATCAGAGGGACAACGGGGAAAAGGAACACCTATCAGGTTCAGGAGAAATAAAATCAATTACATTAGTAGTACAGAGGATGGTTTGTAAGGTGAGCAGACCTTTGGGAGAGTCAGTCAAAGCAAGCAGAAGCATCAGCAGAACGGTAGACAGCTTCTTCCTAACATGGATGGAGGAAAACCAAGAATACAGATGGAGTTTGACCAAGTAGAGCTGGAAGTGTGTTAGAGATTAAATTGAGCAACTCTATGTTGCCCTAACAAAGGGAACCTCCCTCTTTCTACAATAAAGCGGTAAGAGAAAAGTCATATGCAAATCAAGTTAATAATAGCCAATGGCAATGTGAAACAAGGTCACAGGGATGAGTCTGCACAGCAGGAGAAGTATGAAATCTGTCTTCAGCACTTACATCATCCATAAAATAGTTAAACTGAGCCCACAGGCTTGAGAGAACTTCTTTGCAATTTGTAAACCAGAAAGTTTTCATAAGCACTCTTCCTGGCTTGGATATAACTAGGCACCAATAAACCCTGAATATTAGTTGCCACCAGTGTAGGAAATGGGGGTCTACTCCCTTTGTGTGTTACATGAGGAAATACAGCAGCTGAGTGAACTGTATTTTCAGAGTGAGGAATGATAGGAAGGGGGAAATGATCTAGATGCACTTGGATAATAATAGCTCAGTGATAGGGTTTTGCTATATACAGAAACACAAATATATAGGTACCATTAATTAGAATGCTAAGTTAACTAGTACTTAATTCTGTGATACTAAGCCAGTATGTATATGCATACCCGTATGTGCATGTATTTGTGCATGAATTATATGTGTATATATGTGTATATGTATGTGCATGTACACATACATATAATTATCATTACAAAGTATAAGTAAAAATTAAATGGAAAAAATGTCATTTATATACTCCCACAATCTGCAGATTTTAAACCAAATCTAGTCTCCAATGTTCAATGCGCATAGCACAATGAATAGAAAAACAGGTGGATTACATGGTTTAAACTGTTACTTTCTTCCTTTTCTCTCTAAATGAATGACTCAAAGCTCTCTCTCTACTTTCAGTGCTTTGAAAAGTGATGTCCTTTCATAGTTTGCTCTGTCTAGGAATAACCAGTTACTTTTGGGAAGCCAAACCTACAGCTTGACTAGTTTCTGGATCCAACCATCTGAGTCTACTAAGAGGTCTTCTGTGAACTGAAGTTCCATGACTGACAGGCAGGGTATCAGAGAGGGTGTGAGACTGTTGTCCTAGGAGCTCAGCCAGTGAAGTTTTAAAGGATCTGAAGTTTGACTTCTTATCCCTGTTTCCTTAGTATCTCTTTCCATGATCTCCACTGTCATTTATACCAGACAGATATCTAAAGGGATGGGAATTGGAAGAGAGCACCATGAGAACAGTGTTCATGGAGCTTTTTTCCCCTAGTGCTTAGCATAGTAGCTTGACATGTAGTAGCTGTAGGAAAGAAAGGAAGAAAGAAAGAAAGAAAGAAAGAAAGAAAGAAAGAAAGAAAGAAAGAAAGAGGAAGGAAGGAAGGAAGGAAGGAAGAAAGAAAGGAAGAGAAAGCGGGCCATTTGTCAGCTTTGTCATCCCATGCAAGCCTTGGTAACATGCAAGCCTTGGCTACAGAGGACCAACAGATCACACCTATATCTTCAAATGCAACACTTCTCCTTTTACGCTTTCAATGCATTTATCACATCACTTAGGTGAGTCTACACATATAATTGAAGTACATCACTCCTCAAACCCTAAGACATGACACCAGCCACTGCAGGGCCAGGGCTATCATGTCTTGATGTGCTGGCTCATCTGAGTGACATGGCCTCCAGACAACCTTTCTATGTGAAATGAGGAGTGACTGCACTCCTCAAACTTGCCTCCTGTCTCTACTTCCAGCTATATACCACAGCTGAGAACCCATCCCATTGCTCTCCGGAGAGGAGGGGGTAGAAGGTGGGGGGAGGTGTTTCTGGATCATAGCTGAGCTTTCTAGGTTTGCAGACTATCAGCTAGTCCTAAGACGTCTAGGGTGTCCTTTGGAAATTTATCCAGACAGTGTCTATATCTTTGCATCCAGGCTTCTCAATTCTTTTGCATGCTACTAGAAAGGACATGAATGGATCCATGTTTGTAAAGCCTCTACAGAAAACTGATTCAGAACTGATTCAGTTGATGCTAAAATTTGAGGTTGTACAAGTTCCTTCTATAAAATGGTGTAGCAGTTGCATATTGCTATACATATCTTCCTATATCCTTTAATCTTTGTATTACTAATATGCCTAATGCAATGTCATTGTTATGTATGTATGCATGTATTATACTGTGTTATTTAGAGAATAAAAAAATCTATACATGACTAGTATATCCGTCATAGGCATAATGACATGGCACATGTCAGCAACAACTTAACATTTTTCTTGTATGTTTCATCCTGCTTGGCTGAATCCCATAGATATTGAACTTGTGTATAAGGAGAGGTGGCTCTACTAGGCCTCTATTAAGTACCTACATGCACAGGCCTCATGCACAGAAAACAATCCTTAAGATATAGCATTTCCTTTCTCCATACAATGTCTCACCCAATGAGCTCTAAACGGATTTAAAGGATCAGGAGTAACCAGTTACTTTGAAGAGGGCCTGTGAAAGTAAAGGCAGGCTGAGGAAGGATTTACGACTGTGTACAGATTCATTCTAAAGGCATGTGCCTTGCTCTGCCCTGGCACAAAAGGATGATAGTCTTTCATAGCTACTTTCCCAAATGAAGTGCCCACCATGACTTCCTGTGCCTCAAACCCTTCACCTTCCCGTCCTTCTTTTATTTTCATCTCTCATGCTTTGAACTTGGACTTGGAACCATGCTTTGGGATGTTTTAGCAAAATCAGACTCTAGAAAGCAGATGAGATTTCGTGGTCACCTTGCCTCATTTCTGGCTCCCTGCAGGATTTCTCCAACATCCCTGACAGGAGGCCAGACAGCCATGTCTCTTACACCAACTTGGAACCTTCCAAACATGTCTGATTACACCAATTACCAAGATCTATAAGAAGCATATCTGTACCAATATATAGAGCTGCCCCAAACAAGAATTTCCACAGAGGGAAATTGGGAATCTGAATTTTCACTGAGTACTCCAGGTCAATCTTAGAATTATTCATGCTTCCTTCCACTGTACATATAATGCAGTCGTATTAACAGTGACTGAGCATTAAAACCAGCACAGAAGCTTTAAAAATTGTCAACAACAAGCCTTCACCCCAATGTATTCCTACTTCATTGCCCTGGATTAGAGTCCTGGTGATATAATTTTTGAAGTTCCCAGCTGACTCTAATGGATAACTGTGGTTGACAAACACTGTAACAGCTTCCAAACTTAATGGTCAGTTCTCTGAGTAACCAAGACGCTTACACCTATTAATACACCTAACTGTACCCACCATCATGTTAAACCAACAGACTCTATAACTTAAAACAATCTGATTTAACTAGTTTGCTCATCCATCTGGTACAGAATGCAATCTCTTAACTGCGTTAAAAGGCTATGTATGTCCACAGTTGAGTATGCACGCCCTTAACCCACCCCCAGCCTTTCCTGCACCCCAGATGAAGCTATCCCAACCACACCGGAAGGCCCTTCTAGGTTCCTGCCCTCCTCCTCCTCCCTCCTACTAGCTCCACTCACATTGTACAGCACGGTGGTCCACCCTTCCATGGTGATGCACTGGAAAACAGTCAGCACAGCAAAAAGGATGTTATCAAATTGAGTGATTCCATCATTGGGGCCGATCCAGTCCTTGCATTCATAACCAGCTGGGCAGCCCTGCACACCACATGGATGAGGAGGGTCAAATCCTTCTAGAATACCTGTGTATATATTTGGAGGGTGGGAGATAAATGACATGGCACTTAGTATGAGTTGGTTATGACCCCAGAAATCCACAATTCTACAACACAGAGATTTTCCCTTCTTGCCTCATGATCACTCTCCTCCCTGTCCCCATCTACTTCCCTGTATCCATCTCCCACTTTATGCACCTTGTATGCAACTCAGGTTTCTCTGAAAATGGTGCCTTTCCTCCACTTTCATAGGCTCCAGCTTCTATCCTAACCTGCATTATTGCAGGGATAGCCTAGATCATCCAGTCCTATAAAGTTTCTTTGATAAAGGCAGATTGTACTCATTTTCCAACTCTGAGTTTTTTTGCCTGGGTTTCTGGGGGAAAGTTGTACATTACTGGGTTCCTTTTTAAATGACCTTTAAGTAGTTGTACAAAAGAATTACCAATTCAAGAAATCAGTTTATGAATACAATGCATCATGATGGATGTCATCCTTAACTATAGCCTTTTAGTGGGGCTTAACTCCTTATTTTTCTTGCATGAACCTGTAGTTTTAAATAAAAGGTAAAAATGGAAATTCTTTGAAGTCTTTACATAAAAAAACATAGTACCTACTTTTGAGATGCTTCAACCTATCCCCCTGTTATCCTAGGTTACTTTACTCAACTTGAAAAAAAAGATATAGAGATGAGAATCTAGGATTTATACATCCCACAAACTCCCCAAAGTTCAACTGCAAGTCCAGCTCAGAGCTCCCTCAGGTATTCCACATATGACATAGGCCAAAATAGAACATGGAAAAAAACTTCATGGCAGTTTCTAGTCTAATTCTGGTGTCCTAGGGCTCTAGCTATAGCCTAAAAGGCTATTATTTTTGAGTATCAGTTTCAAATAGATAAGTGTGTGTGTGTGTGTATGTGTACACATGTGTGCTTGCACACTGTTACGGACACTTAAACTCAGGGCCTAGATACTGTCCCTTAGCTTTTTCTCTAAAGGCTAATGTTCCATCAGCTGATCAACAGTTCCACTTTCAGGTTTTTGGTTGTTAATTGGACTTAAGAGTCTCTGATTCTCAGCCACCTGGATAGCTAAGATAACAGGCATGAGCCACCAGCACCTAGTTCACATAAAGGTTTTTACACTGGTTGTGCCTCAAAAGGCTGCTGACATTGGAGCTTCTCAGCCTAATTCTAGGGTTTGGAACAGGACATATTATTTAGGGCTCCAAATGTCCTGAAATTGCCAGCCCTTATGACCAGAAGGGAGAGAAAGAGGAGTAAAGGTGGTAGAAAATACCTGAATTGTTCATGAAGCATGCACGGTGTAACTTCCCACTGTAGAATTCCAAGCCAATGATGGCAAACATCAGGATGGCAAAGAAAAGCAGAAGGCCAATCTGCAGGAGAGGCACCATGGCCTTCATGATGGACTTGAGCACAATCTGCAGGCCTGGAGGGAGAGAGGGAAGAGAGGGAGGACATGAAGCCCTAGGCGGAGGGCAAGTCTTTGGGTGAAAGAAAGAACCATCACTCCCGAGATGACACTGCCTTTCACAGAAATAGCCAGAACAAATGAAACTGAGGATGACCACCACAACTTCCTCTTCTTCCCCTTCCTTTCTCTTCAATCTTTCTTGTTCAGTTACATGCTAGTTTATTACCCTTCCTCTTATTCAATTTATGTTGTCTTCTGGATTCCTCTTTATAGAAGAAAGGTATTCGAATGTGTTCCTTCCCTAAAGGAAGTGAAGCTTCTCCTTGCTAAGCTACAAATTCTACAAGAGCAGAGACAAAGTTACTCTTCCCCGTCACAAGATCTCAAAGCCATTCTCACACTCGCTGTGGGAGAAACAAAGTTGGAACAACACTGTTGAGAAAATGCCAAAGCCTTTGAACCAGAGCTTGTACTTGCATGACTCTGACCTAAGAAAACAATCAGTGATTTGGGTCAAGAGTTAAATAAAAGAGTAACCGTTGCCATTCTTTTCATAGTGCTGGAAGAGTTCTTCAACACTGGAGATAACTTCTATTCATTTCATTTTATGTGCTTTACTTTGTTAGTTCATGCCAGTACTAGGGCTTAAATTCAAATCCTTATGCTCTCACTTAGTTTTTTTTGCTCAAGGCTATGTGTGTCTACCACTTCAGCCACATTAGGTTTTTAATTAGGGTTGAGTTTTTCAGAGCTGACTTTATGCCTTGATCTTCAGATCTCAGCCTCCTCAATAGCTAGGATGACAGGTACTGGGGCTCCGCACTTACTTAATTTTTTAAGTGTTCAGCCACATAAAAACGTCTAAATAAAGCACGAAGCATCAAAGAATTTTTAAATTCAGGAAAGTAAAATGCTTATTTCAGCACACAAAACTGCATACACATATGATATTCAGGAAAAGTGAATGGAAAAAACATACACCATAGCATTAACAAGTTATCTCTGAGTAATAGGATTCAGGGTGATGTTCCTTTTTTGTCATTTTCTTTACTTTCCTAATTTTCTGCAAAAATCTTTTATCATCATCTAAGTCTGAGGGGAAAAAAAAAGTTAACTATAAACTTGAATGTTGTTCCCAGCTGCTCCATCTCTAGTCTTAATAGATTGGGGCTTCCTCCCATGAGGCTTCCTTTCCACTTTATCCCAATTTGCTTTAGTCTCTGGATCCAGTTGATAAACATATCAATAAAGAAACAAGCAGAGAAACAGGTGCTCACTGGGTATTCCTGACACAAGCTTCAAGGGCCTCAGAACACGCACAGCCCGGAGGGTCCTCAGGTCCACGTGGGTGTTGAAGTGCGTTCCTGCAGTGGCCAGGATGCTGCAGATGGAAGCACAGAAAAGTCAAGATTACTACAGCCCGCTGCCCCTCCTGCTCCACAGGGAGGCTGGGCCGCTGCAAACTCAGCCTGGAAAGCACACAAAGCTGGTGCCAGCTGTATGTGGGCGCACCTGAGCCTGGGTGAATCACCAGTGGTGTCGGATAGAATTAAATTTAGCCATCTGGGTTTTACTTTGCAAAGAAAGAAAAGTTATCATCATACCAGAACCTCAGTCCCAAATTGTGAAAAGAACAGCACAAGGTCCCCAGCCTACATCCTATAACTGTCCCTCTTCTTGATCCGTTTCTCTCCTATCAGCCTCTTGCCAAACTCCTCCTCCTCTTTCCAACCCAGCAGGCCCTCATATTATTTTTTTATTTCAAAATGTTTCCTAACCCTTCCTGTATTTCACCTCTTTGCACTAACTCCTCTGGATGAATGCTGAAAGAGTGACTCTCCCCTTTCCACACAGATACCTGGAATTGTTAGCAAGTTGAGTACACAGATGATCAAACTGAAAGGCAACTTCAGTGGTCATCCTACGTTATTATTATTTTTTTTTTGCCAGTCCTTGGCCTTGAACACAGGGCCTGAGCACTGTCCTTGGTCTTTCTCAAGGCTAGTGCTCATACCACTGGAGCCACAGCACCATTTCCAGCCTTTTTCAATATATGTAGTACCAAGGAATCGAACACGTCTTCTTGCATGCTAGGCAAGCACTCTTACCACTAGGCCAAACTCCAGGACCCCTACGTTATTATTTTTATAATTGCCTCAATCTACACTTTGGCCTGGATTAGAGTCTTTTACTACCATTTTTTCAGCTCCCACAGCTGAAACCACAAGTCGACACACATTCACAACACACACAAATTCTTAAGAATCCTATTAAATTGTACACATAAATGAGATAATTCATTACATTTATTTTCATGACAAGAAACATACTTTGGAAGAAGTAGACATATATTTGTGAAGGACTAAGAGTCAGAAGAAGCAAGTTAAGGTCATGATTCACTTGAGAACTGGGTTATGTGCCATGTGAGAGCTTCACTTTTCTCATTTACAAAATGAGATGTGCTAGATGTAGAAATAAAACATCATGGTATTGAATATTCAGAGTACTCTAAGATAGGCATGGAGGTGCATGATGATACATCTTAGCACTCAGAGGCAGAAAGACAATTCATTCTAAGCCAGCCTAGGCAACAGGGAAAGACTACCTTAAAAAAAAAAAAAGAGTATTCTACAAATGATGATAAGTACAATTGGCATTATTTCGGACACAAAGACTAATAACATCAATTTACTATTTTAAATTTGCTGGTTCTAATCTTCATTCTGTGAGATAACTTGTTTTGGTGGTTCTGGAATTTGAACTCATAGCTTAGTGTTTGCTAGGCAAATGTTTTCCCCTTGTGCCACATCCCTAGCCCTGTGAGATTGTTAAGGGGAGCAAAGACTGGCGCCATCTTGAATGTGCTAAGAGCTCCCCGCCCCATTGTGGAAGGCCAACAATGGTAAAGCAGCCCAGCCATCTTTGCCCTTCTAGGGAGGGGCAACATTATCCCTGCACCCCCACATCTACTTGGTTTGTGGAGGGGGGGCGGCTGCTTTGTGTGGAGACTGGCCAAATTCGCAGGCTGATTCCAACCAAGGTGACAGGTTAATTCAAACACTCTTCAGGATTGAGGAAGAAAGAAAATCTTAAGGGAAGGGAAAGCTAGAGGCAAGGTCCTGGGAGTGGTTTAGTTGGCTTTGGGGAACTGGGGAAGCAGGTAGGCTTGGGCCTAATCTGCATGCAGTTGGTAACATGGAAGTATCTCATGGCTGCATTGTATGTATATCATATTTTTGCTTCTGTCTTTTGTTATAATTACTTGTGTCCCCTTTCCCTTTTTGTGAGCTTTCCTGTTTCTCTGACATTTGCTCCTCCACTTGCATTTATTTCATATTTTCTTTCTTGCCTTGTCTCCATGATTTTGCTACTCCCTCTTTCCTATCATCTAATTCTCCTTTCCAACTCCCATATTTTCCTATTAATGCATGAGAACTCTTGGCCTTTGAATTTTTGCCTTTCTTCTTCAAACTTCCATATGCTGAGAAAATACTTGGTTAAGCTCAGGATTGAGGAGGAAATTTTCCTTTCCCTGTTTCTTCGTATAATATGAAAGAGCATCTCATGAGTATCTGGTATCCTAGGAAACAAACAGCAGAAGTTTCTGAGTATGGCTTGACTTTGCCCACCATCTTTGTGAAACACCAAGAAAGGGGAATCTCATACCTGGGCTGAGTGCTGCACACTTTGCATGTGTCAGAAGAAGCTCAACAAGGATCCTATTTCCTACTTTTCTCTATCACCCCACCAATCACTGAGATCAATTCACCTCTCTTCTCTTGACACACAAAAATTTTTCTTCCCACCCTTTTCAGTGCAGTTTCTATGTTTCTCCTTGTTTCTTTTTCTCTTTAGTTTTCTCTTACTTATTAGAAATTATCCCCCTCCCTTCTCCTGATGTCTTTCTTTGGCATTGGAAGATATAGTCAGACACAGTATCAGAAATTCTGCTCCCTATATGTCCCTACTTTTCAGAGGATGATGTAGGAATTTGGGTGAGGGATGATGGAGAAGACTTGGGAAACTTGTATGCTTCCTGAAGTTCTTCATAGGAAACAGGGTTTCTTTGTGTTTCTTCTTTAGAGATAATATGAGCATAAACTTATAGACAAGGCTGAAAGAAATCTGCACTGCTTATTTAAATAAGCTTCAGCCCAGTATGGATATTCTCTGTTTCTTTACCATTGTTCTGCAACCTGTCTGACTCTTGGTAGCATTGGAAGTGTACTATCATGGAAGTAGCCTGTGGGTTTCTGGCTAGCACCACTCCAACACACTCATTTCCATGATTACATTGTCCTAGATCTGCATTATTAGTACCTATTGATTGGTGTTTGCTTCCTAGAGCTATATAATCTGAAGTTTTTAGACAGTTCTCCTTTGAGGATTGAAGATATGTCAAACATGGAAGATACTTCAAATATCTTCTTTTATTCTTGAAAATTTTTAGAGGATCCACCAAAAATAATTAAATGAAATAAATCATTCTTGCTACCCTTTGACTATAATAGAAAGCTCAATTTTCTGATGACTCATTTCCCAGTGCTGGATATCTCCAAGTACTAGAGAAATTGTGAGGGATTAAAAGTGTTATCTTATTACGGGGTCAGGGGAAAGGGGTCCCACATCCCTCCAGGTGGGGATTCCACATCCCACCAGAGTCAACCAGGTGGAGACAGTCTTATTCGAAAAGGTGAATTTATTGGGGAAGTAGATAGTGAACTGACTGGCAGACTCAATCCTGAAGAGTGCCTATGCTATAAAAAAAAAAGCTAAATGAGACCATGTGGCCTCAGAACTGGTGTGCATGTGTGCACCCAGAAAACACACAAACACACACACAAGAAATAATACATTATCTTCTAGTACCACAAAGAGTACTGAAGTACACATCCTTTTACTTCAACCTTCAAATTGACATTTTGTGGTTAATAGAAAGCTAAAAGAAATGCTGATCAAAATCCACCAGGTAAACAGCCGTCCTCTTAGAGGTTACCCTGACCCTGAACAAATTCGCTACTTCTCTTCTGACAAGAGAAGCAAATCAGAGGTCTTTTAGCATTAAACCCAGGATCCTTGCCTCCTCAGCTCCAGAAATCAGAGAGAGAGTAGTCCCTCTTTAAGACTACCCATTCCCCTTCATGTACCAGAAGAGGGATCAGGTGTCTTCTTAGAATGCTATATCCAGAGTTCTTTGAAAAGTGCAGCAAAACCTTATCCCCATCCTCCAGCTTGTCTTCCTTTCCTTGCAATATCCGGAATCCAGAGCTGTTCAACACTCAACACTAGCCACATATGGTTCTCAGGATTGTAGAATGGAAATCTGATCTTCGGTAACCATCAGCATGAGTCCTCTTAACTTACTTCAAAGCCAGCTGCTAGTGATAGGAGCTACTAGCACCACTTCCTTAGTAATAAGCATGGCCTTGGTACCCAAGACATACCCTCAACTCAAAGATAGCAAATATCCTCCCCTGGGTGCAGATAGATACTACTCAACCATGGATGACACATCCATGAACCTACACTGAACCCATTGCACCATATAATTGGAGATCCAAACAGAGAGCACTTTAACCACACAAGTAAATTGTAAATTATTACTATTAGAAATCAACCAAATTACACTGGATATTTTGCTATTTCTTTTAAATAAGTTACTGAAAGTGTGATTTGATTTGGAAATCAATTCCTAAGACTTTATTTCATTTTGTTTTTTTAAAGGTCCTTATGTATTGAATTGTTCATAAAGAGACAAGGTAGGGGAAAAATATGAGGCTTTACTGCCCTTTTCCAAGAACTTAGGACATAACATTCTAAAAAGAAACCTTTTCTCTCTTCTGGGTATTTGAAGTAGGGGCAGTCCACTTTGCATTACACAACCCGAAAAACTACTACAGGTAATTATAGGTTTCTGATTTGGTGTTTGCTGTTGGTTCTGTTTTCTGCTTAGTTGTATGCATTACTCAAATGTGTATGGATACAAAATTGGGACATAGATTTTTCTTTTCACTTCTTTTCACTGACAAAAAATAATAGACAAGAAATCTAATATTTTTGGGAAGATAGGAAGGGTCAACTTGTCCTTTCAAGTAAGAAACATTTGTGACATCTGTAGGAGGGAACAAGTGGCTCTGCTTCAACAAAAGTAAGGCAACTACTTCTGAAATTTAAAATGGAGTTTCCATTTAATGTCAGATGAATCTTAGCGGGTAGGGCCTATATATGCCTTTTTATCACAAGAAAAACCGTGGCCCCAAACTGATTACTTTCCTTCTCCAACAGATGAAAGCTCAACAATCAAACCATATTGTGACAAGAGGTTGTACTGACATTTGGGGACAGATAATTCTTGGCTGTGAGTGGGTGACCTTTGCATGATGGATTTTAACAGCATCCCTGGCCTGTAACAACTACATACCAACACTTCTATCAGCTGAGACAAAATGTCTCCAGATACTGTCAAATGTCCCTGGTGGAATGAGGGACATTGAGAAGTATCGCTGTAAGGACTCTAATCTGACTTCCTTCATGTAGGAGTAAGCTTAACAGGTGATCAAAGTTAATGGTAGGTGTTTACAGTTATGCAGACCTATATAGGGAGACAACGCATATAGCCCCTTTTAGTTGAAAATAAGAGGTTGCCAGAATTGCCTATGCCACAAGTTTTAACTCTGATGGACCACCAACATTGATGAAATACCTCTGTATCTTCTAAAAATCGCTTCCCAGGGGCACATCAAACTATATGTCAATGTGTGTTCAAAAAGAGCCTTAATCTAAAGAGGAGTTTCCACAAATAGTGCCAAATAACAAACACACAAAGGCTCGATTAAATGCTTAAAAAACAACCACAGAGGTCAGGCTTGATCCAATGGTTCTAGACTCCTTTTCTCTTTTCTGAGAAAGTCCATGATTATTCATTCAGAGCCAGCAGAGAGAAATGCTAAGAGATGGGAAGACATGCTATAATATCACGCAAGCCATATGCTGACAAAAACAAAAAGAAAGTGAAATCATTGGTTCACAGTTCACACAACCCATACCCATCTGGGTACTACTATCTCCATTTCATAAGTTTGAAAAAGAATTGTCTGGGCATCATGGCATACTTGTGCAACCCCAGATACTCAGGTGGTAATGATGGATCACGCTGGGGTCACCCTCAGCAAAAGTGTGAGACCCTATCTGAAACATAAACTAAAAGCAAAAGAACTAGGGGCATGGCACAGCTCAAGCAGTAGAGCTCTTGCCTTGTGAGTATGCGGCTCTAAGTGAATCCTCAGTATCACAAAGGAGGAGAATGAAAAGGAAATAAAAGAGGAGGAGGTGGTAGCAAAGGAGGAGGAAGGAGAGGAGGAAGAGGAGGAGGAGGAGGAGAAGGAAAAGAAAATGAAAACGAGAATGATTATGTCTCAGAAAGGATCACTGAGATCATAAACAGAGTCAAACTGAAGCATAGACCCAAAAATTGAGATTCCAAATTGGGAGTGTTTTAGGTAGCTGCAAAAGATATTAGCTAATATCTATGAATACATTCCAAAGGCACGTATATTTGACTCTGTTCCCCCTAGGACAACCACAGAGCTGCCTCTTTACAGAGCCTCATGGTGCCCAATGATTACAACACTGTGTGACTGGAACCAGAGCTGTGCTACAGAGAGTTGGCAAAGAAGGTGAATTGCTGCTGAGGGGAATCCTGGATTATAAGGGCTTGCTAGCATAAATATATGTTCGTTGTTTTTCTAGCAGTGGTGAGGGACTTCAGTTGAGCATCCACCCACACACTTGCCATTGTGATAGAGCTAGCCAGATACCCAGTAGCGCTGGGCTGTGGGAGAGGATCCAGGTAATAATCCACGTTGGGTCAAGCCTCCAGCACGAACCTTGATAGAATCCACTAATCAACTCCAGTGCCACACTCTAGAGACAGGTTATGTAGCCCCATCCACCCCACCCCCAGCATGACTATCTTCTGCTGGCACCCCTCCTTTTCTACCCATCCTCTTCCCTATGTATCTTCCCCTCAACTGCAGTGTTCCCAAGTGGCATTGCCGAACATGGTAGGTTCAGGAACAGGAATTCCCTTCCCTGGTGTGTTTAGATTTGGGGCAATCAGGTTAGGTTAAGCTGCTCTGAAGCAGCTGGAGCCATAAAACAGAAGACTCAGGAGTGACTGTCAGCCATGTTCTCTTTCATCTTCTCTCTCACAGGAGAGAGTTGCTCGGAGCAAGTTAGGCAAGAAGAAAAGAGCAGAGGTAAGAAGGAATGAAACCAGGGAGGAAGGAATTCCACAGGACCAGGACATGCAGCCTGCAAATTCCTGGGCCTGCCTATTTCCTGATCTTTCTGAAACATGATGGTTCTAAGAGCTGCCTCTTTTCTGAAAAGCAGCATCTTGTTCAAACTAGTCCGGTAGCTACCTGTTATTTTATCCCAATAATACCAACTGGAAATGAAGCCAATATGAAATTGGTAGGACTAGTTTAGTCACAACTACAGGAGACATATAAGGTAAAGAAGAAAAACTCAGAACCATGTGTTTGGCATGAAGTCAGTATGTTAGAGAACATATAAACTTTTTTTAACGTCACCATAAAAACTAAATTATTTCCGAAGATATTTGAAATAATGTTCTCTCTTTCATGTTGAAGAGACTAATAATTGTGTTTATCCATGATTCTTGAGAGCACCAGAGTTCTTTTGCCAAAGCACCAAACACCCTTGAATGTGGTTTAAGTACACAGAAAGGTGACCAAAGGACTCCTTCAAAGTAGGAAGGCAGTTTGGAAACAGCAACAACAACAACAACAACAAAAAAGCCCTAAATAATAAAATTCTATCTTCACAGCATTGTAGGATGGCTACTCTTTGTGGGTTGTCTGGGAAGTATCTAACATGAAGAACCTTCTTAACTTTTTAAAACCTTTTTTTTTTGGACAGAATTGATTTGTCTTTATTAACTGGTTTTTACTTATACAATAACAAAGCTATACATATTGTATTTTTTTCATATATTTTTTATTGTAATTAATAGAAGAGTTACATGATATTTGCCAGATAGATGGTGCATTAATTCCCATACATTGATACCCTTTCACATGTCTTGGTCCCCATTTCCCTCCCCCCCTTTTTTAAAAAAATTATTGTAAAGATGATGTACAAAAGGGTTAAAGTTACATAAGCCAGGTAATAAGTACATTTCTTTTTGAATCGTGTCACCTCCTCCCTAATTTCTTTCCTACTTTTCCCCCTCCCACCTTCCCACTCCCCTCCCACCCAAATTATATGTAGTTCATTTACAACATTGTGTATTGCTGAATTGGTTCACCCTTTCTCCCGCCATTCTGTGCTTCCCTTTTCCTCCCCAAATCAGATGAACTTATATACAAGACAAAGGGCATAGAAATAAACTACCACAACAGAAGGGAATGAATAACAGGAAAAAAGGAAAGAAAGGAAAAACAGAAGGGTAAAACAATAAAATAAAAAGCCTCATGCTTCCATTTCTTGAAGTTCATTTTCATACGTATCATCTTATATGATTACGTGCACATAGTTTTCTTAAGTCAATGCCACTCAAAATAAACTCATAAATTTTAGGAAAAGTATCGTTTGTCCATTGTTCACTCTACTTTCCATGCCTACAGGAGAGATTTGTGTGACAGGCGTGTGCCATCGTTCTTTTAGCATGACAAGTATTAAAAAAAAAACCTAGATGATTTCCCATACTTGCATAGAAGACAAACCTATAATTACAGGTTTGATGAAGAGGCAACCTATAGTTGTTAGAAAATATCAACTGTCAGATGAACCCAAGCCATTTGTCAAAGAAAACAAATTGCTTTTTACCTTTTAGAGCCATTAAACCAAAATTCATTCCATTGCTTCTGAGTCATATCACTACTTATACTGCCTATTTAGAATAAAAAAATACAAGCAATTTTAATAATTAAAACAAATGGTACTCATATACAGGGACTATTTGGTATGCAAATGCATTTGATAGTGATATGTAAGCATAGGAAAAAGGGTCTAAATGGCCCTATGATTGTGAATAAATAAAATGCCAGTTCCTTAAACAGATGCAGAGGTTATACTCATAACAAGGAAATTAAGTGGCATGGTCATTTTCTCAGAGAAGACTTTTAAAGACTATCTCTTTCTATTAATATGGAACAATCCAATACATTTATTAATCATGGAGTCTAGGCAAAGAGATTACTGCCCCCTCACTGAAATGCTGGCACCCAGTGTCCAAGTTTAACTTAATGGCAATGATCTTTCTCTTCAGCTCTGAAGTTATTTTTACCTTGCCAGCTATGCAAATTACCTCCTGGCCTCTGAGCATGAAAGAAATCAGGCTGAGATCCAGTTAATATTTTATGAAAAAATGAAAATACTGTAAATGGCCAACCATGACACTATGCTTCCTGGTTTCTGTAACATCCTGTTTAATCACAGCCATGAGAAACTTCTGTGATAAATGTACATCAAAAAAAAACAACAACCAAAAAACAAAACGGTGGGGGAGGTATTCATAAACTGCTTTGCTGAATGGCAACTCATTTGTATAACTACTTAAATATTTTTTTTTGGCCAATCCTGGGCTTGGGCTCAGGGTCTGAGCTTTGTCCTTGGGTTTTCTCAAGGCTAGAGCTCTACCACTTGTGCCACAGTACCACTTCTGGCATTTTTTCTATATTTGTGGTACCAAGGAATCAAACCGGGGTCTTTGTGCATGCTAGGCAAGCACTCTATCACTAGGCCAAACTCCCAGCCCAAGAAAATAAATTTTTAAAAAATCTCCTGGGCCTAATTTCTTCTGAGGGTTTTGATTTATTTTCTGAGGAGTCTCCATGCATGTAAAAAATTAACATCAATAAAGACAGGTTTTTTTTCTTGTTTTAAAACAAAAATAAGGTGCAGACAATAAGTAATGTAGAGCCACACCCACAATAAGTAATGAGCCAATAAGTAATGGCTCACATCCACAATCCTAGCTACTCGGGAGGCTGAGATCTGAGATCCCTGGTTCAAAGCCAGCTGGGGCACAAAAAGACCTTAAGGATCTTATCTCCAGTTAACAACCAGAAAACCGGAAGTGGCGCTATGGCACAAAGTGGTTGAGCATTAGCCTTGAGCAAAGAAAGAGCTCAGGGAGAAAGCCCATGGCCAACAACAGTAACAAAAAAGAAGTATGTAGATTGTATGATTACATTAAAAGGATCTATAGCCTGTTTTATTCATCCAACTGCCACCACTGGGAGGACGATAAATTCCAACAGTCATTTCATATGTTGTTGGAAAAGCATACAGAACGTTGAAGCTATTCCTTCTCTTCAGCTCAGTAGTTTTAGGAAACTGTTTAAAGTATACACTTTAAAATGAGGACAAGGTTTTATAAGCAGTGTTATACATATAATACTCACATATAATGTTAAACACTGTTATAAAACACTTGTATCTAAAATAGGATATTAAAGTGTTATCTATAAGAGTGAAACATTCTAATTTTTCTATTTTCTTATTCCATTTTCTATTTTAAATTATCTTTAAGTAGTTGTACAAAGAAGTTGCCATTTAAGACCATACTTTATGAATACAATACATCTTGATCAATGTCACCCCTTTTAACATTCTCACCCATCCTTCCCTTACTTATCCCCTTTGCTCATTCGTAACTTTGTAGGCTATACATTGAATCCTTGACTGGATTCTCCCTTTCTTCTCCTCTATCACTTTCCCCCTGACCCCATCCCATGCTTTTCAAGTATTCACTTCCTGGTGTTTATTTTGTTGCATTAGCCTTTCTAAGGAATTGCACTATTTGAATTCTCCTTTCAATGTACCATATTTCAGTTAATATATTTATATATCCTTGTATACCACTGAATATAATGACTTAGAAGTTTATAAACTAATTCTAGCTTACACTTATAAGGCAAAACATGCATTCTTTGTCTCTCTGGGCCTGACTTATCTGACTTACCCATATCATTCAACACCTCTGGCTGTAAAGGAAATGCAAATCAGAACAACACTGAGATTTTAGTTCACCTGAGTCAGAATGGCCATTATCACAAAAAAAAAAAAAACAAGCAAGAGCAGTGAGGTTATAATACTGGTACGGACGTGGCCAAAGGGAACCTGAATACACTATTGGTAAAAATGTAAACTTGTTCCACTATTCTGGGAAGCAGTATGGAAGTTTTTCAAGAAATTAAGCATAAAGCTACCTTATGATCCAACAATTCTACTCCAGAGATTACAAACTAGAATATAGTAAAGCCACCCACAAAAACATGTCCACTGAAGCACTACTCACCAAAGCCAAGGTATGGAATTGGCTGAGCTGCCCCTCCATAAACAAGCAGATCAAGAAAATGTGGTATATAGAATTTTTCTATTCTCTAAAGCCTTCCTGAAAATCACCTACAACTAAATAATAAAATAATTTTAATTAGAAAAGGCCCTAGTGCCTAATCCTACCTAATCGGGAGCCTGAGATAGAGAGGATCAAAGGTCCAGGACACCCCATGTAAAAAGTTAATGAGATTATCTCAAAAGACAAAGCTGAGTACAGTGGCATATGCTTATCCATCCCACTGAAAAGGTAAGAGTAAAGGTTAGGAAGATCACAGTCTAAGCCCACCTGGTAAAGACAGAAACCCTATCTTAAATAAACTGGAGCAAGAAAACAAGGGTTAGGGATTTGGCTCAAGTGGTAAAGACCTTGCTTAGCAAGTACAGATCCCTAAGTTTAAATCCCAGAACTGCCAAAAAACGAAATAATTAACCCTATTTAAAAATGTCCAACAGAAGTGAACAGCTGCTTCAATAATGAGCGATGAGGAGAGTAAGAAAGAAAGAAAAGAAAAACAACAAAAGATGTAACATTTCAATTATTAGGGAAAGAAAAATTAAAACCATAATATTATTCCTACATACCTCTTAGAAGGATAAAAGAAAAACAAAAGGCCTGACAATAACAAATGCGAATGAGAAAGCATTAGAAACTGCAAATCATATATTTCTGCTGGGAATTTTGGGAGAGACTTTGGCTACTCCTTATAAAGTTCTACACATTTAGCATTCCATCCATCAAAGAACAATTATTTATCCCAACTCTATCCATAATTATCCAGAGTGAAAGGAGCCCAAATAGTCTCTCAACTGGCAAATAAACAAACTGACAGCAATAAACAATCATGTACAAATTTCAAAAGCTCTCCCCTAAATGCAAGAGTCAGAACCAGAAGGTACTGTACAGATTCTATTTACCTGGAATTCTAGAAAAGGCAAGTTCTCTGATGACAAACAGATCTGTAACTGTTAGAGGATAGGGACTGAGGGAATTCTGAGGGTGACAGAAATGCTCCATATCCTGATAAGGCTCCTAGCTAGTCAACCATACACATTTTTCAAAATGCACAGTTTTATTTCTAAAAATGACTAATTTTATTTACATGTACTTACACCCAGTAAGCCTGACTTCAAAAAAAGGATTGATCATTGGTTTGTTTGTAATTGTGATAAAATACACAGAATATAAAATGTACCATTTTTACCATTTAGGGGGTAGCATATGGCACTGTGTACATTCACAGAAATACTGCATCATCCCTGGCTGAAACTCTACATCCACTAAACACTAAATCTCCTCTTCCACCACAGCAAAACTCTCTCCTTCACTTCCTGTCTCTGAACTTATCTATTGGAACAACATAGTTTTTCCTGTCTGTCTGCTTTACTGCACTCAGCACAATGTCTTCAAGATTTATACATGTTTCTGCATACGTTAGGATTTCCTTTCTTTTATAAGGTTGAATAATATATTTCATTGTATTATATATTATATTTATTAATTCATCCCTCTGTCAATGGCAAATCTATTGAGTTGCTTCCACTTTTTTTGGACATTGTGACAAAGACTGCTGGGAATATGGATGTGCAAATCTGTTCAAGGCTTTGCTTTTAATTCTTTGGAGCATATACATAAAAGTGGAATTGTTGAATCTTATGTTAATTTTATGTTTAATTTCTTGAGGAGTTGCTATGCCATACCCCACAGAGTCTCCTTAGTGTATGAACAATAGAGAAATGATTGAGTAAAGTATAGTGCACTCAATTGAATATTATGTATCCTCTAAAATGCTACAGAACTTTTGATACCATGAAAGAAGTATAATTTCAAGGAGAAAACATTTCATCTACAGTATCAATTCCATAATGTGAAATGACGAAAAAAACTAAAAGGAAATATACCAAAAATGGTAACAGCAATTATCTTTATGATGATTATAATCTTAATAGATTATTATCTATACAGAAATGCTCACCCGCCCCCTCTTTCAGTTATATTTTCCAAGGTTTTAGTTACTTACACTCTAAAAATATTAAATGGAAAAACCCAGAGATAAACAATTCATTAATTTTCAACTGCATACTGTTCTCACAAGCATGATGAAATTTCAAGCCATTCTATTCTCTCCCATCCAGAACATAAATCATTCCTTTGTCAAAGATATCTGCTCTATATAAACTACTTGTTAGTCACTTAGGAACTGTCTGTTATCAGACAGGCTATTGTAGTATTGCCATGCTTGTCTTCAGGCAGTCCCTATTTTACTTAACAACAGCCCCAAAGCATCTCCGAATTCTCTTGGTGTCAAGGAGTTAGCCATAAAGTGCTTCCTTTAAGTGATAAAAGTAAAAAGAAATAAGAGAGGTTGTACTCACATATCTTTGATTACAGCATATTGTTAGAATGTTTCTAGATCACTAGTTATTGTTTTTCCTCTCCTTCTGTGCCTAATTTGTACATTAAATTTTATCATCAGTCTGTATGCATAAGATAAAACATTATACAAATAGTAGTATGGTACTACCTCTGGTTTCAGTATCTAGTAGAGAACTTGAACATATTTCAAATAGATAAGGGTTGACTATTGTTTTCTTTATGCCTATCTACATTTTCCAAATTTTTCTTAAGAAAAATATACTCCTATAATCAGAATGTATACATATAGTTCATATATGTGTATATATATTATATATAGAGAGAAACTATCACACACACACACACAGCACATCCAGGCTCTACAAGTCTCTACAAGTCACAGCCCACGCTTGAACTTGGAGTGATATACCCCAACTCTCTTTTCATGCAGCTTCAGGACTGTCCTTTCCAGGCATTCCAAAACAAGTGTTACTTCCTCCTGTGATTATCATCTTTTACCAGTGTGCATCCTAATCCTCTCTTATTTCTTATTCCTTGAACTCACTGTTTAGACAGAAGTCCAACCTTTTATTTCTTCAAAGGTAGTGCCAAGTTCAAACCCCCTGCAGAGGCAGCCCAATCAGAGCTGAGTTTAAAAGTGAGTCATGCTGAATCCTGTCTACTGGTTTCTGGTCACAGCAGGCCAGAGCTTATACCCCTTTGGGCTGCCCTTTCCTTCCTGTAATGTACCCCACCCACTCATGTCCTTTTCCCACCAAGCATTATGAAGCCAGCTCTGTGCATTCTCAGGAGCAGAAAGAACCAACGATGAAATTCAACAAGCAGGATAACATGAGCACGGCTATACTTTTGGAAGGCGGCCTGGGGTGGCTGAGAGAGTGGACAAGAAGGAAAAAATTCCTGCCCAAGGGGAACCAAGCAAGAAGAGTTTATGACAGGCCTGCTGTGAGGAAACAAGATTCTGAGCTTGGAGTCAGCCAATAGTGTAAAAAGGAAGTTGGTTATCTCCATCTTCCCAGAATGCTCAGCACCCAGAGAACATGCTTGTGCCACATGCTGGCAAAATGTCTGAAGCTGTCAGAAAGAACGAGGCAACCCAGGATAACAAAGGGCAACCTCAATAAAGTTAGTGTGATGTCATTTTTCAAAGGGAAAACCAGGGCTAGACAGGAAAATCAGAAGATGCTCCTGAGTCAACCTCGAGTCTGCGTACTCACCAGCCCCAGTGATCTGTCCATTCCTGTCTTTTGCTCCTCTCTCTGCCTCTTGGGGCAACCTCAAGGCTGCAGACTCTTCCTGCTAGTTAGTGTTCCTTGCTTGGGAACAGCAGACTGAAACTTCCAGGAGCCAGTAACCAGGGTCAGAGGCAGAAGGTGAATAGAGATGCTGATCCTGCCCACTTCCTGAGGTGATGCCAACTGCACTACCCCAGTCCTCACCTAGGCCCCTTCCCTAGCAGCCACAGAGGGACCCATGGCGGCTGCCTGTTGTGATCCCATGTGATTTCCATGCCTGCTGATCTCACCTTCTCTGACACACTTTAAAAGAATAGGAAGGGTTCTAAAAATTCTGTGTGAACTGCAAGAAAGGCTGTGAACTAGCAAATTACCCCTTCGTTCTCCTTCCAAACCTGCGTTTTACACTTCTTTGTAGCAGCAGAAGCTGCTGCACAAAACACATTTTGGTCTTGACTCTAGTAATTAGGAAGCTGAGCTCCTCAGCATCAAATGCTTTAGTATTTCATTAACTCCATATGACCGCGCAGCCCGCTGCCTCAACTTCATCCTCCCAGCCCCAACACATGGCCGGAAGCCAAGCACCCTCCAAGCCAGTGCACTGAAGTAGACCCTTAGTTCAGGATGACCCTTCCATGACCCTTGTGGAGGTTTCTTCATGGGGCGTGAACTCAGGACCTGAGTGCTGTTACCACTTGAGTCACAGCCCCATTTCCAGCTTTTTCTATGTATGTGGTACGGAGGAATCGAGTCCAGGTCTTCATGCGTGCTAGGCAAGCAGTCTGCAATAGGCCAAACTCCCGGCCCAACTTTGTGGAGGTTTGAAAAGGAACATAGTCTCAGGTCAGTGGTCAGAGGGGTTCTCTGGTCATTCTGTGCAGAGGTGATGAACTTACCTGCTCCACTCCTACCTTCTCCCTGCACAGGTTCCTGCGAACTTTCTGAGTCTTTTTCAATAGTTAAGAACTACTGTAATTATGAAGGAATCCCTTTTTTAAAAGTAAGTTTTGCTTCCTTATTTTTATTCTGGTTTTAGGGGCGGCTATGGTCAAGATACAAGAAGGATAGCGTAATCTCTCAGGAGTATCCAAGAAGGAAAATGTGTGAGTTGACTCTGTGGAGTCAGAGCCCTGCATTAAACTGACTTCATTCTTTCTACCTCAGAAGAAAAAAAGCATGTCAATGCTGCATTGCAACATATCCAATAAGAAGACCCCCAGGACTATGGTCTGTGCTCATATATATCAGAAACTCCATGGTGCACCCCTAGGACTGTACCCCTTCCCTCTGGTGGCATCCACAGGGCCAAAGGAGGATAGACATGGGGTCAGCCTCACTTGATGCAGGCTGGAGACTAAGCTCACGTGGGCCCTTCTAAAATGGCTTGCTGATCTGCACCTAAATTTCCACCCATCTCAGAGCATTCATTTCTAAAGACTACATTTAAAGAGCAAAGATTTAAGGAGGTTCTTTGCACTTTTTCTTTCCTCAGAGTTTAAGAAAGGGTACATGCAGTGCAGACAGACAGGAGACACAGATTGAGTAGAAAAGAATTCTTCCTTCCTTTCACTTATTCATTCACTCCTGTAAGCACATATGCTTACATTATATTAACACTAACATATTCCGTTTCTTGTCTCCTGACAGTGTGTAATCGAGCAGATCGTATCTTTCAAGAACCAAGCCCAGCAGTGAATGACAGTCGTTCCTCCCTGTCTGCACTATGCATGTCCCTTGCCTAACCCTTCAGGACTTAGTTTTCCCAATGAGAAAAACAGAGCTACTGGAGCCAGTGAATACAGCTTGTTGTCAATGTGTGCATTGCTTCCTCCCTCCCACTGTCATCGCAGACGACACTGCAGGTGACACCACACTAGCCAACTAAGGCTAGGGAAGGGTAGAAGACAAAGAAGGCCATGTGAATCAATGAACAGTGTCCTTCCCTCCAGATTCCATGGGGCTTGCTCTTTTGAGGGTCTTTACTCATGGGAAACAGGCAAGTTAGTTGCACTGGACATGGGAGAACTCTGAAAGGACAGTCCTCCTTGAGCCTGCAAATCCCACTCTTCCTCCTCCAGACAACTTAGAGGAACAGCTGGCTGACCCTTCATATTCAGCCAGTCCTCTGAGGTCTTACAAATATAAAAAACAAGCCTGAGAAGGATAAGACAAATTCTGTTAAGAGACAAGTGAACACCAGAGCAGACCAGAGACAATGTAAGGAAAAGCATCTGACAATCTAAACTAATAATGACTCCCATGTGTCTGCATGTGAAGTCTAAGAACCACTTGTACATACCCATTCTTACCTATGAGAATTCACCTATTTTCCTAGTCCCCATTCCCACATATTCTGCACAGGAATTTTTGTTCTCCTATTCAAGAGGAGGAAGGAAGCCAAAGCACAAGGAAGTTAATGGTTTGAAGTTGGCTTCCTAGAAGAAAAAAATACAGCAGAAGTGGGCTTGTACCCCAGTCGCCTACTTTCAAAGTCAACACTCATTTCAATCCAGCATTAATAGAACATCCAAACTGCCAATTTGGGAGAGACTAGGATTAAAAATAGACACTTTGGAAACCAGTGTCAATGTCTTCATTTAAAAAAATAAATTGTTCTAGAATGGTAACCAGTGAGCTCATTATCAGTCCCAAAAGAATTCAGTGATTGAGCAGAGTTTGAGAGTAATAACAGAGCAAGATGGACACGCTTAGCTCAGTGCCTAGCATGGGGAAAAGCAATTACTTGGTACATGTGAAGCCAGGCTAACTTTGTTTCTGTCTTTCAAAAAAATTATCTTTAAATAGTTGTACTAAAAGAGCTGCCATTTAACTAAAAAGTTATTTTTATTATTATTAAGGTATTTGGAATGCTATTTTGATTAAAATTACGAATTACAATGCCTTGTAGAACTTAAAAATGAGCCATTTTTCCAAAACTTTTTTATCTTTAAGTAGTTGTACAAAGGAGTTGCCATTCCACAATGTAGTATATGAATACAATAAATTTTGATCAGTATCATCTCTTTCATCATTTTCCCCTAGTCCTCCCCAACCCACCTCTTCAATCAGTTTTAATTTCATGCATTATGCATTAAATTTTCTTTTATTCAATAGGATTGTGGGCAAATCAATTCTTAACTTCTGTTATCACTAGATTTCAGCAAGCAGCTTGACAAAATCTTTTATGCTACACTGTCCTAATGGAAGAATGTCACTCTGTCAGTTTCTGTCACTTGCAAATTCTCCAAAATGTCATTGACCATGAATAAAACACTACATTCAAATACTGACTTTGCTATTTAGAGCCTGTGTGACTTCAACTAGTTACCTAATCTCTCTGTGGATCTACTTCCTCAATAATGAGTAAAATGTTAACAATAGCAACCATCTCAGAAGACCAATGGTTGACAGACAGATAAGTATGAAACCAAGTGTTGTATGGGTATAAAACCAGCACACAGTAGCTGTCAGTGCTATTGTAATTTCAACCTACAGGAAGGCCTCCAGAGTTGTGCCACTGAGTTCTGCCACTATTTTTGTCATTTCAGTAACTTTACCAACAGCTTAAATGAAATAGCAAAAATGACTAAAGTAGAGAACAGTGCCAGGTATTCCTATATAAATGATATAGGAATGACAAGGCAGCAAAAGCATTACACCATCAGGATGCTGAATGTTGAGGATCCAGGTTTGAACACAGCTGGGGCAGAAAGTAATATGAGACACTTGCCTCCAGTTGACCAGCAAAAGCCAGAAGTGGAAAAGCCAGAAGTGTGACTCAAATGGTAAGGCACCCAATTTGAGCAAAAGAGTCAAGTGAGAGTGAGAGGTCCTGAATTCAAGCCCTAATACCAGCACAAGGAAAATAAAAAAAAAAACACCTCAATCAGCCAATGGTGTTATTGGAGATCACAAATCAACCTCAGACTATGCACAAACCCTGCTGTAATCTACAGAGCTGGACCTGTTTTAGTGTCCATACTGGGTATCATGTTTTAAAAGTAATACTGAGAAACTTAGGCGGGAAGAGATGACAGGGACAGCAAATGATGTAAGATGAAAATTAGTTGAGAAAAGGATAAATACTTTGCTTGGTGGCAAGTAACTACCACAAAATCTTGTTTATTGCACAGTTTTCTCATTGTGTAATCAAGTCAGAAGAGACCAGATTTTGCTACACGGATGGAAAGAATGTGTGTTTTGCCTTGTAATGAGTTTTCCATCACAAGGGGAGTCTGAGCAGGGGTTTGATGGACAGCTGTTAAGGATGTTGATGACTTTGATGATCTTAGAAGCTTTCTTCAGTTCTCAGGGTCTACCAGTTCAACCTCTCTCTCCTGCATGGAGTTCTCTTCTGCACACTCCTTCTCCCACTAAGGATACTAGGAAGACCAATCCCATGAACACCTTCTAGAATTGTGAGATGTTAGCAATTCTCAGAGCTGAATATTCAATGATGAAAGAAGAATCCCGAAAGAACTGCCAGGGCATCAGGACCCTACGCTCCAGGGACCTCAGTCTTACAGGCCAAATGCTGCATCACTGCCTCCCCCAACCGCCCACATCACCATAGCAACCACCAGGGCTGCCTGCAAAGGCAAGGCTCTTGGATTCAAGCAGGGGGAGGCCCAGTTTTTCCTGCAATTTCCTGAAGAAGTAGGCCCTGAGGGGATACTGGTAGGAGTGAAAAGGGAGAGTTTATCCTGTCATTCCACAACAGGATGCCCTAAGGCCACCTCAAGATGTAGTCAGCCCAGTCCATAACTTGACCTTGGCTTTCTTTCACTCTAACTAAAACAATAGGAGCCACTGGGGAATTTCATTATTTTTAGAAGCACCAAGCATGATCACTTAGCAACCTAAATGTCCCATTTGTCCCCACCCCTCCAAAAGCTAAGAGAAACAAATACAGTATTGAGGACTCTGGTGTTGGGCTCTGATACAAAATGAAAATGTAATAATACTACTTTCTATTTTTGTAGAAATAACATTTGCATTACATGGAGCTCCAAGAGTCTTGCTAAAATTAAGGTGCTCGATCCTTCCTACTCAGCTTGCGCCCCCTCTCAGTACAATACTCCCAAGTAAGGGGTGACTGTTCCTTCCTGTGACAGAAGCCCTAAACCAGGACAAACTTTGCATATACACACACAGGGACTCTAGACAGAGCAGCAAGAATTCCATCCTCTGCCTTCTACAAAGAGTTGACACTTATTTCCAGCAAGAGAACAGAAAAGGGTCAGGGCTTCTCAGACCAATGCAGCAGTACTAAGTTTCCTGACTGCCAATGACCCTAAGAACCATTCCATTCTGGACACATTCTCTTTCTCTCTTCATTTTCCTACTGATAGTCTCCACCAATCTGCTTCTTCACGCTCTGACAACTCCCTGTCAACCCTCATCCCAGGTTACGCAAGGATCTCTTGGAGCCTGTCTTTGTGCTCTATTCACTCTGTCCACTTTCTTAGGACAATCTGGCTTTTGTTCTATAATTTCACCTATCACTCTATGTTAAGGAATTCCAGGGGTCCATACACTCCTGTTCTGAGCCTCAGGCCTACTATAAAACTGCTACCCAGAGGCCCAAAAGGCATATATAATATGCAAAGCTAAAAATCTTCTTGGCCTCCACTCCATGTCAGACTGTTTCTTAACCAGAGTGTTTAGCACCTCATTGGCATGGTTGATTTGATCCATGCCTCAGCCTCAAGATTTAAAATCCTTAAAGTAGCTTTTTTATCTGTCTACTCGTCTCTCACCTTGCTGAATCAGTCCAGGTCACAACTCTCATTTTTTTCCTAATAAATAAAGCCTTTAAGAGGCAGTCTCTTAATTGGACCTCCTCGTGCCAGGCTCATCTATTCCTCCCTAGTTCTACGGCACACACATGCATATATACATATATACATATATATATACATACATATACACATATACACACACACACCATGACCACCACCACCACCACCAACAAGCACAACCCAACCTTCTGAGAGTTGGGCAGTCCACCTCCTCAAGGATTCTATCATTCTCTCTTTAATCCCTTAAATTGCCATTATAAATAAAATTCAACTGTGCTCTCAGGGCAGAAAAAAGGCCATATTTAGCACTATCTGACACCACTTCTACTCACGGTCTCTATGTTCCAGCCCCTAAACTCTAACATACTAACCATTGTGCCCATGTGGATTTCTTATTTTTTCTTTAGCTCACAAGCAATTTCTGAAGGAGGGGTCTATCCATTGCTTGTGCATGAGATAGATACCCAAGGGTGACCCCACTTTCTCATCCTTTTCCAATACTTCTATAAAGAAAGAGATCAGGAGATTGAAAGTAGTCCAGAAGTAAGCTGGTAGATATACCTCTACCTACCTTGCTGACTTACGATATGGTTTGGGCCTTTTCTCAGTCTCGTATATTTTTCTCCTGAAGAGACAGGGAAGGCTTTCCCCCACTCTTCTCTAGCCCCTTCATTACTCTCTCTTTTCCCATTTTGATCCATTTATTTCTGTTTCTTCCTTAATTCCCTCAGAACCTTGTTCAACAACCCAGTTGGGTGATATTTCCCCTGAAGAATCTGACAGAGCTGTAGAAAATCTTATGAAAGACCCAGAGCTCATCCTGCTCTTCCTGAGCCCATTCCAGGACCATCCTATGGTCCAGGCTGCTTTCCTTTTGGCAGACCTGATTATTTGTAAAGTGGAATTAGACTTTCCAGATCTCCAAGACTTGGAATCAATGAAAAATGATTCCCCTTGTTGTCTGGCTTTTTCTCCCTGCTCCTCCTGAACATTCTTATCCTTCCCAGATCATTTCATTCTGAGGGCTTAGAAAATACTGCTGTGACTTGTCACCTTGGACTTGCTTTATCCTCTGTACCACAGAGTAAACAATAAAAATGTCATCTCTTCATTTTCTGGGCTGATAGGAAAAGAAGCCTAGCCAACTAAATACGATGGATAAGACCAAAATGATTTATTGTATATTCGGCTCTGAGATGTGGCTAGAGACATACCCAGACACATCATCTGGAAATCATCCCAAACCCTCCTCATCTGGCCCAATTCCCAGTCTGGGGTTTGGCCACAGCATGGAAGGAGGCCTGGAGTGTGTGGATATACCACATATAAATAAGATATTTTTAACTGTGTTATTATGTGTGATATTCAATTTAACAACTAAGTATTGAATTCATCCATGAGCAAGACACTAGGTGGCCAAAGAAGTCCATCATTCATACAAAGAAACTCAGAATCCAGGAGAAGACAGAAGCTGATTCATAATTACCCATATGATCTGGGCAATAAGAAGGATATTAAATGGTGTTATTGAGACAGAGCAGGAAATACACCTAATTCTAACCAGATGGCCCAGGATGGTATGAATGGGCAGGCCTTCATCAAAAGTAAACCTATAATATGAGGCTTGCCTGGAATCATCTTTGAAATTTGATGAATTACCAGGGAAATGGTGAGTTCTTCTCCATGCCAGGAACCGTGAGGGATGCTATGGGCTACAAAAGATATTTAAGACAGTTTTGACTTCTATGCATGAAGGAATTAGCAAACAAGACTGTGTTACCCTCTGATATAATAAAGGGCTTCACATGTAGAAGTGACGATAGATTAAGAACAGGCTATAATAATAAAGTGCTAATTGTGTGGCAAAAGTGATGAATAAGAATCCCTCCACACACATTATTTACTTCCAACCCACAGCCTTTGCTGTTGATGACATCTCAGTTAGATGTGGGTGTAGACACTTTCTGTCATCTTCAGGAGCACAGAAAAAAAAAGTACACTAGAAACTAGGGGGAAGAGGCAAGAAGGCCCTGCTGTGATCAAGAGGCAAGTTATTTCCCTTTGAAGGGCTTCCAGGGAGAGAACCTGGACTCAAAAATCTCCAAAGTCCTTCCAGATCAGCGAACTGTGGCTGTGATGCAAAGGGACCAGCTTATGTCACAGTGGAAAGCTTAGAGGAACAGAGACCAGAAAGATGCCCAGGAAATGAGTAAGGAGGATTAGATAAGGGATTTCAGAAGCTGGGGCATGACAGAGTAATATGGATACTTGTATGAGAGCAGAACCAGGAGGGTGGTTATAAAGTTCAGGCTAGGGATTTGGGCAGCTAGAGGAAGTATCACAATTAAGGACCACATCACAGGCCATCAAGATGGAGGCGGGTCTGAGGGAACAGGAAATGGCAAGCCATTCCAGGTTCCCAGTTGAGGATTCACTCACCGTAGTGAGGAGACTCTCACTTTCGGGATAGTCTCACGAAAATCAATACACAGAAACTAAGGAGGAAGGCAAGATGTCAGCCCACAAATGACAAAACCATACAAGTGATGAGATTTTGAAGATGGTGGTAGTTGCCAAAAGATGCTGAAGGGAAGAATAGTTGGTATGAAAATAGGCAGGTATGAAAGACACAGAAAAAATGAGTCTCTCTACCTCAACCGCACTGACTCTGGTTAACCAGATCCCAGGTTCTCAAGGGTAGGAAATGGCTAACTACTCATGCCTGGCACCTCACGTTTCAGGGATGGATGTGTGCCATGAAGATGTAGATCATCACCATAACTCATGAGTGTGAAGAAGAGAATGGTGGATGGTCAACAGGTGGTAACACAGTGGGTACTTTCACAAGTCGGCGGGTCACTAGTGGTCTACCAGGAGCCTTCGTTTCCTCTAGCCTCAAATAACCATGTAACTTCAGCAACTTTAAAAGCAACCACATATAGAACAGTGCAGGTGTGGGAGAGGAGAAAGGGCAATTCAAGATACAAAAGCCCTAGACAGGCACCAGCGGCCCATGCCTATAACCCTAGCTCCTTGGAAGGCTGAGATTTGAGGATCAAGGATCAAAGCCAGCCAGGGAAAGAAAGTCTGTGAAACTCTTCTCTCCAATTAGCCACCACAAAGTGACGAGCAGAGCTGTGACTTAAGTGGTGGAGTATTAGCCTTGAGCAAAAAGGGACAGTATCCAGGCCCTAAAGCCAAGCTCAAGTGCCAGTAGGCACGCACACGCATGCAGGCATGCACATGCATGTGTGTGCACGCGTGCACGCGCGCACACACACACACACACACACACACGGAAATGACTTCTCAGTAGGAATCATGTGGAAATACCAAAGGCAGCAGAAAAATAGAGAGAGGGAGGAAGTCATTAGAAGTGAGGTCTTACAGCAAGCTTCCACACACCCCACTTATTCCCATCACCTCTGTGCATCTCATGAAGAATACTGTCTCTTCTCAGACAGGACAGAGGTTCAGGGAAGGAAGAAGCTGGCAAGAAATCAGGGCACCAAGCCTCAGACCAGAGCTCTCGCTGCCAACTCCTTCAGAGCTGGCACTCACTGGCAGGTGATTTAAAACTTGAAGACTTGGCACACAACCCCTTCGAAGTCTAGCCTTTGTCTGCTGTGTGTTCTCCATTTACAGCCCTGTCAGGGCCAGCGGCTACGTCCCTGTCACCTGCCCCAATCACACCGAGACACAGCTTTCCTCTCAACTCAGTATCAGCATCCTGCAGACACTTTCCCACACCCTAAAACAGCTGGGCAAGGATCAGAGACTTCAGGGCATTTCCATTCCCTCGAGTAGTATCTGACATGCTCATCTGACCATCAGAGTAGGGTACAGCCACATCAATGAGGATCAAAGAAAGAACTTACCTAAAGGAATAGCAAAAAAAAAAAAAAGTCAACTGATCTGAGGGTCTCTGAGTTAGTCTTGAGCCAATATACAAAAATTCCTGTTTCCAAGAGGCAGGGGGAAAAAACACAGAGTGTTATGAAAACTCGGAGGATAAAGGCAAGCAAGAGACAACTACAGAAACTAATCAAGGAATCCACTTAAACCCCCTGAGCAGAGAAGTCTCCTGGGGCAGAGTAGGCAGGCTGTGGTTTCCTGTTCCTCTTCTCTTTGGAGAAATCCTGAATTATGATTTCTATAGTTCCTGAGTCCTGACATGATGGGAAATCTGAGTGGACCCAGGAGTACTGGAGACAAGACCCTCATAGACATAAGCTCAAGGGAGGAGGATGAAGTTCCAAGCTGAGAGCACCACCCTTACAGCCCTGTGGGGAAACACATCACCCCATTAAGAGCCCTTTCCTCTCCCCCACTCAGCCCTGAAATGACCCTAACAGCTAATGTTCCAAATATATCTTACAAATGAAATAACACTGATATTCAACCAATAATAATATATATGTCATGGCATCCATAATGGTATCGGTTTTTCTGCGTTTTGTTTCAAATCATTTTAAATTCATATTAAGTCATAAACATTTTAAGAACACACCAAACCAGTTTACCTCCTCTCCTTCCTGGAGAATTGCCTCCTGGAGTTCGTTAGGTCAGCCTCATATGTATTTATCTACTTTGCTAATAGAGCTGGATGCTTTCCTAGCTCAAAGGTTTTCAGTACGGTCCATGAACCACTTACATCAGAATTATGTTGATGCATGTTTAACTACAGATTCCTGATCTTTCAAGGTAAGGCCAATACTCCTTATTTTAAATAAGAATCCTAGGTAATTGCTATGCATACGACATTTTGAGGATCATTGTACCAGCCTAGGACTTCAAGGACTTTGTATGCTTAACATACAAAACAAAGCCATGATGAACAAAACAATTAATCAAACCCTGGGGAAGGTGGCCCTTTAAATTCCTTCATGTCATTTGCCACGCTGTGTGAATGACAGATCTGAGGCAGGGTTTGCATTTTCTCTAATTGCCAAACTATCCAGGGTCAGCCTGTGGCTTCTGCATCACATCTTTTGCTCACTCAGAGTTACTAGAAAATAGCAACATTTATCATCTTCACTTGAGGGAAGGGGGGAAAGAAGGAGCTAAAGGTCCATCTAGCTATATCTAAACTTCAATTGGGCCAGACCACTGTTACCGCCATATCTCATGTCCCTGGCACATTATAGCTCAAAATAGATATTTACCATAATTGGATATATGAATTTTATGGCTGTCCTCAGAAGCTATATATATTATTTTTGCAAAGCAGCTTTATTAAGCAATAATAGATAACCACAAATTTCACCTTCCTACTGTGTACTATTTAGTGGTTTGCAGTATACTCACAGAGTTGTGCAACTAACTTTAAGATATTTTCATCCTCTAAACCCATTATCAGTCATTCTTTACTGTACACCCCCTAGTGTTTGAAAAACACTGCTCTGTTTTCTAAGGATTTGCCTATTCTGAACTTTTCAATAGGAATGGGATCATAGAACATGTGGTCTATTGGATTTTTCCCTTAATATAATGTGTTCAAGATTCATCCATCTCATAGCAAATGCCAGTACCTCATTCCACTTTATTGTCAAATAATACCCCCTTTATCAAATGTCAAACTTTGTTTATCCATTCATCAGTTGATGGGCTGTTAGGAGATAACAACTTCTTGGTTGTAAAAAATACCCATATGGTCCATAGTGTACAAATTTCTGTTTTGCTAGACATTCGCATTTGTATTAAAAATGTATCTGATAATGAAAAACCGGGGTAATATGGTAACTCTTTTTAATATTTTGAGGAACTAAAAAACTTTCAAAAGGCCATACCATTTTATATTCCTACTAAAAATGTTTTATGGTTCTAATTAGTACATTCTTTTTGTTTTTGTTTATTTTGTGCCAGCCCTGGGGCTTGAACTAAGGACTTAGGTGCTACCCGAGCTTTTTGTTAATGGTAGGCTAGCACTCTACCACTGAAGCCACAGTTGTACTTTAGGCTTTGTTAGTAGGTCACTGAAGATAAAAGTCTCAAGGACTCACAAATGTTGATCCTCAGGTCTCAGCCTCTTGAGTAGCTAGTATTACAGATATAAGCCACCAGTGCCCAGCTGCAACCTGTGTTTTAAGAAGCTCTCTGAGTGATTCTGATATAGGCATACATCTGAGAATTGTTACAATAAAATAATATTTCCTACAGCGTGTTCCCAGCATTTGAGTGCTACTTCATAAAGAGATTTTTCAGAAAAGTAAATTTGAGAAATATTGGCTAAACAAACCAACAAAAAATCCTTCTACTTAAGATTTCTCAGATCTTATTTTAACACTTCATAATCTTTTTTTCAGATTCTTTAATCTGCTTAGGAGCAATGTGAATCTCATAAGGAGAGGCTTTACTACGCAGAATCTTCCAAACATTCTCTATGGTTCTATAGAGCTCTACAGAACTTACCTTGGGAAACATTACTTTAAATGCATTCTGTACATCAAGTAATGAGAAGGACATGCCACTATTTTCTTTAACTAAGTAAAGTCTTTGGTCAACAAAGCCTCTAGCTCTTTACATAGTCTGTTAATATCTATTAAAGACTATATTTACTATCACTAGATATATAATATATAGTCTTTGAAGAATTTATTGATAAGAAAGCAATAACTTGGCATCTTAAAACTCTAAGCACTTATCTTGTGCATTTTACTGGGACTCTGAAAGGCACTTTCCTGGTGGTTTGCACTCAACATCTCTCATGTGGTTACAATCAAGATGTCAACACGGGTTGAAGTTCTCTGGAAGCTTAACTGTCCTGAGTTCTCATGATGGCTCACTCATGTGGTACTGACATTACATGATCTTCCCTGGGGCTTGCTGAGTATCCCCATGACACAGCAGCTAGCTTCCCAATGAGCAAATAGTCCAAGAGAGTGAGGCAGAAGCAGCAATGCCTTGATGGCTTTGCCTTAAAAGTGACACCCTCACTTTTGCTGTGTTCCCTTGGTCACACTGGCCCATCTCAATATCATGGAAGAGAACCAGAGCCAGCTAGAGGGTAGGAAGTCCTGGAGGCAGAGATCATCGTGATAAGTGACAGACCTGCTACCTGAAACCACACAATCTCAATGAGTCCTCACCATTGAGCCCTGCTGTTTTTCTGTTGTACTAGTTAAATGAGCACTCAGAAAATTTCTTTAAAAGTGTGTTAGGCAAAACCAGCAGTCTTTGCAGGTTGGAACTTCGCATGTACTCCTCTGCTGGGCATTTGCGTGTCCACAAGCTCTGCAGCTGCTCCAGAGCAATCAGTGCAGCTTGCCCAGAAACAGAGATCTGCAGAACACAGGACTGGAACTGTTCATTAGCTAATTAGGCTGTTCTTAACTAATCTGAAAGATGAGCTTCAATTTGCTCCTGTTTGTGCTTTCAACAGTTCTGCTACCACCAAACCAGAAATCATGCCCTTCCCTTCCTCCTTCATTGTCCACCTATCTAATTATGGAAGAGACTCAGAACTTTCAGAATCCTATTTCTTAAAAATTCCGTCTATCATTTTTTTCCTCAGTAATATCTAGTATTCCTCAGTAATACCTAGTATTACTACAATAGAATGGGGGCTCTTTCAAAGTAGAAAGTACAATGGTTTTGTCTAAAAAATCTGTTAAGTCTTAGGATTTGTAGGTCCTCAAGAATAGACTTAAAATAGTTTGCCTATGTGGGAAAGGGAAACATTTTTTTTTCTTCCACCCTTCTAGGTTCTTACTGGAGTTCTGTAACACAAGACAGATGATCAAGAAAAAAGGAGCACATGATTTTATGTAATATACATTTCATCTGATCCAGGAGCCTTCACGAGGAAATGGAGGCCTCAAAAAGTATTAAAGCTGTGTGTTTTTATACTAGGTTTAATAAAAAGTGAAAAGTTATGGGAAATGTGGCAGATAAAAGGTATGAGCTATGTGTAGTAAACTGGACGAAATTTGCAAGGCCTCTTCATGCAAATTTCTCTCAGTGCCCATCTGTCTTTGAAGACAAGGATACTCCTTTCCTTCACACACTGGGGGGCACCTGGGACATGAGGCTTTATGGCCTGCTCCAGAGGAAGGACACAAAGCTCTTCCTACACATGCTGCTTCTCAGATTCCCTCTGCTAAAAACATACAGTATGTCAATGCTAGACTTTGGTATAACATGGTTTAAAGTTCTGTCATCTGACTTCCCAGCTCTCCCCTCTTTCATATTGGCCATTCAATCCTTCCCTCACTAGTCCATTTAGTAATACTGAATACATACCAAGTAGCAGAAACATGAGGACTAAAATTACCACATGTAAAACTATGTAATAAACTAATCTGCCACAGAGCAGTGAATGGCAAACAGAACAGCCTTATACACCATGGAGACAAATAGAAAATTCCTGGTGAGGAGACATCTAATCCAAGACCCCTGGTGTTTATGGTAAATAACTGAAGATACTGCATCTTCCTTATGATCAACTTTCTGAGGACTCACAACAGCACATCACACCCAATGAGACTGTGCTTCTTTTAAGAGTGGGCTGGAAAGTAGGATAGACAGAAAACAGGAACCAAGTGTTCTACCTTTTTATTTGTTGCAATTCTGGAAACTTGAAATCAGACCTTCTGGTTTCTAATTCACCTTTGTACTATTTGCAACACAAGGCCTTATGTGAAAGAATTTAGCATTGCAGCACAGACAGCTTAAGGATGGGAAATCAAAGTAGTCTTGACTCTCAAATCTTTTGCAAAGCAAAGGCAAAGTTTTAAAACAAATCTACTCCACTTAGAGTAATAGTTTTATAGATGCCATTGAGGGTTACTCAAAGTTTTCTATGAGCTATGGAAAAATAACTTATTAGTTTCTTCCATGTTGCTTTTATTCTTTCAAGAAGGACTCAATAATCATTAGGCACACAGAATTGAGGGCTCCTTTACAACATTTGTGATATTAAGAGCACAAGTAAAGGGGGAAAGCCTAGAAATGAGGCTTCCTTCCATGGACAAAAATTAGATCCACAAAGCATCCCTTAATTTGACCTTCACAAAATCTTTCAAATATTTTGTCTGCCTTTCTAAATTCTTCCCCCTTTCATACCTGACATTCATTCATTCTCTAGTTTGTGCAGTCATTCATCTGTTTACTCAGTAGTATTTCCTGAGTAATAACTGAGTGTTAGGCACACAAGAAGTTCATACCGAGTAGGATACAACCATGGCCCTCGGGCTCACAGTAGGCATACCACTGAGCTGAGAACATTACCAACTATAGGAATGAATTTCATAGTAACCCTAGCTAGGAGGAAGTAAAGGTAGAGGGAATGAGGAGGAAGATAAGAGTCACATTAGCTGATAGATGTTAAGCCAGATGTTAGCAAGATGATATAATAACAGTCAAGAGGCAAAGGTAAAGCTTTATGAAATAGGACAAGGACAAGAAAAAAATCAAGAATTACAAGCAGATTTGTCTAATGGGAGAGCTGGCTGAATGATACTACAGGTCTGTGTAGAAGACACGGAGCTTCCACCTGGCTTGAAGCAAAGAACTGTGTATTCATATTGCATCTTGTAAAGTCATGCTCATCATTTTCTGCAAGATCTTTTTCACAATTCAACAGAAGCCTTTCCAGATTAATACAATATCATCAAACCGATATTTACTTTGTAGACTCCCAGGATTTGGTTATTCCATTCGCTTTATATTAGGTGATAGCTTCCACTTTTCATGATTGAATGTTCTTTTTTATATTCTCCTTGGCAACCCTCTACCATCCTCAACACCCAGATTAATAAACATCACCTCTCCTGTGAATTTTTTCTCTAACAGGGTAACAGCTATTGCTGACTCTCTATGGTAATTAAATGTTAAGCACCCCTAGGAAAAAAGTTTAACTTTTCAATCTAAGTACTCTGATCATGAAGATCAAAAGCAAGTACTTAAAAAAGGTTTATTTGTAATCATATCAAATGACAAAGCAGAAAAAAGTTCCAAATATGAATTCAATATATTAAAAATCAAAACAGTTCAGTTGGTAAAGGAGGAATCAACATTTAGGTAAATGTTCCACAATACTGTTATTTTATTCCATGAGGAAATACTAAGTTTCTTGTTCAACACATTCTGTAAGATCTTCTGTAGATTAAGTGGAATGGAACCTTTTGGAGGCCTTCTCATTCATTTAAATACACTCATTAGCCTGATGTTGCTGGGCCACACCTGTAATCCTAACTGCTCAGGAGACTGAGATCTGAAGATCAGGGTTAGAATCAAGTTCAGGCAGGAAAGGTCATGCAACTCTTATCTTTAACCACATAAAAAACTGAAGTGGAGCTGTGGCTCAAAGTAGTAGAGCACTAACCTTGAGTAAAAAAGCTCAAGGGCATTGCCCAGACCGTGAGATCAAGACCCATGACTGGCAAAAAAAAAAAAAAAGTTACATTTATTAGTGCTGTTATCAACCATTCCTGATGTGGACTCAGAGAAGAAGAAAAAAAAACCCTCTCTTATCTTGTGCTTTATATGAGTTAGCTCAACTATTTTCAGACTAACTCTGTGAAGTAGGTAGGTACTCATCTGATTAAATTTATCAACTTTTCTGTGCCTGTTTCTTCACCTATAAAATGGCGATAACAGAAAACACATTCAGCTACGCACTGGTGGTTCATGCCTATAATCCTAGCTACTCAGAAGGCTGAGATCTGAGCATCATGGTTTGAAGCCAACTCAGAAGAAAAGTCTGTGAGTCTCTTGTCTTCAAATAATCAGCAAAAAGCCAAAAGTGAAGGTATGATATAAGTGGTAGAATACAAGCCCTGCATGAAAAGACAAAACAAAACAAACAAAAAGTCAAGGGACAGTGCCCAAACCCTGTGTTCAATCCTCAGTACTGGTGTGTGCACTCACGCGTGATCTATGCACCTGCACACACACATATACAGCCACACTACTAAAGTTACTGAGGAATTCCATAAACTCACAGGTGTAAAAGTACTTAGATCAATACCTAAAGGATACTGTACTTGTTTTATTAAAGAATTTTTTAACATTGATTTTACATCATATATCAAATGACGTGTTTAACAAGCAAGTATTCAAGAAGGGAATCTCTATATACAGTCACTGGCACTTAGATTTTAGAACATAATTAAAATTAGGCTGAGGGTTTGTATGTCATAGATACATATTAATCTATGTAATAAAACATTATGTCTATACAGTCATAAATTTTTATGTCTATGTAATTGTGTTTATATTTCCAATACCAAGCCCATAGCATTGGGTATGCAAATATTGAGTCCTTGTTCTTGTACTATTTGGATCTAATAGCCACATATTAAGGATACCATGCACCTTTTTCCTTTGGGCTTGACTTGTCTCATTCAATATGATTTATTCTAGATTCATCTACTTCCCTGCAAATGCCATTATTTTATCTTGTCTGTTGGCTACGTAGAATTCCATTGTATATATATATATATATATACATTTTTTGTATCCATTCATCTGCAGTAGGGCATCTGGATTGTTTCCATTGCCTGGCTATTGTGAATAGTGCAGACATGGACATATCTTGGGTTATGATGTTCAGGGTAGATGCCCAGAAGAGGTATGGCGGGATCGTAGGGAAGGTCTATTTTCAGTTCTTTAAGAAACCTCCACACTGCTTTCCAGAGTAACTAAACTTGCTTACAATCCCACCAGCAGTGCAGAAGGGTTCCTTTTTCTCCACAACCCCTCCAGTATCTATCATTGTCTGAGTTCAAAATCTTGGCCATCCTAGTTGGGGTAAGGTAGTATCTTAGGGTTGTTTTTATTTGCATTTCCTTTATGACCATGGATGGTGAACATTTTCTCATATGCTTTTCTGCCATTTTAACCTTCTCTTTTGATAAGTCTCTCTTTAGTTCCCTTACCCATTTAGTGGTTGGTTTGTTGGGTTTGGAGGGGGAGGGTGGTTAAGTTTCTTGAGTTCCTTGTAGATACTGGATATTAAGGATTTGTCTGATGTATTATTGGTAAATATTTTTTCCCAGTTGGTTGGCTGTCTCTCTACTTTAGTAGCTATGCTTTCATCTGTGCAGAAACTTTTTATTTTTAGGTAGTCCCATTTATCGAGTCTCCAATCTGTTGTGACCCTGGGATTCTGTTCAGGAAGTTTTTGCCTACGCCTATGAATTCCAGTGTCTCTCCAACTATATTGTGTAGCAGTTTCAAGTTTTCTGGTCTTATATTGAGGTCTTTGATCCATTTTCAGTTAATGCTTGTGCATGGTGAAAGGCTAGGGTCAATTTTTAGTTTTCTGAATGTGGCTGCCCAGTTTTGCCAGTTTTGTTCCACAGTATATCTTTGGCTCCTTTGTCAAATACAAGTTGACTATAGGTATGTAGTTTTATTTCTGGATCTTCTGTTCTGTTCCATTGATCTTCTGGTCTATTTTTGTGCCAATACCAGGCTGTTTTTGTTATTATGGCTCTATAGTAGAGTTTGAAGTCTGGTATTGTAGTATCATCTATCTGCATTGTTCTTTTTGCCTAGAATTGTTTTGGCTATTCTAGGTCTTTTCTTGTTCCATATGAACCTTTGGATTGTATCTTCTATTTCAGTAAAGAATGTCTTTGAGATTTTGATGGGGAGTGCATTGAATTTGTATATCAATTTTGGCAGTATAGCCATTTTCACTATGTTGGTTTTCCCTAGCCATGAGCATGGGATGTCTTTCCATTTCCTAGTGTCCTCTTTAATTTCTTTTGTTAGGCTTTTATAGTTTTCATTAAATAATTCCTTTACATCTTTGGTTAAGTTAATTCCTAAGTATTTTATTCTTTTGGGGGCTATTACAAATGGGATCATTTTCTTGATTTCACCTTCTGTTTGTGTATTGTTGTTGTACAAGAAGGCTACTGACTTTTGCAAGTTAATTTTGTAGGATACTGCACTTTTAAATACTACTCAATAGCCTCATCACCACTGTCTCATCACAGACATCTCTATCAGCATTCGCTTTTTTATTATCGTAATTAATAGAAGGGTTACATTATATTTGCCAGATAGAAGGTGTATTTCTTCACAAACATTGATGCTCCTTCTCATATTTTTGTCCCCATTTCTGTCCCCCCACCCCTCCCCTCATCTTGTTTCCCCCCTTTCCTATCCTATTTCAAATAAACAAATAAACATATATACAATGTAACAGATAACAAGGTAAGATACTGTAACAATGGGGCCGCAAAAGAGATGAGAAATAACACAGTACATTAAGAACAACACACATTATGTGGCTCTTTTAACTAAGGTTGGAAGAAGTTTCTTTCTCAGATAGGTAGCCTGAACACACCCTGTGACCTCTTCCTCTTCCCTCCAAATTCTTTTTAAAAAAATCTTTCATTTACACACACAATAACAAACACTAGGAAACAGGATAGAAAACAGAACTGAAGTAGACTAGCTATTGTGTTGATTCCAGTCAACTCAGACTACAGATGCAATCTGAATTTTAAAGAAAATGCACCTTCTATCTGGCAAATATCATGTAACCCTTTTATTAATTACAATAAAAATATCAAAAAAATAAAAAAAGAGAAAAGACAAAAAAAAAGAAAATCCCAGTACCCATGTCCCAGAGAAACATGAGCCTTGTAAATGTGGGCATGTTACCCCTATCTACAGGTAGTGACACTGGGATCCAGAGAGATTCAGGGGTGAGTGACAGGGTCACAGTTTGGGTAAGATAGCAAAAAGAGCCAGTAAACACTTTAACACCCTTGTCCTCCTCCCTAAACTCCTTATTTCCTTGGACCAAAGTGACAAAAACAAATGTGTCTATCAACAAGAATGATGCCCATAAACAGGTGAGAAGAGAAGCTGTGTTTTTTTGTGCCTGTCTAAAGGGACAGCAAGTGTCCACCTCAGATGAGTGGTCACCACAGTAAGTCACCACCCATCAGTAGTCTCCCAGGGTATCTTGTCTGTCTCCAAGCAGTTTGTTCAAATAAATGGGAAAGGCAGATGGTTACTTTATAATCAAAAGTCATAAAGTGCTTAGCCGAGCACTAACGGCACATACCTGTATATATCCTAGATAATCAGGAGACTGAAAGCTAGAGTGTCACAGTTGGAAGCCAACCTGCTCAGAAAAGTTTATGAGATTCTATCTCCCAATAACCAGCAAAAAGCTGAAGTGGATACATGGCTCAAGCAATAGTATACCAGCGAAGCAAGCAAACCTACTGAATGCAGGACCTTGAGTTCAAAGGCTCAGTTTTAAAAACAATTACCAGTGCTTGAACAAATTCAATAGAGACAGAAAGAAAACAAACTGAGCAACTGAAGAATCTGTACTCCATACGAATGAATAGCTTCAGGGAGAGTAGGACACTATTGCAAGCATTTGTAAACATTACCTAGAGATAATACAAGTGATGCTTTCAATAACTGAAATTGTAAAACTGACTTAACAGACTAGACGGCAAACAGACAGCTAAATTAGACACCTGGAAAATAAAGTGAAGCATTACTCCCAGAAATCAACACAAAACAATAAAAATAAAGAATAAAGATTTTTAAAGGGTTTATAAAGCATTCTAACATCATCTAAATGAATGCCAGAAAAAAAAAATAAAGAACAGGCAAAGTAAAGAGGTATCAAATTTTGAAAGGAGAGGGACATCATTCAAAAGAACTTCCCAAAATGGAATCGGCTTTAAACCCTATCCCCACCCTGGCCCAAAGCATTAAAAATAAAAATAAAAGACCTCATATAAGGTAGAAAGTTTAAAATGTCAAAAATAAGGAAAATGTGCTAATGTTTTCAGAGAAAGAGGAAACAAAGGTTTTCTATAAAAGAAGAATCCTGTTTATATTACAAGTGTTCTCAGCTACAATGGATAGAAGACAAAATTAGATTAGGCCAAAACATTAAAATAAATTGGAGGGGGGCGCAGCAGGAGTTTGGCCTAGTGGTAGAGTGTTTGACTAGCATGCACAAAGACCTGGGTTTGAGTCCTCCGTACTATATACATAGAAAAGAAAAAAAAAAAAAGCCAGAAGTGGTGTTGTGGCTCAAGGCTAGAACTCTAGCCTTGAGAAAAAAAAAAAAAAAACCCCAAGGATAGTGCTAAGACACTGAGCCCAAGCCTAGGCCTGGAAAAAAAAATTGTGTGGGTGTGACTGGTCTATCACATGTGTGTACACATTTGGTAGGCATGCATCCTATAGATACAATCTGTATTTTAAAATGTATTTTTGCACATATAGATACACTTAGATGCACATTCTATCAGAAGTTTCAAATAGGCCAGGCATCAGTGGATTATGTTTGTAATCCTCATTACTCAGGAGTTGCGATCTGAGGATCATGGATGGAAGCCAGCCTGAGCAGACTAATTAGTGGGACTCTTTTTTCCAATCACCTCGCCAAATGCCAGAGTGGAGCTGTGGCTCAAGTGGAAAAGCATTAGTCTGAAGCAAAAAACTAAGAGACAGTACCCAAGCCCTGAGTTCAAGTCCCAGTACCTACTAGTACAAACATTTAAAACAAAAACTGTTGAATAGTTTTATAAATACATGAAGTAACTGAGACACAAAGTTTTATGAATAGCAACAAAACTATGTCAGAAAACTCATTCAAGCTTCCCTCCTTGCTGCCCATTATCATTCAGATTTTATAAATGTCTGAATCTTTGAGGATCAACTTTGGAACTTGTCTAATTTTGGGTTATATTGTATTCTAAACCAATTGGCAATCCCTTTCGCCTTAATCCTTATTTTATATTTTGTGCTGGTCCTGGGGCTTTCATTCAGGAACTGGGCGCTTCCCTTGAACTTTTTCTCAAGGCTTGTGTTAAAGCACTTGAGTCATAGCTCCTTTATCTGGCTTTTTTTTGGGAGGGGTAGTTTATTGGCGATAAGAGTCAAATGGACTTTCCTTCTGTGCTAGCTTTGAACCATCCTCAGACCTCTACTTCTTGAGTAGCTAGGATAGGATTACAGGTATGAGCTAGCAGCATTCAGCTTGACCCTTAAATGTTTTAACAGACATTTACTCTGACGGTGCCAACATCGTATCATCTTTTAATTCTTCTTAATTGATTTTATGTTTCTTCCAAGTGAAATAATCATCACTGGTATCATTAAGGCTTTACTTTGGCTGGCATTTGTCTAGTATACCGTTTACCACCTGGAAGTTTTCAATTTTCCAATGTCATTTTATTTAGCTGAGTGATTAACATCAAAAGGTCTTTTATAAAATGAATTTAATCTATTTACATTTGTTCTGATTTCTGTATGAAATTGCTGTTCTGATTGCTGTTAGGACTTTACTCTTATTCTCTCTTTTACCCCTTTTCCTTTCTTGCTAGACAGATAGGAGTGACTAGATTTTCTTTATCTTTTGCAAAGAAAATATAGGCACTTTGGGTCCTATTTGCCTACAATTTCTATTTGAATTTGCAGAATACCTTATTTTCTTGGCTGTGATTATGAATTATGTGTCCATCACAACTCATACCATGTTTTTATTTTTTCAGTAGGTTTCCTAACCTGGTAAAATTTGTGTTTATATAAGAAAATGTTCCACCAAAACTATATAAAATATATATAAATACATTTACTGTTAAAGCTAAACTTTATCCTGAATTTTCATCTATAATAACAATGTTTAATCTTCTTCAGAATGTAATTCACAAACCTTTAACTTTATAAATGAAAACACTGATTTTTTTTTTTGTTCTAGTCTTGGAGCTTGAACTCAGGGCCTAAGCACTGCCCCTGGGAGGCTTTGCTCAGAACTGGTGCTCTACTACTTGAGCCATAGCTCCTCTTCTGGCATTTTTGGAGGTTAATTGGCAGTAAGAGTCTCATGGGCTTTACTGTCAAAGCTGGCTTCCAAACACAATTCTCAGATCTCAGCCTCCTACGTAGCTGGAATTATAGGCATGAGCCACTAGTGCCCAGCCACTGACCTACTATTAAAGTTTGTTTAATTATTGTTCTTTATTTGAACTAATTACCATAACACCATAAGAAACATCTACCTGAATTGCAAAGCTTTATACCAGAAATAAGTGTAAAATAATCTCTATTATTTCTACTATTTAATATCTTTCTAGAGGTTCTGGTTAGTGCAATAGATAATATAAAATAATATAGCAGGTGAACTAGAAAACAATACAGAAATAGCTACATGTTGATACAAAATTTTTACATAGATAATTAAGGAGAACCAATAAGTACACTGCTTAATTAATAGCTTTGCGCATTATTGCTGAATATAATATCAACAAATAAAAGACAGAAACACTTCAATACACTAGAGGTGGCTAGGAGCATGGCCTAGTGGTAGAGTGCTTGCCTGGCATGCATGAACCCCTGGATTTGATTCCTTGGTACCACATACACAGAAAAAGCTGGAAGTGGCTCAAGTGGTAGAGTGATAGTGAGAAAGCCCAAGGTCAGTGCCCAGGCCCTGAGTTGAAGCTCTAGCACTGGCAAAAAATTACACTAGAGGTACATTTCCAAATAATGAGACCAATACACTAATGAGACCAAAATTATGAAATACATAGAAGAAAATTCCAACAAATATTATACAATCTTAAAAGGAAAATTCTTCTAAACTGCTACACAACCCCCCAGAATGTTTTAAATAATAGATACTGGTAAAATTCAATGAAATAAATAAGTCAGTGACTGAGAATACCAACTTTTTTTTTGCAAATTAATCAGTAAATCCACTACATTTCCAAACAAAATTGTAAGATTTGGGCAAGTTAATTCTAAATTCATATGAAACTAATTCCCAAGCTCCAGTTTTGAAGACATATGAGAGGGAAAGATGAGATCTATTCGTTATCACTAATCATTATTGTGGGGAGCCCGGCCCCTCCCGCGCGGTGGTGGGACCTGGAGGCACGTGTGTGTCCCCCTTTCACTGTGGGGCCGCCTGCGGGGCGCTGGTGGCTGCGTGACTCAGGGATATCCGCCGCATGACCCGATGACGGCGGGCATCCATTTTGGGGAGTGCTGCCATTGTTAGCGGAAGCCTGGTCTCTGCGTGGCCGGATGCATGAAGGGTGCATGACTGGAGCGTGTGAAGCCGTGATTGGAGGGCCTGGGTGAGCTGGCATGAGTTGATTGGCCCACTGCCTGTATATAGCCTCAGGAGAGGAGGAAGGAGGAGGAGAGGCCTCAGAGAGGAGGAGGAGAAGAGTAAAGGATCCTGCTTAAGCTAGCATTGTGTCGCGTGTCTTCCTTGCGGGACAGCGATAGCGCGTGATATGGTCATTAAAATAGCTCATAGTATAAAATAGAGGGCTTAAAAACAATATAGATGGAAACAGAGAAAGAGAGAGAGAGAGAGAGAGAGAGAGAGAGAGAGAGAGAGAGAGAGAGAGAGAGAGAGAGAGAGAGAGAGAAATCTGGCCTTAGTATATACAGAAATTGAACTATAAATCAATGCAAAAAGGTATCCTATAAGTAAATGGATCTGGAGGCTTTGGAGAAATATATAGGTAGTCATATTTCATAAAATAAGTGCCAACAAATTTTGTATGAGTAAAGATCTTAAATATTACAAATAGAACTTTAAAATGTTACTAGGAAATATAGGGGAATGTTTTATGACCTTTCTGAAAAGCAATGATCAATAACCATACAGCCATATCTTCCTGCTTTAGATTTTATTCATGTACTGTCACAACTCCCTAAATAAGATACAGAGTTTAATTGACTAAGAGACAATTAGCTCATTTTGGTACTCAATGTTAACAGGCTTATTTCTCCTTAGGTTACTTCAAATAGTCAGGATATATTCAGGAATTTCAGTCCTTCCCTACAACATGTAGAATAATACAGAAAAAAATTGTAAATAGAGTATGCCACTCATCCACAAACCAGACGTATGTCCACGGTCTCATTTACCAAGTATATACCACAAGGAAACCATATAAAGTGAGTGGCAGCCAGGTGTTTGGTCTCCATCTCTAGTGAAGGAGCTCCACAAAGAAATAAGATTAACATAGTAGTAGGGTATATCTAGGCTAAAATCTAAGTAAGGAAAAAGAAAGGTCTCCAGCATGGAGACATTTGAAATACTTAAATGTGAAAGATATCTCTTTTTTCCCAATATTTTGAAAAATCACTGGAGCCATTCCATTCTGTGGACAGTGGATAGCCATCTTAAAGAAGATAAACCCCAGTTTACTTACTAATCTGACCAAAAACTTAATCATCTGGAAGTAAAGAAATGCCAAGACTCTTGGAGAACCATTCTTTCATGAAAAAGGTCCAACCTTCTCCTTTTGAGAAAATACCACAGAAAGACCAAGTGGCACCCACTCTGCTCCAGAAACCCTCCACTGAGCACTGAGCCAAGGAGAAGCAACTGGCCTTCAGTATGACATGCTGCTCACATACAGGTGTCCTTCCCTCTCCCCTTCCTCTCCCTCTGTCTCCCTCTCTCTGTCCCCCCCCCAACCCATCCTTTTGCCCCAGCATATGGGCCATGAATCATTTACAAATCTGAATCAATTATTCATCCAAACCAAACACCAAACACTTTGCTAATTGTCCAAGAAAGGGAGGGCAAGGGGGAGAGATTGTTTGAAGGAAAAAGAATCTGTGCTCTGTAAATAACTGGCAGTGCTAATACATTATTTTAGACAACAACACAGAAGAAAACTGCCACACTCTTAAGTTACTTGAAGTAGTATGTGCTGCTTCTAAATAGGACTCAGGACCTTCCCTGAGTCCTGATCCAGGGGTCACGCTGTGTCACCCTACTGTGTGCCTCTAGCTATAGCACCCTCAGCTGGACTGTGAGCTCAGCACATACACACTATCTGCCACTGGGCAGTGGCATGGTTTGGCCATGGCCGAAGTCTTTATCCTATTGTATGAACGTAGGAGCAAGCACTTGTCCAATTCCTGAAGCAGAGATGGGCTAGGTTGGAGAAAGACCAACCCAGGCATCCCTCAATGACTTCCTGGCCTTTTCCTTATAACCACAGATTACTGATTCCACCAATGGGATAGATATCATTCTGTAGGAAAAATATCACGCCTTCCTCCCCGCCACCGCCCCATGCCAATTCAAATAGAAAGGGCCTAAGCAGTAGAAATGCAAAGAAATTGCAGTGTAAGAAGTTACTCTTAGTCTTTTGTGCTTACTAAAAATCAACCATTTTAAAAATCACCTGTTATTAATTCTTTTGTTTTTACTATACAAGAAATGTGTAGACATTGGTGCTTTTCAAAAATCATCAGATTTCCTTCCTCCTCTCAGTCATATAAATATAGAGAAGACAATCAGCTTGCCCTTTGGGCTGCAGAGTCTACCAGAATTATGCTTTTGTTTCTGCTTTTTTTTTTTGTAAGTGTGGTGTTGGGAAGGAAGAGGCTAGTTCTTGGCTTTTGCTGAGGCATTTCATTCTCCAGCATTCTCCAAGAGCAAGCTTTTCCTGAAATACTTGTTAGCTGGGGAAATTTTCCCTGTTAATGTCCCAGGGAAAAAAAAATTTGGTGAGGGGTCAGGGATGCTAATTGAAGGAAAGAAAAGGAGAATTTCCTTGAAGCAGCTTACAGAAAGACAGAGGAATCCAACCTTAAGGCAGTTTGTAAGAAAACAAGTTAAATTTTCTCCAGGGGAAGAAAACGGCTGTTAAATCCTTTCAACAAAATCACTGATGAAGAAAGAAAGCTGCTGAGGGAACACAATGGATATACTGTTCACACTTAAAAGTTTTTTCCAGGATAATATATGGCACAGAAGATATAGATGAAATCCAGGTGAACTATAGCTGTAGTTTGGTTACACCTCAGACAGGATTAGAGATAGATCAGAAGCCTGAAGCTTGTGCCTATCTTTAAGAAGTGCAAGTTTTCTTATTATTCTTTATTTTCTCTTCCATCTCACCTCTCTAAGGCCAGCAGCTCTTGCAAGTACCATCAAATTTTAATAGGTTCCTTTCTCTGCAGCACCAGGCTCTGCATGCAGATAACTTCATGAAATGCTCCCAGATTCACTTACTGGCAAGCAGAAGAGATAGGAAAAAGATATGACAAGTAAAGATACCAGCAGCAAGGAAGATAGCTGATGTTGCCCAGTTGGCCCTTACATCTCATCTGACCCCTTTTGGAGGTTAGTATACAACTTTTTAAAATTCAATCTCAGGAAATCTACTACTACCCTCATCATATTGGCAATAATTACAAATAGAATTGGATTATACTGTCTGGATGAGTTGTGTTTTTTCACTATAACATACTATTTTTCACTAGAATTTGACTGCATCAAACTATCAAATGGTATGCTACATATAAGTATTTAAAAGTCTGTAAATTAAGCATTAAATTGAATGTTATATGTATGTGTATCCTTATATGCTACAAAAGAGTCAAGATGGGAAACAAATGAAAAGGGTAAGAAGCAGCCATCTCCACAATGAAATTTAATAATCTGCTTAATAATTACAAAAGGCTAATTTATAAGGTCCTGATCTATCAAGAAACATGAGGAAATAAAAATGAAGAAGCAGGCTAGTAGGCTAGGTGCTGATAGCTCATACCTATAATCCTAGCTACTCAGAAGGCTGAAATCTGAAGATTGTAATTTGAAGCCAATCTATCTAGCCAAGTCCATGAGGGTTAAGTCTGCAATTAGACCTTATATATAACCTGATTGGATTCAGTGGAATAAGTTTATTCCAGTAGTCTTGTCTCTTGATCAAATGGTATTAAAATTAAAATGATCTACATGTCTATGTTCTCTCTGCATCAGACTAAAAGCTCCTTGAGGGCAGGTATCATATTGTTTATCTTTTTTTTTTTTTTTTTTTGCTGTCCTGGGGCTTGAGCTCGGCCTGAGCACTGTCCTTGGGCTTTCCTCAAGATTAGAGCTCTACCACTTGAGGCACAGCACCATTTCCAGATTTTTCTATGTATTTGGTACCAAGGAATTGAACCTGGGTCTTCGTGCATGCTAGGCAAGCACTCTACCACTAGGCCAAATTCCCAGCCCCATATTGTTTATCTGTTTATCCTTAGTACTAAGTGAAATATTTTTCAGAGTAAATAATTCTTGAATTGATAAATATTAGTACTACTTAAAATAAAACACTGATCATATAGCTCATATATACGATGTTACATATGTTATATTTAATCCTTCCAGCAATGAGGAGACAGCCTCATGGTCTCCAACTTGATGCATTTTCCTTTCCATAGCATAAAGCAATTGCTGGGTAGCAGCAGCCCAACTGGGGATTAGAGTTCCCAGACTAGACTCATCAATAACTAGGTTGAGCCATATAGCTGTTCCTTATCAGTAAGATGTAAATAAAAATTATGTGCTGGGGGCTGGGAGTTTGGCCTAGTGGTTAAAGTGCTTGCCTAGCATGCATGAAGACCCGGATTGGATTCCTCGGTACCACATACATAGAAAAAAGCCGGAAGTGGTGCTCAGGCTCAAGTGGTAGAGCTCTAGCCTTGAGAAAGTCCAAGGACAGTGCTCAGGCCCTGAGCTCAAGCCCAGGACTGGCAAAAAAAAAAAAAATTATGTGCTGGTGGCACCAATGATAATAAACTCAAGATTGACCATGAAGAACTGACCTGGGCAGAATAAGGGTGTTAGTAGTCCAGATGACATCCTTCCCTTGTAACCACTACTATAGACTGGATCACTTGATCCAGAACTAGGCAATATCCTGGCTGCTGTGTTCCCAATATCTTTGTGTCCATTCATCCATGTATTCTGATGCGTTCATGCATGAGTGTAAGCACTTCTGCTTTCCCTATGATACCTAAACAAGACTATACACCAGCTCAACTAGCCTCATTTTAGATGCAATAAACTGACTTGGGGCAACTAAAGACAAACAGTATCACACAGACTTGGGGAATTCTGGGCCTCAGTCCTTTATCTGAAGCACTGGGTCAGTAGTTCTTACTTTCCAAGTGTGAGGCTCCTATCTTAGTGTCCAAACTGCAATACCCATTCTATACCCTAGAGGAATTACTTCAATTGATATAGCCCATAACCACTTTATTAAATAAATGCTATGACCCACTTCACCCTTTTAATGTACATGGGGACCCTGAGGCTGACAGAAGCTGGGTGAGTTATACATAATCACAGAGCAAGTGAACAGCAGAGCTGAGATGAGAAGTTCAGAACAAAGCCCAAATTGTTAACCACTAGGCTCTGCTGACTCACGGAAGAAAAAGCCACTATTTATTCAATAGTGCTTTTTAATGTATTTATAACTCACAATTGCATCCACATACTTTAGAAAAAATAGGCATTACTAGAAACGACCAATGTAGGAAGTAGCCACAGATATGCTGATCTATTGCTCAATAATTCCAGAGTTCTCTAGGTTGAAAACCACTGGGATGATTGGTTTATTCTTGAGATCTATCCCTGCTTTCTACTTTATATCAGTCTTTTCTTCTAAAATTTGAATTCAGAGCAAGTTGGTGCTTGGCTTCATTTTGGTTTCAGACCAGTCCCTGCTAGGGAAGAGTTGAAATTGTGAAAATTTCCCATCTTTCATTTCTAACCACTGCATGGTTAGATTTTGATCTGATCTAATACTCAGCAGGGAAGAAAAAAACTCATCCAAAATTGAGTCTGTTTATTGGAAGAGGACTGGATGTCCAAATTGTTCCAATAGACAAAGCTCTGAAGAGGAGCCCAGTGGCTGACATCACCACAAGGGAGGATGTGGAGGCTCAGTGGTCAATAGAAAAGATAGGGATGAACACTTCATACCTATCTACCTCCATTGCTATAGTCTACATATGAGTGACCAGACCAGTACTAGATAGATGTAATTAATTAAGAGGGGAATAAAACTTTGCATCTCAAATGGAGAATGGGGAGGAGGTAAATAACAGAGTACTTTGAGCTCCCCATGAGAAGGAGCTTCTAAATAATAAAATACTATATTTATGGTAGTTATTAACCAGAGTTCAATGGGGATCCAGATTCAGCATCATGATGTGTCATGGGCTGAAGGCGCAAGGCAAAGAGATCCATCCCATAAACAAGCATGTGGGTTGGCTTGATCTTTTAACTATTGTTCTATTTGGAAAATAAAAATCATAATAATCATATAGCAATGTTCTTGGCAATGCATTTTAAAAATAATTTCTCCATTGAACATGGAAAATAAAAGCCCACACACGCATCAATTCTTCCCCATTATTTGAATCAGTAGGAGATACCGGAGTGTGATCTCAGAGGGCAGGGACTGTGTCTTCACTGTGGGCAGGTTAACAAATCTTTAGGATGAAACAGCCTAGATTATAATAAGGTCTAGGGACTGGAGTTTGGATTAGTTCCCATAGGCTCAATAAAATTATAGTTGAGGGCTATTGTTGCAAAGAGGGAAAGAGAAGACAGAGACTTTCTGAGTATGTTAATTCCAAGTCTTTGCTTCTGCACAGATATGGAGTCATTTGGAGAATGTGTTCTCTTCCCTCTCCTCCACCATTCTTTTGGAACCAAAAATCCAGTGGCCTCCCACTGAACACTCCTCGATGCCATTGGGGCCTGAAGGACATAGTTCCACCTCCTTTCCTATCCTCCTTGCAGAGTTAAGGTCACCATGGCTCTTCCATCTTCCTGTTTCCTTCCCAGTTCTGCCACACTCTCTCCCATCTGCAACCCTGAACACCTGCCCCTGCCTTCCTGTCTGGCCACTTTCCTCTCTCCTTCACTATCCTTGTCTCAGGGTCATGCTTGTGTATCACTAAATTTTTATATAGTTTGCTAAACAGCAAGCTGTACGATAGTAGCAATGATATACCTGCCCCTGCCTTATCCCCAGCAGCCTGCACTCCATGTGAACACAGGTTGCGCTCAGCAGTATTAGCTGCTTCTATCCTTCCTCTCTCCTAAGTCTTCCCCCCACCTCATCATTCAAGGTTTCACACAGAGGTATCAGGCAGGCTTAACTTGAATGGGCCAGATCCCTCAAGTGCAATATTCTGGTTTTTTCCTCTCACTCATGTTTGATTACAACTCAACAACAAGCTGGTCATGGTGGTACATATCTGTAATCCCAGCTATGGAGGTGGCTACAGAAAGGTCATGAGTTCAAAGCAAACCCAGGTAAAGGTAGTATGGCTCTGTGTAAAAAACAAAATACAGCTGGGCACCAGTGGCTCATGTCTGCCATCTTAGCTACTCAGGAGGCTGAAATACGAGGATTCCAATTCAAAGTTATCCCAGGCAAGAAGTTTGTGAGACTCATCTCTAATCAACCACCAGAAGAAGCCAGAAATGGAGCTCTGTCTCATTGACAGAGTTCCAGTATAGAGTGAAAAAGGCAAAGACAAAGCCCCAGTGCCAGAACAAAAATAAAAATAAAATAAAAAAGGAAAGAAGTGTGAGTCAGCTGGCAGAGCTTATGCATGAAGCCCTGGGTTCAACCTCCAGTATCAGGAAAACAAGGAAAAATTCAAAGGTAGCCTAAACCAGTTTAGTTTCATTGTAGCTTTCTATAGCCAAATAGGTGGCCTTGTGCTGAGGAATGATTCCCCAAGGGCAAGAAGAGGCCATGGTGGGGAGGAGAGGCCATGGTGGGGTGGAGAAGCACCTCCTAGACTGAGGCAAATCAAGGGCAATGTACTGCTGATGCCATCTGAAGAGTGAAACTGACACAGACACACCTGCCTTTCTGCTTCCCAATCACTACCCCAGGCTTGAAGGCCAGGGAGAAAAGCTATGGCCTTGGACTCCCTTCTTAGCCATCCTGTCATCAAGGCCATGCTCTTGATAGAAAACTGGCAGCCAAGAAGAATGAGATTGAAAGATGAGGGGGAGGAAGCGGAGCTCAGCTCTCCTAAGTGCAAGGTCTGTTCATGCACTCCTCCTGAAGAAGGAGCTCCTGTCTTTGGTCCTCCTCTACAATGTGTAGATATGGGAGAGAGGGTGGCCCTCTGATCTGTGTTTTGTGATCAGGGCAAGAGGAATGGACAGCCAGAAGTGAAAGAACCAGAAGGTCAAGAAATAGGACTGCAGAAGGTACAATATTTTCACTGTTAAGAAAGTGAAAAATGAACCCCTTTGGTTTCACTTTTTACTCCTGGAACTTCTTTATTGTTCTTTTTAATAATAACGAGAAGATTTTGTGTGTGCTGATAAAATTAGATCCTCTATTAACAGGAAATAAGCTATATCCTCTTTTCAATTTGTAGTAAAATTCTGTCTTGACACAAAATGGTAACTAATGGAAAAATTAAAAATTATCTTTTAGAATTTACAACATTGAAGTTCATTTTCATGCTCACAAATACTATAGGAATAAGTGGCTATGGCTGCCTGAGGTCCACAGAGCCATAGCATTTTGCAGCTTTTCAATTCTTACAGTACTCAGGATACATTATGCATATCCTAATATTTATCTCATCAGAAGGAATTACTGTTTATTTATTTGGTATTTTTGCTACATTGTTTTATAAAAACTCTCCTAAAGGAAGCTTGGTATAGATACATCATGAGCTGCTTTAGAATTGTTGTAATCAGCGGGGTGCTGGTACTTAGGCCTATCCTATATAGGAGGCTGAGATCAGAGAGGTCACAGTTTGAGGACATTCCAAGTAGAAAGGTCTAGAAGACTTCATCTCCATGGATTCTGTGGCATATGCCTAGTATCTCAGAAATGACAGGAATCCAAAGGTAAGCTAGATCACAGCTCAGGTGCAAACAAGACTAAAGGTACAGCTTAAACAGCAAAATATCAGCCTCACAATTTTGTTTGCTGAGTTCAAATCCTAGCCTGGGACTGGAGGCTGTTGATAATACATTTAGAATGACAATCCCCCAACCTCAGTATTGCCAATATCTGCTTTTCACAAGCCCAATGATACAGTTAGGGTAGGTGTTACCTTCATTTAGTAAGTAAAGGAAACTGAATCAAACAAAGTTTACACGGTCATAGATCAGAACCCAAGTCATTAGCCCACTAGATTAGTCTGTTTTCCATGTAAGCTGCACACATACTTTCAAGCAAAATAATAAAGGATCTCATTTGTTCATACCCCAGCTGGATGGTCCTCACCAGTCCTAAGCAGCAGCAGAGGGCTGGGACTTTCAGTGTTTGAGTGAATGTTCCAAACCCTCATGGCCAAGATCAGTGGTATGACTACAGTGGACCCTTGCATTAAAGTTACAGAAGTCACCTTCTAAGCCCTGACTCTTTCCTCCCATTTCTAAGACCCTGGTCAAGGTGTTTAGCCATTCCCCTCTCAGGTGTCTGTGAAAAAAATATAAGTTATTATCCTCCTAGATCCTTCAGTGACTGAGCTTCAGGACTTGTATTTCTTTTCATATATTTCCTTTCACATCAGCACAACCTCTATGTCTGCTCCACATCTGTCCTGTCCCATTTCAACCTTTGCCTTTGAAAGCACACTACTCTCAATGTATCTGCTATTTCCTGACTTCAGTGACATGTACATTAAACAATGCACAGAATTTTCACCTTGCACACAAACCCATTTATACTTACCTACGAACTACATTTAAAACATATATGCAAGTTAACAAATCTCTTCCCAAGTGAGAAATATATACTCTCCTTTTAATTTCTATTCTATTCAGGAGCTCTATAGAATGTGTATACTTTATCCTCTCTGCTTTGCAAACATGCCTCAGAATTTTCACCATCTCTTCCCCCTCCCACTTCCACATATACTCAGGCACGTGAGTGGGAGTGAATGTGTTTAACAGCCTTAAGATGGGAGTCCAAGGCCCAGGAATGTGGTCTCAGACAGAAAGCACCTTGCCACATTTTCTTTCCCTAAATCATACTAAGTAAGTGTGAAACCAGGGAGAACAGATCTCAAGCAAAACCACTGAGGACTTCAAAACCTCCTGCATTGCCTGGGCTTTCCCTCTGCTGATGCCAAGCCCATTTAGGTCCTGCTCTGTTCTTTCCAGAATGATCTTCCATCACTGGAGTTAGCACAGGGCATTTTAGGAAATAGAAAGACCTAGCACCATTTCCTTTCCTCTAGACCACAGTAGGTGCTCAATAAATGTCTGTTCAGTGAACCAATGCTCCATCTCAATATAGAAAAATGACCAATTTCATATTAAAAACTAAAGACAAAAACAACCCATCATTCCCTTTACCTTTGGCCTACCTCTTTCTCAAAACGAAAACCTGAATTCTGAGAAAAAGGAAAGCAAATAAAATTCTGCAACCTCACCATTTCTCTTCCATCCTTTACCCATCTGGGATGAAAATGCAACTAGAATAATGTCTTGATGAGAAAAGACACTGTGGATTCCCCAGTGTGAGGCTAGACATGAACAAATTACCTGAGAGGAGGTAGAAGTCTGTCAGAAAAGCAGCTCTACTGAAAGGAAGAATTCGAGAAGCAGTAAAGCCTAAGGTCTCACAGAACTCCCACCCACAGATCAAGGCTTAGCCTTCCTTGTCTGCCTCAAAGCAGCTGGGTAGCTCCATGTCCCTCATTTGCCTCATTCAACCTCACTTTCTTCACTGCCAAGAAACAGCAAGCTCTGTGCTCCCTCCCTGTACTCACCCTCTGCTTACTGTACCTCCCCACTTCACCCACCGAGAGCAGAGAAGAGGAAAAAAAAGACAGGTCTATAAAATCCTGTCAGTCTCCCTGGCACGGAGGCACTATATAAATACCCAGGGCTATCACACTATTACTGCAGGGATTTAAATTGGGCTGCCCCCCCCAAGACTACATATACAACACCTCCCCCACAATCTCAGCACCAGAGAGACAGTGCTCCCAGAGGAAAATTGTGTTTTCCTCGATTCTTAACTGCTAGGGAAACTCGTATGTTAGGGCAGCCGTCTTACAGAAAATCCTCTAAAAATACCTATCGATATATATTTAGCTCCAGATATCTTCCTCCTACCAGCAGGCTTCAGGCTAAACCACTCTGCATATGCCACTGGTGAGAAGCTGGGGTACACAGTGGCAGCTCCCAGCTCCTCTGCAGCATTCTCTTGCCTTTTTTCATCCTTGTCCCCATTTCTCTTTGTTTTCTTTCCCTCCGCTAGGTTACATACATTTCCCTAAACTGCAGTTAAAAACAATGGAACCTCTTCTTTTCTATGTTTTTTCCTCAGGGGTGATTCCAGGGTAAAGAAAAAATAAAGGACAAAAGACGTGTACAATATCCACAGCAGTTAGAAGTAGGATTCTGCCTCCTGATTCTAGCCTACAGACCCTCCCTGGTTCGAATACAAACTCCCTGCATAGCCCAGGCTGGTAGTTTTATTGATCTCTTCAGGTGTCTCTCACTATTACCCTCACTAATAGTCTCTCACTATTCCCTTTGCCAAGGGCCCAGAGGTACCCTACAATCTTTCTTTCTGTATACTCTCCCACCTCCAAGCACTTAAAAACACAGCATTCTTCCTCTCAATAAATCCCTTCTTTCCTCATATGGCTGTATCATATTCTGGTTAAATGTTTGTTTGGTTGTGAGTTTTTTTTCCTTTAAGAAAAGCTCTAAAGCTGGGTAGGGTGCCATTTTGGATAACATCCATGTGGCCTCATTGCCCCTGATGGGAAACACTCAAACCCACCTGGTCATATCTAACACTCTGCCTGGCACACTGTCAGTCTCTTGACTCTCTCTTGAGTGACTGACTGGGCCCAGTGGATGATGTTGTTGCCAGAGGAATGAAGTTCAGACCCACCTACATGCACCTCAGATGAGGAATAACCCCATCCAAGAATGGCTCTGTGACATCACCAGTACTGTATTTATTTTGCCAGACCTGGAGCTTGAATTCAGAGCCTGAGCACTGTCGTTGGGCTTTTGCAAGGCTAGCACTCTACCACTTGAGCCACAGCGCCATTTTCAGCTTTTTCTATGTATGTGATACCAAGAAATCAAACCCAGGTCTTCATGCATGCTAGGCAAGCACTCTACCATTAGGCCAAACTCCTGGCCCCACGTCACCAGTATTTTAATACACAACTGAAAATAAAGATTTCCTAAATGGGAAGGAACAGCATATAGCCTATCATTCAACCAGGACCTAAAGATGCAGAATAGAAACCCAGCGGCATCTATATTTCTCCAGCAGCAGAGGAACAGTTGGTGCCATTGCTGAGCTAGGGACTGGATTGCAATTCTAGCTTTGGCATATGCAAAACTCCCTTGTGCCTACAGTGGATTTGTTCTAGGACCCCCTAGTGGATGCCTAAAAGCATGAGCAGGGCCAGATTCCCAATAGATGATATTTTGTTCCTAATATGTACATATGATGGTAGAGTTGAATTCAGAAACAGACACAGCAAAGGATTAGCAATCATGACAATATGGGACATACTGTAGTGAAATTACCAACATGACGACTTGCGCAACTTGAAGCCATAATTAAGAAAGGTACTGCAGGGTTCTTGAAGGTCTATCATAACACAGAGGCTAGTATGCTTCTTGTGAGTGGGCAATGCCCACAGTATGAATATCCTGGACATAAGGACCTTTCATGTCACAGGACGAGGAGATATGATGTCACATCAGCATGCTACTCAGGATGTCACACCAGTTATAACTCAGGAAATGTTTGTTTTTGCAGTTTCCTACCCGGTGTTTTCACACTGTGATTGCCATGGGTAGCTGAAACTGTGAGAAGCCAAGCTACAGATCAGGAGCACACTGTATCAACCATTTGAAAATAAGCAAGCTGTTAAAATTGTGCCAGCTTACCCAATCTAAAATGTTCCTGGGTAATAATCAAACCTGATCATTCTTATTGTGCAGTACAACATTTTATTAGAAATAATGTGACAAAAAGGTTTTTTTTAACATATGGCTTAATCAATGGTAGCTTTTATTATACAACAATTTGTGTGATGGTGTTGACTTCTTTTTTTCCCCACCTCTCTCTGTAACCCAACCTCCTCTAGGAGTCTACATATCCAAAATTTAGTTTTATCCTCTCTGAAATCCCCAAGAGACACCATGAAAACCTGCTAATCAGGCCTAGATGTCAGAAAGCCCAATACCTCCTCATGACTGACGGTATGAGCTCCCAGCTTTCACTTGCCTAACACCAGTGGTCAAGATGAGAACTAGATAGACATAGAAACTTGGATCCCAGTGAGACTCAAGAGAAGATGTAAGAAAGGATCGCCTCAATTCTTCCCAAGCCCAGGCTTCTCCTTTGTATCCTATAGAGGACAAGAGACTTGGAATAAGCAAACAATTCATTCTACTTAGCATTGAATATCGACTCTATGTCAGGCACTGGATATACAGTGATGACCAGAGGCCCAAAGCATGGTCTCCCTGATCATTTCCTTGTCCTATTCGTGCTGTAGGAGAGTCCTTGAGTACTCATCCTACCCTGTCGTTATCCATGCATTTCAGGTTTTATTAAATTAAGACTTCAAGTAGTTTGGAAAACTCCAATTTGCTTGATAAATGTTTAGAAATGTATGCAAATGTTCTCATGAATCCAAAATTATTACAAATTCAACAGAGATATCAAAATGTTTGTTTAAAGGCCAAGGCATGGTGAAGAATGCCTATAATTCCATCTAAACAGTAACATAAGGGAGGACCACAGGCCAAGGCCCACACTAGGACCCAACATGAGACCCTCTCTGAAAAGAAACTTTTAAAATGGGAAAAAAGATTGGAAAAGTAGCTCACATGATAGAGAGCTTGTCTTACAACTATAAGCCTTGAGTTCAAAGCTCAGTACTGAAAAAACAGGTTTGTCAAAAGAATGGCAAATTCACTGTCTTTCAGCACAAGTGAGACTATGTTAAATTCATTGTTTTTCAGTTCTAGCTTTTCTTTCCACAATCAATACTAGTTTTGCTGGAAGAATCAATGAGTGCACAAACAAGCTAGTTAATGAAGAAATCAGCTGGAGCTTCTCATGTGGTCTTTATGCATCAAACCATATTATTCTAAGGCCTAACATATCTTCTCTGGAAGGTACTTGTTTTGAAAGCTCACAAGAAGAAATCCTGGAGAAGCACATCAGCTCTTATCCTTCTAAAACCACACATTTACCTTAGCCTTGGGCAAGGAACTTATGTTGCCTCCCCACCAACACAAACACTGCCTCAAAAGGAATATGGAATCATAGAGCTTTAAGAATTCAAAACCTGGGGCCGGGAGTTTGGCCTAGTGGTAGAGTGCTTGCCTAGAATGCACGAAGACCTGGGTTCGATTCCTCAGTACCACATACTGAGCTTAAGCCCAGGACCCGCAAAAAAAAAAATTCCACTATTGTTCTAACGGTATTAAGAGTGGGAAGCTGGAGAGGTTATTGGTCTAAGGGTGCCCCTGTAATGAACAGATCAAGGCTGCTCTCACCAGGATAGAAGAATGAGTGTGGCCCATTTCTTTTCTTTTCTATGTGTCCATCATCACCCGGTACTGCTCTCCACCATGCCACACATGGCAAGAAGGCTCTCACTGAGTGTCAATGCCAAGCTCGTATCCCAGCCACCAGAATTCTCAGAAATAAATCCCATCATTTAAAACAGTTTCAGGTATCATGTGATAGCAGCAGAACCAGACTCAGACAATCCTTTTGATGGGATTCTGAGGATTCCATAAAGTAACATACCTAAATTCACTCTCTCTGAGGTAGGGAATACCTGCCCATGGACTGGGTGAGGCCTGCAAGATAATTTGGTTATGACAGGACTGACACATATCCTCTTCAGCTGCCATAGCCCTTCTGCATATATCATTTAGTATAGACTATGAATGTCATAAATGGCCCTTGTGGGGACAACGCTTCCCAGGCTTGTATCATCAATACTCCCAACTTAGTGGGATAAGAATACTAAAGGTTGGAAAGTCAGAGACAGTAGACAGAATGTAGTTATTCAGGCCCCCTAAATTCTTGTCTCAGCAAAAGTAAGTAAGGAGAGACCTTGGGCCAAGCCAGGTGTCTGACAGCCTAATAACATCCACCACCCTTCCCACCCTTCTGCCCACCAGACAGCTGAGAAGTTGTGCAGCCTTTGCCTGGAGGCACTGTGTCTTGCTCTAGCACTGTCACCCTCAACCTCACCCAGTGCACAGGAGTAAAAGGTAAGGTGACATCCGGAGGTTAGATGGGCAAAGCAGACAGCAGGGATGACCACAGTGTAGGTATCGGGAATTCTGCATGGTCCAGAGAGGAAACTGCATAGGGCACTGGCTTGGGGAAAAAAAAATCAGACCTGTATTCAAGGATATGATCTGAACTCCTGAATCTGCCATGGAGAGACATGTAATCTTTGGCAAATGACAGAATTTCTGTGAGAAATAGATGACTCATCTCTGGAGTCTGCTTTGCCTGCCTAGCTACCTTGATGTCACAATGTATTTCATTCAATCTAAGACCCCAATAATTATAAAGTGCCCCATAATTTGATGTACCACCAGAAAGATAAAATACCATCAATTAAATTCTGCTATGCCACTACTACAAGATGCTGGCTGATTTTTGGAGACAATATGCATCTTGTAAGAGAGGCAATATAGTAGATAAACATCCTGTGTGATGATGAAAAAAACAAATGAGATTATCTACTCAGGTGAGTTATAACCAAAATCCTGAGTCCCTGGGCAGGGAACTCAAGAATATCACTCCTTTCTCTACAGACCATTCATTCGCACGTGAATAAAGGAGGAGATTCCTAGTTATTTTACAGAAGGCCATCCTGTAGGTTTAGAGAAGGACCAGGAACAAAGCCCTGTTGGTTCAAGTGGAAAGCAGGGGTGTGTTAAGGCCATTCCACAGAGCTAGCAAAGCCTGAAGAGCCACTAGGAAGGCAAGATGAGCACAGATCGGTTAACTGATTGGTTAGGCTAGGACTGCTTCAGGACATACCAGTGAGGAACAGACAGTCTTCCTGATGGTGCCAACAAAAGGATATTGCTGGTATCCATCAGTCAGCTCCCTCAACAACATTACAACCCTTGATAACTTGTCTTGTCTACTCAAGTAATCTGCTTCCTCCACTAACCCTCACCCCTCATGATTTCCAAACGTCCCTATGCATACAATACCATAACAGCAGGCTTCTTTGTGAAGTACACTTGCCCTAACTGGCTCTGGGATCCCTTATGGATACCAAAATTAATACATGCTCACATTCCTTATGTACAAATGACATAGTATTTGCATACAACCTATGTACTTCCTCCTTCTTATATACTTTATTCCACGTTTAAATTACAATATTTAATGCAGTGAACATGCTATAAACTAGTTGTTTTACTGTACTGTTTAGAGAATAATGGCAAGAATGGAAGTCTATATATGTTCATACAGATGCATTTTCCCCAAATATTTCCTATCTATGCTTGGTTGAATCTCCTACGTAGAATTCATGGATACAGAAAACTGACTGCATTTCAACCTGTCAAAGTTGTCTGCTAAAATGTGACAACCAAAAGATGCATGTTGGAGCATCTTCAATAATTATTTATCATCACAAAAAGCCAGAAAGCAAACTAAGTGTTGTCGAATAATGGCAAAATGAGAAGCAAGCTGTGTACATCCATTTAACAAACTACTGAACAGTCATTACTGCTTTTTACTGAAGCAGGAGATAGCAAGTGATATGAGGATGCCATATTGAGAATGGCAGTGAAATTGCAAGCATTTGAAAAGAAGCTGCTTTAGCAGTTAAGTGCTGGGAAAAAATAATGTCACCAAAAAAAGCAAAATAAAAATGAGAGTCTCTCTTAATGAACTGTTCATTCGTTCTTCTTTTGTTTTCAATATTTTCTTTAATGAATATATGTAATCATTTAACAGTAAATAAAAAGGCCAAAAAATTCAAGTGGTCTCTAATACATAAAGAAATGAAAGGGGCCAATCTTAACACATACATATTACAGTACTTATCTTTTATTCCCATTTAGGCCTTTTTCGATATAGTACAATTTATTGATTTTTAAGAGCCACTTAAAATATCCAGCTGTGCTATTTCCTATGACAATACACTTCAGGAATACTATACATAAAATGTACCTTCATATATTTGAAATGAAGTAAGAAACTTTTTAGGAAAGTAACTTCTAGAAAATTATCTTAGCAGGCAATAGATGTTTAAAAAAGAAGAATCAAAACCTCTATTTATCTACTTTCTATATTGAAGGGTTAGCTGTTTACCAACTATACTGCAATCCATTATATCTGCAACTATTTTGCTTTTTACTAAGTTGTCATAAGTCTAATGATTAAGTGCACAAGTATTGTATTTCCACCAGACAATAGATAAATGTAGTGGTTTCCAAGCCTTTGTCCTTCTCAGACTTCACCTACACTCACCCTGGCAATTACCTGAAAAAAAATTAACTCTTTTCTCCTTGTTTTGTTTGACCTATAATAATGTTGTCGGCAAATCTTCCCCTCTTTGAATTCCTGTGCCACTCTTCTCTTGTTTGCATTGGAGTTACTGTCCACTGGCAAGCTGGATATGAGCATTTCCATGCTATGCCTGTTGCTGTGATACCCACATTGGACTGCTTACTTCCCCGACAGACCCCAAGAGACACCCAACTCAAGACCCACAAACCCCAGAAACCCCATATAGCAGCAGCAGCATCACCTTGCCACAACCTGATACATTTGCTGCAGATGGCATTGGATCCATCCACTGTCCTTGAACTATATTAATAGCCAAAAGAAGGAGTTATCAAATATTTAACTAAATGTACCACCAGCGTGTGTGATGCTCCCGTGACGTTAAGTCAGCCCCAATATAGCACTACTCTATTAGTTTCAAAGGAACGATTTATCAAACGTTTTAATAGGATTCAATTTTAGGGTATGAATAAATATAAAAATCATTTTTTAAGAATTTCTGTTCTTAGAGCATGAGTATTAATTTTCAGCTCAGAGTATATGGTTGAGGTCTCTTCAAATCTCCAAAAGAAACATAATGGGGATGAGCCTTTTGGCTCATCTCTTGGGGAGTAACTGTCAGGCTAGCAGAAGTCTGCTCACTTTGGTGGAAGGACTGCCCTCCCCATAAAATGGGTGTTCAACTTTTGCCATGCACAGATTGGGAAGCTATCCCTTGGCTTTTGCCTAAAACCACACACATTTCTATAAAGGTAGAGATCAGGCATGCATTGTGCCTAACGCATACCCAACTGTTCTGTCGTCTGGCCCCTTGGGAAATGTTATCCCTTATTTTTTTTTCTTCTGACTACAATCCACAGTCATTGTCTTTCCACCCTGGGTTCTCTGCTCCAGCTATTTCCTGACACCACAGTTTCCATACCCCAAAGCGTGCGCGCACACACACAGACACACAGACACAGACACACACACACACACACACACACACACACACACACACACACACACACACACACGGAAGAAAACTCACCCACTGAGGACCACGATAAAGTCCATGACATTCCAGCCATTGCGGAGGTATGAACCCTTATGGAAGATGAAGCCCAGGGCCACGATTTTGATCCCAGCTTCAAAGCAGAAAATCCCAATGAAATATGGTTCTGTTTTCTCCTGTGACCATGAGAAACAAAAGCAGCAGTGAGAGGAAGACTGTGCTTTATCAGACAAAGACCAAAGTAAATCCTGGCATCTCTTGCATGTCTATGTAAAACCTACTCTAGCACATGGAGAAATAAGCTGACCCAAAAGGCTATGGGCTTTCTGTGGAGCACAAGGAGCAAGAGGGATAGCTGTAAAAATGGACAGATGTATGCTCACACGATTTCCCCCCTGATAGTTACCAATGGCCTTTGCCAAGAAAAGGCATGTCTTTTCCATCACTGGTCTTCATACCAAGTAGAAATTTCAGGGTTTTCATGCTCAGGTTATCATCCTGGCATCACTCACTCACATATTTAGATCACAAATACCTTATTTGTTCTCTCCTGGGGAATGGATTAGACACATGAGTCATTCCTTAGGGGAAAATGTGGACATCAGCATTTAGCGAGTTCACAACCACTGATACACCCAAGCTTTCAACTTCCTCCCTCTTCTCGTTTGCCCTCCCTTTTTGCTCTCACTTCAAAATTCCCACAAGACAGGAGAGAAAAGCAAATGGTCCTCATATCTAGCTGCCATGTGGGGAACACACTAGTGCTTGCAACGCCCTCTTTTCCCTGTGAGTCCCAGTGGGGTTGCTAACTTGTCCCTCAGCAAACAACAAACCAACTCCTCACCAAGGAGGGGCAGGAAAGAGGGGAAGAGGGAGGGTGATAAAGCCAAGGATACAGGGACCAGGGGGAGCAGGAAGGAACACACATACCAATCTTCGGGACATCGGGGTCTTGTCATCCTCAGGGAGATGTTGCTCCAACGCCAAGACTATACAATTGGCAATAATGGTGGCCAAGATCATGTATTCAAAGGGCGTGGGAAAGGAGTTAAAGAATACGATCATCTGAGATCCCAGGAACAGAAACAGAAACACACACACACACACACACACACACACACACACACACACACACACATACACACACACATTTTATCCCCTCCCACTGTGCCTTGTAGTTTGCATGATTTATCTCCTGTTCTGAGGATATGGAACATAACTATTTAGCTATTTGGGACTGGTTTGTGAACATAACACATGTTCTCCAAGAAAAGGAAATAACCAGTGAATAATAGAGTTGGATATGAGGTGGATATACCAGGAACTGAGGGAACATACAGTCAAAAGGCAGGAATGAACCAGGGATGTGTTCAGACGAAGCACAATTAATGCTATGGCAGACCCCTGCTCTTTCCAATCATCAGGTTCCTGGGCCATGTAATGATGATTTTAGACCCAGCTGCAGATATCTGCCTTCTGGGAACCATATAACCTGGAAAAGAAAACATTCTCCCCATTTAAACCACCTTTGCCTTAATATCCAAGTCAGGGAACACATCAAAGAGCCAGAGCAGCTTGCATTACTCCACCTTCTTTCCTAGATTTTTGTATCTACAGTTAGGGAAAAAAAAAGGTATAGCCTGAGTCAACATCTACAAAGGCTAAGTCTAGCCTCTAGAAGCCAAACTGAAAATCCAATGAATGCAAGCTTTCGTGTTATGTTTTTTTGAGCATGGTTGAGGGGCACCCTGTGCCTTTCTGTAAACAGGACTATGGCTCAAACCCAGCATCCTGACTTACTCCTGCCCAAGCACTTCACTGCAAGCTCAGGGGACGTGTGGCAATTGATAGAAAATACAGAAAGAGGGAAACACTGGCTCCCTGCTAGAGCCGTCTGTCTGCACGTTAAGATTTCATTCTATAACTGCTGTTGTGACAAACAGAAGACAACTACTATTGCTGGCCTCAGAGCAACTTGTGCTCTGGCATTCCAGAGTCTAGCCAGGAGAGAACTGATCTAGCAAAGGGGAAGGAAAGGCAGCAACCATTCCTGTATCTCCCCACAGAGCCCAGTAGCTGTGCAGGGCACAGAATCTATAGTCTTCTTTTCCAGTACAGAGGAGTGAACCATAAATACGTCTCCATACGGTTCCTATCCCACCTCCACCATTAGTTGTATCAATGACAAAGGCATCGCTGGGAAAGCACGGGGCATTCTATAAGTAGAGACCAAATAAGTGGTGATGGTGTGAATAGGCTACCAGTTGCCCAGGAAGTGTGAGGGAGAGGTGGCTGGCTGTGTGTGCACCTGAAGTCCTTGTACTTCCAATGTGGCAGCTCCATCTCCTCTATCTCTGAGTCATGTCATTCCTTCCCACGTTGCCTTCGCTACTCACCAGAACCCCTTCCCTAGGAACCTCTGCTTCTCCACACTCAGCCTTAGGTCTGAAAGGGCTTCACAGGAACTCCCGATGCCTTCATGCTTATACAAATCAAAAGGAGTCTCACCACAGAAAAGTCACTCAGTTCCACTGGGCAACCTTCCTCCTCCAAACTCTCTGGATACTAGGTACAGCTCAAGAGTTAAACACACCATAGGTACACACCTAGCTTGCATGCTCACCTACTTGGAACAAGCTCCTTGCCACACATCACCCTCCAAGACCACCGATCACTGCAAGGGTATTCCTCTTCCTCTTCTGGAGCTCTAACTCAGAGCTCCAGATCAAAGCAGTATAATGATAAGAGACCACCTCCAGAGCCAAGGTCCCAACAAATCCTCAAACACAGGCCAAGAATCTTAAGACCCTTCTGACAAGATGAAGATGAGAAGAATCCCTGTCCCTTTCCTCAAACATGTCTGGAACAATGTCCAGAAAAAAAAAGACCTGAAAACATGGCCACAAGTCCTTGCTGAATGAGAGCAAAAGTGGCATGCATTTCCAGCAGCATTCCTATGATATAGGCCACAACAGTAGTGTTATAGGAACTTGCAGCAAATAAATGAGGGAAAGCCTGGGTGAAGTGAAGTGAAGTAGGTTTCTTCCCAGTAGGACTCCTTGGAGCTTTTAGTACTACTGTGTACAGTATCCACCCTCCCCATCCCCCCCACACTGCTGAATGAGGTATTTACCCTACACACACACACGCACACACACACACACACACACACACACACACACACACACACACACACACACACACAGTAGGATCAGCACACAGCATACCCTGGACCCTTTTCTCTTGAGAATGGCATTCACAGGAATATACTTGAGAATGCCACACAAAGGGCAAGTCTTTCTGCCATCCCCAGGAGTGGGGAGTAAGAGGGACTGTTGGCTGACTGGAGTATAATTAATGCCTCTGCCATGCCATGTCATAAAAATGGTTCACAAGAATATGGGGCCCACCTGTCCAGCCTTTCTTAGGAAACCAGCTGAGTACAGTTGAGAGCTCCAGGTCAGCAAAGGAGGTTTTTCCCATTCAGACTACAGATGTCACCAGCTCTCAGGGGACAGCTTTGGTCTGTGATTAATTTTTAGGGTTGCATCTTCTCCACCATCAAAGCCAGAAGGGAACAACCACAGACATCAGTGCTGAGACTTCAGGCAGGAAAGGGGCCTGGCAGCTGTGCCCCTCTGAGGATATTCTGCCCACTGACACACATGGGCATGCTGTGCCTCTACTGCCCCATCCTCACCCTGCCTGGTCACCTGCCTTTTTCTAGTCAGGTCTCATGCCATGGCTCCCACCCAGGACCTCTAAATTTCATTTGTCCAGGAGGTACAAACAGAAAATTGAGGCTTCCCAGGATATAAGAGGAGACTCAGAAGGACCTTTTGGCCATTCTGTGACTGGCCGGATATTTGGAAGGATGGAAAGTCATATGGTCTCACAATTGGTGCTATCAAGCCCCCAAAACCAGAATCAAGAGATGGGTATTTAGTGACTCCTGAGTTCTGAAAAGACCCTATTTCTACTTCTTCACCCAGCTGCATTTTCTATCTGATGTCTAAGATCCTTTTTAGAGCCAATGATTCTGTAGATGAAAATTCTGAAACCTGTGGTAATGAACACACGGTGGAGATGAATCTTCTGTGGACTTCCCAGACCACTTAGACTTCAAGGGTTTTTCAACTGAGGTAATGAAGAGAATAAGACTTAGTTATGGAAGTACAAGTGAGAGTCCCTGTTCTCAATACCTAGGTGAAAGAAAGATAGGAGCCAGGAAATCTTAGAGGGGGACTGGACAACATCCAATTCTGTCTGGTCCCCAGAAAGCCCTTTCCTTGAACCTCACTGTGACTTTTTTTTCTTTAAAAGCACAGAGTGCTTAGTCTTAGACCATCAATTTCCATCAGCCTTTCTTCTTTCTGGTCATAAGTCAAGCCCAAGCTGGAAAGCCACTTTGTGAATTGTCTCCTTGTCACTCACTCTTCTTTGTATTACATGTCGCATTTTTATTTCTCTTACCTCTTTCCACCTTGAAAACAGATCTGATATTCACATCCCCACAAGCAATGATTCACAGAGCCCCTGGTACACAGTAGAGGCTCCATCAGTATTAAATGAAAGAAGAAATGAAGGTGAGGTGCCCCCTGAGAAAGCAACCCTATTGAGGAGCTATTATAAAGGCAATGTAGTCCCCCTCTCCAGCTCAGACCAGGCTCCAGCTCATTCCTACCTTTGCAAGCTGATCCCTATTTTTCCTGCTAGCAGAATTCTAAGCCCAACAGCAGAGGCTCTGTTCCATCTCCAAAGGAAAGAGCCAGCACTGCTGATATGAGACCACAAATGAAGCTAATGCACCTGACAGGTGACACACTGATGTGACCTGAAAGGTCAAAAGCAATTCCCTGTAGCCATGATCTCAAGAACTACTCCTCTTCATGGTCACCATCGTTAGGGGCAGGATGAAAGTCTGTACAGGAATGTGATTCTTTCTGCCCCCAAATGCAGCGATTCCTATTAGATACTGTGTCTTACATGAAGCATATGTTGGGGAAGAATGTCCTAGCCCTTGAGTCCAGGATGTTTGTAGTTTGAACACTTGAACAAATGGAGCTAAGGAACAGCAAGGCCTGGGAATGTGAGAACAGAGGTTTTGCCTGTCTTGCTTAAATCTATATCCTTGGTGTTCAGCACCGTACATAGTGAATATCCAACAAATGCTACTTAAACTACTTATCGGTAAATGAATAGCAAGCTCTTGGCCTGAATTGGAGGGAAAGAGTACAACTGCCTTTATAATAGTTCCTCAATGGGGCTGATTCTTTAAGGGACACTTCATCTTCATTTCATATTGATTGAGCTTCTACTGTGTACCAGGGAACCAGAGCCACAGGTATCTTTTAAAAGGTGTCCCAAATTCTCTTTACATTATATATCTATCTGCCCCTTTTTACTGTATACTCTGAACATGCATTAAACATTCAAAGGAAACAGAAGAGAAACCAGAAGATTCATTTAATGTTGAAAGAGAGTGAGAGAGCAAAGTGGAGGGGGGTGGAATTCTGTCTTGCTGGAAAGATAATGAAAAGAGTCAGGTTGACAGGGTTATTTTCACTTTCTTTCACTCTTTATGTATTGTCTGAATGTTATAATGAGCAGGTACAAATCAGTTAACATCAATTAAAACTATATGTATTTAAACATGTATGCTTGCATATGTACGTACACACACACACACCCCAAAGACTACCTCAGACTGAGACGAGGAGGAAGGTAACACTAGGAAAAGAAATGCAAGCTGAGAGGATCCATTGCCTGAGAATAGCAGCAGCCACAACAACAAAAATGACAGACTTGTCTGAGTGACTGCGAAAATGCTCTGAAGCATGTAAAGAGGCTTCCGCTCCATCTCCCTGTCCACTAACAAGGGGCCTCACTCCTAAACTTTCCTGCCTTCTCCCCAAACACCTCTTTCTTTGCTTACTCATCTCTCCCTCAGAGCCATTAATGAGGACATGTGTCACTGCAGTTCACCTCCTTTCTCTAACTAGCAGCTTCAAGACAATCATTAGGGAAACGGTAAAAATAGGTTCACTTATTGATTTATCTCCTTTACCCAATGCTCCTTCCTTCAACCAGTTGACTTGTTTCCTTAGCAACACAGCTAATTTGAGCAAGGGCTGCTTGGCCTGTACACCTTTGATTTGTTCAATCCTTTCTTGAGCATGGAATGCTGGGCAAGGGAGAAGGCTGGCCTAGGGCTGTGGCAAAGGGGAGTACTCTTTGCTTGCCAACAGAACTCTGGGTAACTGACCTGGAGCTCAGTCTTACTATTGTCATTGCTGTCTCTACCCTACCTCTCACCATGAATGTGAAGGCATGGGTCTGTCTGGGGCAGGCTCGGGATGCAGACAGTAAATGTAGGGTACCCTTGGATGATGCATCCCTAAGGTCACCAGGGGCTGCCCCAAACCTCTCTGCTCTCAGCTACCTCTTCCAGAGCCTCTGATGACACTACGTAGGAGATTGGCTATCCTCTGAGGGCTCTATGGAGCCATTAGGGACAGGGAGGTCAACAGAATGCTATGCTCTTTTCTGGCTCCAGACCTAATGGAGACCATGCATCTGTAGGAGTAACCTGTGGTCTCTCTGGCACTTCCCAGAAACTGCTGGGTATTTCTAGGAAAGGCCATGGTCTCTAGGGAGAAGTATTTCAGCCACCTTTAGCTAGTCTCATCCCTCTTCTCCAGACCCAGAACAGTTTCCCCACAACAAGGATGGTCTCCTGTTCTTTCAGCCTTCTATTTGGGCAAGTCAGGTCCACAGCCATGTTATGGTCTATGAAATATAGTATAGGTGCCTTTCCTCCCCTCCCTCACCCGCACATAAAGGCAATTAGTTGGGCACAGTTGGGTATGTTGTCTACCCTGTATTTTTCTCAGTGTCTTTATACCAAAGTGACAATGTATATGTAAATAATAGTGAAATACTTCTTGAGGCCTCTAAGATACAGAAAAAAATCAATATCTTCCTCCAGATCTGGAGAGCAATAGAGGAATGTTACCGTGACAATGAGGATTCTGATTGTAAAAGTTATCCCAACACAATGCTCAAGTCAAGGGAAGACCACCATGCTCCATGCCCAAAGAACAAATCACAAATATGACCGGATCAATGCCTAGAATGACACAAATATGAAAGCCCTCTGAAAGGGGTACTATACAAAAGCACAGTCGCTTTCATTATCCTACTAAATCAATCTTAAAGCATCTGCTGTGGCTCAAAGCTTTGAAGAAAGCATCTGTTAGTGGTCACAGCCTCCAGGAAGGGCTGAGTTGGCTGCAGCCATGGGCTGTCACTGAAGAGCCCCAGCCTGATAAAGAATTTAAAAGAAAATTATGGTAATGGGTCACCCAGGAGACAGCAAAGACATTTGGCCCAGAATCTCCTGGGAATATGGAAAGAATATCCAAACACCAGTCCCCCACTGGAGGATTTATGAAGCTGATGGCTCTGATGCAATCTCTCCCAGTGATTAGAGTGGACATTAATCACACCCAAGGCCAGAACTAAAAAGTGGAGGGGTTGAACCACCACTAAAGTCCAACAACTCCCGCTCCTACAGATCCTGATGGAAATGCAGTGAGATCATGCTGATGAGATCATGTCCCCTTCACCAAAGACCGCTGAGCAGAACACATCTGTCTAAGATAGATGACTAATATCAAAGAGCTAAAACCTTGTATCGAAACCACAGACATGGCCACCACTGCAAGCCATCACTCCAACAGTGCGTGTCTGCAACCATCAGATCTTCCACACCTTCCCAACACGCTCCTCTGTCTTTTGACTCATCTATGCGTGACTTGAGTGCAATTCTTCAGCCTTCAGTCTGAAAGGTAGATCCAATCAAGCCCTCTTTGAAGAGGCCCAACAGGGCTGGCTGGATCTTTTCACGAGTGGATGCCTCATCACCTTCTCTCCCAATCGAGGTATAAAACAATAGTCAAAGATTTACTCATGGGGCATCCTAATGCCTCTTAGCAGGCTATAGGATGAAAGTGCTCAGGACAGTGTTAGCCCTACTACAATGAGTCTCATCCGAAATGGCTTCACGTGGGCTTCTGAGTAATCCCTCCTAGGGCCAACCTGTCAAGATGGTAGCCACAAGGGAAGCCAAGAAACTTCAGCAGAGGGAACAGCATCCCTCAGGATTCTGGGAGGGTACAGCTAAACTTCTTAATTTGTTAAAAACACACATTCATTTTCTGAATTGGCCAAAGGATCAACCACCATCATCCTTAACACTTTCATGTAAGTTCCCATCTCTGTCCTCGGCTGATCAGCAAATGATGAACTACAAGTGTACCTTTCAAGGACTGGAACTACCTGGGAGCCAGTGGCTTATACCTGTAATCCTCACTACTCAGGCTAAGATCTGAGGATCATAGCCTTGAGGAAAATAAAAAAGGTCAGAAACAGCTTCTTGCTGCAAGTCCCACAAACAGCACAAAAAACAGTTGGGGAGGAGAGGGTAAGGGGGTTATCTGGAGCTAAGGCTTCTCCATGTGACCATTATCAGTGCACAACCCTGGCTCCAAACCTGAAAACCGCACGTGCCCCTCCCACCCATGGCAGAAAGAATGTACTGTTTATATGAAGAAAAATAGGAAGATAGCCTCTGCATACTCCATGCTATTCCATTTCATTGCCTTATTGCATCTGTCAGAATCCAGTCTTATCTTTAAACAATGTGTATGTGTATATCAGATTGAAACACCAAACACCTTTTCTTTAAAAACAAAACAGAAAAAATGCATCACGTGACTTCCAGCCTTAACATCAGTTTTTTAACTTTAGTTTCCATGGTAGTGGGATGCAACCTGCCATCACCATGACAACAACTGCCTCTGTTCAATCCACCATCTGACAGGCAAGCCTGAGCACACTCATCCATCTATCCCTCCTTCCTCCCCCCATCAAGAAGAGAGAAATGCCATCACACCTACTCCTAAACACTTAAAATTTAATGAATGAAAGGCAAAAAAGAAATATATTTTTTTTAAAAAGAAAGAAATGTAACACAAAAGCAGAGAAACCCTTAAAGGACTTTGTCAGAACAGTTCCATTTCCTTTGCAGAGGTCAAGTTTACTCAAAACACAGGATGTTTAGCATTATCTTCTGATGATTAAACTATGTCCCACTTCTAACTGCCTTTAGAACAGAGAACTCAATTTAACTCACAGGCCCCTGGCCTCTATAGACAGTCACTGAAATCATTGCTCCTTTAGCAATCTTAATAAGGAGCAATGAAGGTTCAGGGCCAGAGTCGGTGCCAGACCCACTCACATCTAGTTCCCAAAGAAGGGGATATATTGATTCTGAGAACCAAGACAGCTCTATTTCCCACTGTTTTTTCTTGCTACTTGTGCCCCTTTTAGTAACAGTCAGCTGGAAAAATCTTAACAAATCCATTTATGTGTCTGACTGGATCATGGACTCAAAACACTTGTCATCTGACACACAGTTTTGGTGATCAGTGTATAAATGAGGGAACACTATAGAAAAGAGTAAAATGAAACAAGAAACACAAAAGGCTAGCTGAACAAAACAACAGTAAGGAAATTAATTATTTCAGAAACTAGAATTCATTTTTGACAACCCTACTACTGAGCCCATGAACAGTCTGCCAACAACAACATATACTTTAGGGAAAGACTATGCACTACAATTGTCAGCCAAAGTCACCTTATAGGTTAGGCTTGAGAAAGAGGATGCTTAGAATGTGTACAGAACAAAAAAATATAGCCTTTGTGAAAAAGTTACAGACTATCTCTGGGAAATTTTTTTGTTTTGTTTGAAAACTACAACTGTACCCCAGTGTTCAAAAACACCTGCTGAGCCTGCAAAGTACATGAAAAAAATGTTGAATGAACTGTGATGCTCAGTGTAGAAAGGGAAGAATCAAGAGACATCACAGTTGCTTTCAAATATCCAAAGGGCTAAGAGATTGTTTTGTCTTGTTCTTAGTTCCTAAGACCCAATTCAGTGCAGATTTGGAGAAATATGGAAAAGAACTTCCTCTGGTCCACTGAATGGATTATTTTGTAAGTAGTTACATAAAGTGTGGTATTAATAAATATTCAATAGTAAGGAGAAAATCCTTCCATATAGCACTTGACAGTTTTTATGATATAAATACCCTCTCCATGGCCAATTTCAAGTTAGCAATGTATATCAATGGACACAAACTCTAGGACAGACATAAAAGAAACTCAAAAGCCAAGACATGCTAGTCCTGCCATATCACATCTCTAAGAGTTATCAGAGATATTAATGAAAAGATTAATGCATGTGATAGTTGTCCAGCTAAGTTAACTGTTCCATGTATAAGGGTTTTGCTAATCGGTAGGAAGCAAGGCCAAGGAGTTTTTAGTCACTGACTCAAAGACCTCCTAAGTAAGCATGACTCTTTTCCCTTAGTCTCAAATTGTCCCCCTGGCTAAACCTGTCTTCAGGATAACCAGAACACTGCCCTCATTGCAGAGACTGTTACCTCTGTAGCCAGAAGGATGCCAGAAGTAGCCATAGGTGAATGATTTTTCCAATACAACATCACACATAAATTGTTTACCTTATTTTTTAAGCTAAATTTCTAGATGTCCAAGAGACACAAGCTATTTTACAACAGCACACATCAAAGAAACAGAATCAAATGGACCCACCTCTTGCACCAGAAAATCGTCAGGTATCTCAGCCTCTGCTGAGAATCACTAGGAATGCTTTTGAAAATTAAGAATATGCCATGAGCTGGTGGCACACACCACTAAGCCTAGCTACTCAGGAAGCTAGGAAATCTGAGGATAGCAGTTCAGAGCTAGCCCAAGCAGAAAAGTCTGTGAGACTTTTATCTCCATCTAATCACCAAAAAGCTGGACATATAGCTGTAGTGGTAGAGCACCAGCCTTGTGCAAGAAAGCTCAGGAACAATAGAGATCTTGAGTTCAAGCATCAGGCCTGGCCAATAAAAAAAAAAGGAAGAATATAAGTAGGGCACTAATGGATCATGCCTGTAATCCTAACTACTCAAGATTGAAGTTTAGAAGATCATATCCCATAGCCAATTGAAGAAAAAAGTGCACAAGACTCCATCTCTGACATAACAAAAATCCAGGATTGAGATATGACTCAAATAGTAGGGTACCAAACAAGTTTGAGGTCTTAAGTTCAAACCCCAGGAACACCAAAATTAATTTTTTAAAAAAAGGATATCATTTCCCACCTCCAGAAATTCTGGTATGTCTTGGCAGCAGTCTGGGATTCAGCATTTCTAGAAATTCCCACATTGATTCTAAATTACAGTACCAACGCTTTTGGTGCTGTAGGCCATGCAAGTTTGTAGTTTCCTCAAAGCAGGTTCAATAGCAATTGAAAAAACGAATCCCAGAAGCATACAGGAGAGGAATGGAAAGCACCCTGGAGATCTACTACTACTCCAACATACTCATTTATAGATGCAGATCCCAAGAGCAGAGGAGACATGAGATTTTGCTACAACCTCTCTAGACTTCAGCTCTCTCCTGACAAATCTTAAGACTCATCAGAAAAGTCAGAGACTTCTTGACTTCCTGGATAAAATAGTGAAGTCTAAATAAAAGACATCTTTTTTTATTTAAGCTTACCTCTTGGGCTATTCAATTGTTCTAAAAAACAAAACAAAACAAAACATGTCTACTAAGGTAAAGCCTGGGTAGTTGACCTGTCCTGGGGCCACTGAAGACTCTAGTACACACTGTGAAATGAAAGCCTATCTGGACATCCATCTATTCCCCCACTGCTGAGACCTTGGTAGAAGTTTATTGCCCATTGAGTTGCATGCTATCACTGAATATGGTTCTGCCGACACATCTTTGAGAAATGTGTCATTTTGAATCATTTCCCAGCCTCACTGGATTCATATCAGGAAACTTTCACCCTTACAGATTATTATTCTTTTGTCATTCTGACTTTTTAAAGTGCTTTCTTATTCATTATAATCCTAGTATCCAGTCTTGTATGCCCTATCACAAATTACTCCAACCAATAAAAAGATAAATTCCCAGAAGATAAAAGAGCTAGGGGGAAGATGACTGACCAGAAGGAGAATACAGAGGGAAAAAATGTAATGAAAGTAAACTTGGGTGTTTCAGACTAGAAAACCCAGAAGTGCTACATTCTAGCCTGTGATCTGTCAAATACTGAGAGGTATAACAAATCCCTTAAGGTTTGACTTCAGGGTTCTTACATCAAATAAGGTTCTGATCAATGTTTCTCTTAGGTTCCTGTAACTAATATCTTAGTGTCCTATAACAGGGGGGGACATTGGGGAAGAAAAGATGACCACCCATTATTACAACTGAAAGAAGTCTCTCATGGTGAAGGACATTCAGCAATAACATTCATATTGGAAGTTCCGACATACCTAGGAACACCTTGAAAGTATCTAAAAGCTAAGTATCTAAGGAAAGAAGCTAAAGGACTAGCTGAATTGGCTATAAACTCCCTACTAGATGGACAATGAAAGGTTCAGATCCCATAAAGATGGGTGAACATGGGATGCATTTCTATAAATCGACTGTACACCTTCCCTACACTCTATCAAGAAGTGAATCTTCTGCAGCCTCCCTACCACCCCCAACCCCCATCTCCTTAAAAAGCTGCAAAAACAGAAGCCTTCAATGATTGAAAGTTCAAGAAAAAGTCATGAAAGCTACCACCTCCACACTGCGACTCACACGATGGTGCCCTGTAACACACAGGACTGACAGGAGGCTTTTTTTGAAGACTGGAGTGAAGAAAATGGCCTTCACTTGCCAATTTTGAAAGGAAAATTAGCATTTTCAAATCAAAGGCCCTTTGCAACATGATGAAGATTCTGTGGCAGTAGAGATAGGGAGGAAAGAAGAAAGCAGACAGCCAGGATCCCAGATCCTAACCCATATTCTCATTCCACTGGCACAGCCAGATGTCTCAAACTGCTTCCCTTATATATTTGAGGATGCATGAGATGTTTTCTCTTTTTCTATCTACTAATTCTTCCCTCTTTCATGGGGTTAGCTACAGGCCTACGAGGTGCCATGCAACCAGTCCACTGTGTCTTACTGAAATATTCTTATTAGAAAAGAGTAGTAGGCTGACAGTCTTCAGTCTGACCCATTGTGGCACAATAAAGGAGATCTCAGAACTGGTCTGGTCACGTGGGCCTGTAAACTGAGAATACCAATATCCACTTCATATGGGACTAGAATGATTCCAAAACATATGGCAGAGTGCTTATTATACAACAGGCATTCATTAAAGTTAATTTTTCCCATCTATTCCCAGGAATAGATACTGAGGATCTAAAAGCTGAAACTGTCCAGTCCTGACAGTCTCTATAAAATATTGCCAGAATTGTATGATACAGATAAACAAGGCTAGAGCTGGTGCTGATGGCTCTGCAGTCTGAGCTATAGGAGAATTATAGCCCCAGCAATAAAGTCTGTGAGATTCTTATCTCCAATTAAATACCAAAACACCTGAAGTGGAGCTGTAGGTCAAGTGGCAGCGTACTAACCTTAAGCACAAAAGCTCAGGGACAGTTCTCAGGCCCTGAAGATGCAGAACTGGTGTAAGTAAAGAGAGAAAGATGGTTATGCTTATGATTGTGCAGGGTTATTTTCAATCCTGCCTTTTCCAAGTAGAAGTTCAGAGAGCTTCTGGACAGCTCTGCTATGATAGAATCCATTTCTTTGCTCTCTTGAGTCTGTCCAGTGAGATTTTTTCTGATGAAAATCAGGTAACATGGGGCCAGGAGTTTGGCCTAGTGGTTAAAGTGCTTGCCTAGCATGCATGAAGACCCGGGTTTGATTCCTCGGTACCACATACATAGAAAAAAAGCCAGAAGTGGTGCTGAGGCTCAAGTGGTAGAGCTCTAGCCTTGAGAAAATCCAAGGACAGTGCCCAGGCCCTGAGCTCAAGCCCAGGACTGGCAAAAAAAAAAAACAAAAAGAAAATCAGGTATCTTCCTGCACTTGTGCATTCAGAGAGAGCATTTGTTTTCTTCTCATTGTCACTAGGGAAAGAAATTATCCAGAGATGTAACATCTTTATCTACATTACATTTTTTCTTTGGGGGGGATAGATGGAGATCTCAAAATAAACACACACACACACACACACACACACACACATATGTGCGTCTATAAGAAAGGAGCATTCTCTTGTCAAAATGCCCAGATCTCAGCCTGCCCCCTCCTCATGTGACCACATCTACCCCCTCATCCACCTCCAGACAAACCCACATCCTTCAACTGCTCCTCTTATCAACAGACCAGAACAACACATGCATCGTTTAGCATCCATATGGCTGTGATTTCACAAATACAAATTTCCATGCAAATCCTATCCAAAGTGAGCAGAAAGGAGAGACAGCTCCTTAAACTTTTTCAGGCCCACTCTCTAATTCCTTCAGTGGCTTCTGCCTGCTCTGCCAGGTGCCAAGTGGCACATTCTAATTAACTCTGCTTTGCCCTGCGTACCAGTCCCCAGTTCCCACAGGCAAAATGCCCTCTAGTATCTCAGGCCAGATGCCTTTCTTGAGCTCAGTAGGTAAACCTCACAGGGCCATGGAACTTCCCTATTCATACACAGTGTTTTTTGCCTTTTTCAGAAGCTGCTTCCAGAATTCATGGATGCCAACCCTTACACTCTGACGGAACAAATACCTTGAATTACTCAAGGAAGTAATGGCAGAGAGTGATTAGTTTGAAAAACTACAACTCTTGAGAAAATCTTCCCAGAGGCCAAGCTGAGACTCTCTCCCAAGATTCCTTCTCTATGCGATCAACCAAACCATTTGAACTATCTGGCTACCAAACAAGCAAACACAGGTACATTTGTTCACAGCTGTTAATGGCTTTAAATATTTGGTCTCATTTAGCTAGGTAAATTGCACCTTGTAATTTCTCCTCAAGCATTTCCTTTTTTAATTACTTTTTCTGGACACTAAGTGCACAATGGAATTCTATGCTACCATAAGAAAGAATGACATCATCCCATTTGTTAGGAAATGGAAAGACTTGGAAAAAGTCATATTAAGTGAAGCCAGATGTCTAGGATTCTCCTAGCAGAAGATCACAATAGCTCAAAAGCTATGTGCATATGGCTATATAGAATGAGTTAAGAGAAATAAAATCCCAGTAACTTTGAGAAGGGAAAAGAAGCTCATGTAAATAAAACTATCTAGTTGAGACTGACTATGATTGGGTCTTCAGCTCTCATTTGCTGTGCTGTCTTGGTAAATTTATTAACTTCTCCATGTCTCAATCCTCCAAATATGAAATACAGAAATCAAGAAAGTATAAAGCCATAGAATTACCAGGAAAAATAAATGCTATAAAGATGTCTATGGAACATACTCAGTTTGGTAATCTGGAAAATTATAAAAAGTATCTAAAGTTTATTGGATGTTTACAAGTCCTATCAAACTAACACTGTATTAAATCCAGATGTGTTTATGAAGGATTCCATGTTAGCTGATACTGACCTTTCAACAGTCTTAGAATCTTAAGAATGAAATTAGGGCTCCCTATCGTAAGTGAAAACCCCAAGGCTCAGGGAACTAAGAAGAACTACAAAGATCACAAGATTTGTCATATGTAAACAGTATCTGCCAACACTCCAGAAAGAAACCTATTAAGAAACCTCGAGCTGGTTGCTCATGCCTGTAATCCCAGCTACTTAGAAGGCTGAGATCTGAGGATCATGGTTCAACCTGATCCTATGCTACAAAAAGAAAAAAAAACTATCTCCAATTAACTAGTAAAAAATACGTCAGGAGCAATAGCTCAAGCAATAAAGCATTCTTCTTGAGTGAAAAAGGCAAGCAAGATCATAAGGCCTTAAGTGCAAGCCCTAGCACTGGCATTAAAAATTAAAACAACCAGAAACAGAGATTCATAAGAATTACAATTAAAGGGAGTGTTCACACCTAAGACTCTCATAGCAGAGGATTACAATAGTGTAAAACCTAAATACATAAGGCCATATATGATAAAGCTAAATGAAAGGATCTCCAGGATATGGAAACAAGAGCTTTATATCATGTGATTGTTGTTCTTAATGTACTATGTTATTTCTCTTCTCTATTGTTACCCTTTGGTTAATATCATATTGTTCTAGTATCTGACTTTGTTACCTGCCATGTTCTAGATATGTTTATTTGTTTATTTGAAATAGGAAAGGGAAAAACAAGATGAGGAGAGGGGGTGAGGGAAGGGAAATTGGAACAAAAACATGAGAAGGGGTATCAATGTGTGAGAAGTAATGCACCATTTGGCAAATATAACTGTAACCCCTCTATTAATTACAATTAAAAAAGAGAATGTTCAACCACAATGAAAAAGGAAGAAATGAAGAAACCTGTTGAATCTAAAAGAAGACAGTATTGTTAAAGGAGAAAACATGGCTGCAAGTGTTTAATATTGAATCATCCATAATTAACCAGATACTAATAAGTAAGAGTTATTATTCTCAGTTTGCTGTATGTCAAACACTCTCCTGTGCAGTTGGTAGGCATTTTCTTCTCTAATATTCACGAAAAGATCCTCCAACCTACACTCTACAGGTAAAATTACTATTTGCATTTTGTACCTGAGGAATCAACCAACAGCAAGATTAAACAGGTTGCTGAGGTTCCCAGCTTGGCGGCAGAGGCAGACCTGAGATTTAAATGTAGAAGGCTTGTCTTTAACAATGATATTCCAGTGCTTTCCAGGTAAAGCCTGGTAAATCCAGAACTTTTATCACCTGGGCATTGAGCTCGATGACTGCTAATATCCCTTCAACTCCTGCAGTCTTTTATTGTCTAGGAAAAAAATAATAAAATATTGTCTGAGTCCCTGAAAAACGATATCTAAAGTGAACTTTGGAGAAAGCTCTGGCTTAAAATAGACATGAACTAGTCATGAAAGTAAGTATTGATTTCAGTAAAGCATGTGACAAGGATATCTGCTGCAATCATTTTACAGACAAAACAGAGAACTGTCAGTTGGTTAAAGCACAGTTCAGAGAATCTGAGAGAAGCCGGGCAGTCAATGGCTACTGACTATCACACTGGTAATAAGCAGGAGAGAATCGTCAATTCTAACCATATTTTACCAGTTTTTTTTAATGAAGGCAAACAGCACATGCTTATCAGGTCTTCTAGTGACACGGAACTGAAGGCAAGGAGCCACTATCAAACAGCTATGTCCAGAGACAATTCCTGGCCGAAAGCACTGAAACTCTCTGGTGGTGACTTCAGGCCTGTGACTTATTTTCCTTTAGCCTCAGCTTTTCCCCAATTAAAATGGAGACAGTAACCGCTCACTGGATTACTGGATTATTTGCATATAAACAATATGAAATTTGGTAGACACTTAATGAATACTAGCTCCCTGTCCCCACCTGGAAAGGAACCCTAAAAAGAAGCAGATAAAAAAAATACCCAAAACTGTGATGAATCTAGATTCAAAAGTTAAATAGAACAGAGGGAAAATAATTTTGCCATCAATTGACATTAACAAAACCCAAGAGTTTTAGCTGACTACAGCTTCCACTTAGAAGTAGAATATTATTGCTAAAAGCAGCAACTACAACTTCAATTCTTTTAAGGAAACAAACAAGTTAAATGTTAATGTCAATAGGTGCTGTTGGTTCTATGTCTGGTAATTAAAAAACTGATAATAGCCTCTTCACTTGCAGCGATTTCCAAACCAATACTAAGCTATGTAGTAAGTGTTATGATAAAATACTGTATAGGCATGTGTGACATATCAAACTTAAACCTCTATGAACAATGAATCTATACATAAATAAATGAATGGCAGGAAGGCAAAACAGGTTTGCTGGGAGAGGGGGGTTGATAATAGCGGGAAAGGGGAGGGCAAATTGAGAAGATGAAGGAGGATGACGACTGTCAAAATGTTTTGTGTGCATATGTGAAACTAAAACAACAAAGTTTGCTGAGTGGGGGAGGGGATGAGGGAGAGTATGATCAAGATATATTGTATGCATGTATGGACATGTCAAAATGAAACTTTTTCAAAATGAAATTTTCTTATACAAGTAAATGATGTTAAGTTAAAATGTGAAACAAGAACAGAAAATTAATAAATAAAGGTATCCAATGGGAGAAGAGAGGAGGGAGTTAGTCTTATCTGCCAAGAGAAATCAAGGCAGGCTTCACAGAGTGAATGACTTTAAGAACAATCCTAAGTCCAGCAAAAGCAACAGCAAGTGAAAAGGCATGGAGTCCTCCAAGAGTATTGAAAGAGCCGGAGAAATGGTGACCAAATGGGTTCATGAAAAGACCTGCACACTATACCAAGAGAAACTCATCCAGCTGTAAAGTTAAAAAGCAGAGTCCAAAGGAGACTTCAGACTTTGGTTTGTTATCTTCTCTGCCTCTACTATCTTGTAAAGTAACCACTAGCCACATGTGGCATTCTAAGATTAAATTAATGGAAACCAAATAAAATTTAGTCCTCAATCACATTAGTACTCAAAGAAAGTACTCAAAGAAAACATGTAGCCAGTGACTCTCATATTAGATTAAAAATACATATTAAAAAGAAAGTTCTTGTCAACAAGGGCATACCATGGCCTAGCACTATTAAGTTGATTTGGTCAGGACAGGACATTGGAGCCAAACAAAGCGAACAGAAGTTTAAGGAAATGCAAATCAGCTTTTCCTCAGTTTTCTAGTAACAGAAGAGCAATTTGTCACTAGACATATCTGACTGTCATCTATTCAGGTGATAAGGGAAGAGTTAATATTCTGGTTCGAGTATTTGTGATCTCTCACAGCAATCTGGTTGACAGACTGCGACAAACTTCACAAAGGAGTCCTACCATGTTTATATACAAAGGTTTTGATGTTGGCATGAAAATTACTTTTCCCACAATGTGGGAAGCCCTTTAACAGTAATTTTTAAATTGTCATTCACAGGCCTCTGAAACCAAATACAAAATTATATGTGGATTTTCTGCCGAGAAAGTGCCTTTAGAATCACCTTTGTGATTCTAATAATTTAAAAAAAGCAAATAAATGGAAAGCACCAGAAAGATGCCAGAACTCCAAAAAGAATCATCTAGATGCCAAACAGGTGGTTCCACACTCTCAAGTTCTAAACAGAATTGAGAACTGACCCTTAGGAAACTGAAGATTATCACCCTGAAAATGAGCAGGTGTAGTGCACTGTATTTTAATCTTTACCAAGGAGAAAGGAGATGATGGCATAAAAGAATATGAAACAAAACCGAAGCACAGAGGTTGGATCATTTGGAGTGAAGATAGGGAAGATATCACCGTCAGATGATGTCTCGCTGAGATGCCTGTTAAAGCTTTTTTGGAAATCATAGAGGCTAGTTTTCAATGTTAGCACCCCAAAACAAACACACCCAGATAAGTGTTCAAGGGATGCTCACCAGCTGGGCGACTTTTCTAGCAAATCTAAAGGCTGGGGAACTATCATTCCATTTAAAAAACATGATTTTGTTCTAACTACCACCTGATGATATGATACTAGAATTTATCTCCAATTCTATAGTGTTATTATAGAATTGAAAGAACTGATTTCTAGAGCAATGCAAGAAATCCTCTTTCATTTGATATATCTGTAAAAGAAGTTTTAATGAATGTGACAAATTAACAAATAATGTTTTAAATAAAAATTTAGCAGGGCCGGGAGTTTGGCCTAGTGATAGAGTGCTTGTCTAGCATGCCAAAGACCCTGGTTCAAATTCCTCTGTACCACATACATAGAAAAATCCAGGAGTGGTGCTGTGACTCAAGCAGTAGAGCATTGGCCTTAAAGAATGCCCAAGGATAGTGCTCAGGCCCTGAGTTCAGTCCCCAGGACTGCAAAAAAAAATTAGCAAATAGTAATGTGATAAACAGCTACTTCATATAGCCATATGTGTTATAATTTGTAAAAGCTCAAATACAGTACAATGAAGTACATGTATCATTTAAACTATGTCAAAGATGAGTGCTTTCTTGGTAATATGTAGAGTGCCACAGCATTCTGGGTGTCTGGGGCCATCACTACAGATCTCAATTGTCATTGTACTATAGATATCTGCATGGTAATGAGTCAGGCGGTCTTTGCAACAAAATGCCAGATAATCAATACTTCATATTTTCTTTAGCAGTAGGGAAGCCACACAGTGAATAATACAGAAACTGGAGTAATCCTGAGCAACATTATAAAGTGAGTAAGGCTTGTCTTTTGTAACTTTCTGGGTCCTATGTGACAATCCTTTGCTCCCCCTTGAAGCCATCCACATTACCATTATACTACTATCGGCCACACCCAGTCTTACAGATCCTGTCCAGGACAAAACTAGGCATATAGTAGGCACATTGTTGACATGTGTTACCATTGGATATTGGCTGATTTAATTATACATCATTTGAAAAATGCTGAATGCACATACAGAATGCTTACCCTGTGTCAGCACTGTACTATATACTAGAATTCAAAGGGGATGTCCATTTTCAAAGGAACTGTTCTCCACTCTAAGGCCAGAATGAACAAGATAAACTAACGAACAAAGTTAGTGAATGCAGAACTTTGGGCTAGCATATGAGAGATTGAAAATGGGGCTTATGTTCAAAATTTACAAGACTTCTCTAAAGGTCTTTCTAGGCACAGAACAAAATCACTTAGAGTTAAAATTGGTTCTCCAGATGCAGTCCCGAGACCAATGGCATCAGTGTAATCGGGGAACTTGTGATGAATGAGAATTCTCGGGCCTACCTCTGCAGATCTACTGAGGTAGCATTTCTGGGAATGAGGTCCAGGGAGCTGTCTTCTAACAAGCCCTCCAGGTGAGTGTGAAACAGCATTGAAGTTTGAGAGCCAATGGTGTGACCAGACAAGCAGAGTCCATGCATCTGATAGCTAAGTGAGAAATTAGCTTTGATGCTGATGGAAATCCCCTGCTGAATGGAGTGGCAAAATGGTAGCAAAATAGTTCCCAATAGCACACAGCTGGAAATTGCCAGGATGTTAGTAAGTATTGAAAATTCATTTCATGCTTTTTGACTCTGACCAGCCCCTTGAGACAATAGTGTGGAAATTGAGAGGGGAAAAAAAAAGCACAAAAAAGTTTGAAACTTTCAGACTAGACTAAAGGCAGGGAAGGAGTAAAGAAGATCCATTTTCACAGCCTCCTCTCTGGTCTAGACCCTCTTGCACCTTGGCAACAGGAATAAAATCCAAATCTAGTCACCAGCAAAGCTCCATTCATGGCACTGACCTCAGTGCTTCCTTGTTTCTTCTTTCCCCGTTATCTACCATCAAGCCATGTCTTATTTTATTACTTTTCTTAAGAGGAGGAAATAAAGACACATCTGAAAGAGGGAAGCTTTACAAAGTCTCCAGAGACCTCATATAAAGAAGCAAACACAGAGCAAGACCAAAGGCTTTCATAAAAATAATTTTGCCACAAGATGATGCAAAGTAGCAAAAGTGATTTCTATCAATTCCACAAAGCAGACCACACCTCGGGCACCAGTGTGTCTTTTTGAAGCTCCTTGAAACAAGACTGGACCACAAGAGAATGTGGCTAGAGCCTTAATGGGTATTGTAATCCGAAGCCCTGCTCATCTGCTTCTAAAATTATCTACTGCTGTGAACATAGATCCATTCCAAGCCCCTACCCCCTTTTTTAGTATACAGAGGACTAAGAATAGTTAAATGCTATAAATTTGGAGCCCAAAATAAAATAAGAGGGCTGAGGATGTAACTCAATGGTAGAATGTATGCCTTCACATGGCTCAAGCCTGGATTTTATCCCTAACACTCACACACTCACACACCCACACTCATACACACACATCCCTCTCCACATACACACAAAGGAAGAAGAGGTAGAGATGGGAGATAATAGAGAAGAGGAAGGAGGAGATGATGTTCCTAAGAAATAGTCACTGCTGGAGCTGGGAGTTTGGCCTAGTGGTAGATTGCTTATCTAGCATGTATGAAGACCCAAGTTTGATTCCTCAGTACCACATACATAGAAAAAGCCAGAAGTAGTGTTGTGGCTCAAATGGTAGAGCTCTATCCTTGAGAAAGTACAAGGACAGTACTCAGGCCCTGAGTTCAAGCCCCAGGATTGACACAAAAAAGTTGCGACCACTTTACAGGAGCTAAGTGACAGTTTTTTAAAATCCCACCTTCCCTTCTTAGGGATGTACCTGACATCCCTAAATTCCAGATGGGGACACAAAGCTCATCCCTTGCCAAAGACTAGCCAAAGATTCAAGAATAGAAAATTAAGGAACATATCTGGGATATTCCATGAGGAAGTATACCTCACTGAAATAGGCTTAAGACACTCCTAGAGTAAAGGAACCTAAATCTTTGTGCTGTATTTTCTGTTCTTAATTAAGACTGATGCTGGAAACATGACTAATAAGTACACATATGAGTCTTTTCAGTGCAGTGCTAGAAGGTGAAAATAAAAATGATCCAGGTCTCTGTTCTTGCCATCCTTCTTTGAAAAGGACTGTTTGAGAAACCACATACTAGCCACAATAGTCATACTCGGTAAAGAAGGTTACACAGTAATGCCTGGACCCACACTCTCCACCCCAATTCCTGTATGACTTTACACTTTACACTGGAATTTGGAATGTTTGAAGAAGACTGCTTCTTCCTTTGATCATTCAGCATTTATCAGCAAAAAAAAAAAAAACCCTCAAGCTCACAAAAGGACTCAGTGGTATATACTGAGGGACCTAACTTCTAGTTAAGCATAATCCTTAAGCTGAGGAGGGAGGAGCTGCACATTTATGGGATACCCAGATGCTACAGGGCTATGAAGGAGACTTTCTTATGAAAGTGATGAGGAAAATTATTAAAAAGATCCCTCTCTCCACTCCAGCTACCTTTCTCTGCATCACTGTCCCACCACAGAAGACAGAGGACTTAGGAGGAAAAAGCTAACTGCCGAAGCTAGCCCTTTGCAAGAGATCTCAATTATATCCATGAGGAAGACAACCATCTTTTTCTGAAAACCCTTGGAGAAACCCACACATGAAATGAATTATTCACAACAGCTGAACCTAAAAATGAAAGCGGGAGAATATAGAAAGATGAAAAGATGAGTGTAAAGACTAGAGTGTCTCCTTGAATAAAAGGGTATTAATTATAGCTGCATTTAGATTCCTCTTTATGTCTCTGTGGTTGCTGATAAACAAAACAGAACAGGAGCATGACACATGGCCTTGAACCAACTGGATCATACCAAAAGGCTTTGGTATCTGGTGAGTGCAGCTTGCCAGGAAGCCCTGCTCTGTGTCATTGTGTACCAGGCAATCTACTGATCTGCTACTCATACACATGGAGCTGGAAAGGTTTGACCGAGTTGATAGTTAAGAAAATGTGGACTCATTTAGTCTTTTTGTTTGGTTGTTGTTTTTAGGTCACGGAGCTTGAATTCAGGGCGTGGGTTCTATTCCTGAGCTCTTTTGTTCAAGGCCAGTGCTCTACCACTTTGAGCCACAGCTCCATTTCTGATTTTTGTTTGTTTCTGGCCAGTCCTGGAGCTTGAACTCAGGAGCACTGTCCTTAGGCTTTCTCAAGGCTAAAGTTCTACGACTTGAGGCACAACACCACTTCCAGCTTTTTTCTATGCATGTGGTACCGAGGAATTGAACCCGGGTTTTCGTGCATGCTAGGCAAGTACTCTGCCATGAGGCCAAACTCCTGGCCTCATTTCTGGTTTTTGAATAGTTAATTGAAGATAAAAGTTTTACAGGGACTTTTCTGCCCAAACTGGCTTTGACCATAGTCGTCATTTTCTCAGCCTCCTGAGTAGCTAGGATTACAGCCATGACCCATCACTGCTTAGGCTGTTTTTTTTTTTTTAATAGCTTGTTTTTTATGCCAGTATTAGGACTTGAGCTCAGAGCATGGGCAATGTCTCTTACCTTATTCCCTCAAGACTGGCACTCTATCACTTGAGCCACAGCTCCACATCCAGCTTTGTGCAGCTAACTGGAAATAGTCTTGTGGACTTTCCCTGCCAGGATGACTTTGAACCTCAGTCCTTACTCAGATCTCAGCCTCCTGAGTAGATACGCTATCTGGCATGAGCCACAGGCACCTTGATCCCTTTGGTTTTAACTAAGAGTATGAAGACTAAAAGAAACCAGATGTTCCCATAAAAAGGAACAGAGTTTGTGGGGAAAACCACCCACAGTCTGTACAGCAATGGCTAAAGGGAGATAAGCAGTTTGAGGGGAGGGGAGTTAATAATTCCAGAGTCTGACTTTCTAGGAGGAAAAGAAAAGGCCTGTGCCCGTTAATCTACTCCTCCTCCTCTTTTTCTTCCTCTTCCTCCTCTTCCTCATACTCTTCCTTTAATGCATAGTGTGTAGAATGCCTATCAAGGGATGATAATTTCTGGAGGGTAGGAAAATAATGACTTATATCCCATAGGCAAAACTATCACATCCAAGACATATTAGTCATTACCATCAAGTCATTTTATTTCTGCCAAACTCCTTCACCACAACTCATATTCCAGGCCCGATGCCAATTACAAATGGTCCCCACAACCAGTCTTGCTTTAGGCTTCCAAAGGAAATATTAGCATAGCTCTTATCAAGATCAAACCCAAAGGACAATTCAGGAAGTATCTTAGGAACCTCAAAACAACAAAACAATGCCCCCCAAGACCTTTATATGCTACATCCTTGGTGCCAGCTACAGTCATGGTTTCCCTACAGGTATAGGGAAGACATGGAGCTGTCCTGCACAATGTAAAAATAAGATAAAATTCCAAACTCCATCCTTCTTAGCTCCCACCTCTCTCCTAATAAAGATGCCCTAACTCATGACTCACTAGACTCACATCATTCCTAAAATCTCACCAAAGTTACAGTTCACTATCCCGCAATATTTACTTGCAACCAGAGAAGTGTATATATGCATCTGGAAACTAAGACTCCTGGTAATCCTTCCCTAAATCCTCCAAAATAAATGTCCTATTTATTGGACAAAGTATAATGAGTAATTCAATATCCACATATTTACATAACCTCTGGCCAGTAACTGGAGTGCCTTGGCAATATGATGGAATTCTACATCAGAAATCAAGGATGAATACCCACAGGTTTGTTATAATGAGCTTCACCATTTCAGAGGCTGCAAACACATTTGATCTTCCTTTCAACCATCATGTTCATTTCTACATAAACCATACCCTTCCACACTGAGATGACCCGTGGGTGGAGAAAAAAAAATCTATTGCTCATGTATGGTACAGAGGCTCCAAGACAGATGTAACATTTCTTCCCTTTACCCACTACTCCAAAAGTGCAAAGTATGAGAGAAGTCCTCTATGCCCAACCACAGGGCCATTGTGTTAGGGCGCAGGCCAATACTAGGAAGAATGTAACACACAGACTATGGAATGGCATTCAGAGTATCTATTGTCTGGAGAGGGAGAATACTCTCGTTAGACCTATCTGATAAGGAGAAAAAAAGGAAGAATGCTATAAAATGTAATATCACATTTTAAATCAGATTAGCATTTCCAAAAGGCTATGGTATCCACTGCAAAAGAGAGTGTCATAAGAAAATAAAATTAACTCCCTATGCAGATGTAGCTTCCAAGAAAAATGAAACACAGAGTGGGCTGCTGATTCGCCATGCTCTTTCATGCCAAATCTGGTTTATCTTAGGCATGTTTCTACAAATAAGAATGAGACCTGCCTATTAATAGGTTGATATTAATAGAACTACCCCTACTTGGATCAGAAGGTCCTACAAACATTAATCATTGCACTTATTTAACTCATTCTTCTAAACCAATGTGATTAAAACATACACAGCATGCATTAAATCCTCCTGGGTCCCACAGTGACATTCTGCAACCTATCGAAGTATAAGTCACACAAGGTATTGTAGAATATAGGCAGTCAAAATCCTTAAGTATGCTGAATTCAAATATGCCAGTACTAGTACAGGTCTTCACATATTTTTTGAACGACTTTCCTTTTTATGAAAATCTGGCCCATATGAAGACCTTGGCACTTCTCAAACTCATCACCATTAGTCAATTACCTGTACACACTATCTCCTGGGGTTCAGATCAGTGAGTCAGAAATGGGGCCCAGGATTCTGAAATTTGAGGAAGTGTCATTTATGAACTCATTGAATTCCTCCAGGAACTCATTAGGATCAACTTAATCTACAACTAAAGAAACTGAGTCACCAAGTGATGAAGTAACATTTTGAGGTAACAGAACTGGTACCTTATCTTCATGGATAATCACTGATCACACCAACTCCCAATAAGAAAAAAAGCAAGATATTCTCAGAAGCTACGCGTTAAGAAATGATGGGGAGGTGAGATCAGGCACTTACAGGGGCTTCTGGAGAAAAACACAAAGCTGACAGAAGCACAGCGTTTGCACATGGTCACCGCCATAGAGCATATACTATTCAATTAAGTTGTTCAGTGGCTGGTGGGGGGTTGGGAGGGGAAAGGGCATTTTAAATTTCTCAACTAGGCTTCACTAAACACACCTTAGCAAATGTTCTCTGAGCACTATTTACAACACTAGCAGGCTGTGGAACCACTGTAAAATGTCTAACTATGAGGCTAGAAAAGAACACTGGGACAGGGCTCATGATCAAGACATCGAGCACGTTGCTTAAGTGAAGTCCCTCAAGCATCTTTCCTTTGACTCCCTTTAGTCCATTTTGGCCCAAGACAAGCAGAGAGAGGAATAAGGCTCACTGCTGCACCTAGTGCTCACAGTGCTTGGTGGAAAAGCAGGCAGTGTCTTTGCAGAGGAAGCAAGAATGTGAACTGAGGCAACCCAACCGCATGGTGTGGGAAGCCTGCTTCTTTTCCCAGCCCTGGGAGTCTGCTGCCAGCCGGAAGTAACTGAGGTGCTGAACCCAGCTGACTTGGGGAGCCCCTGAGGCTTCCAGGGAAGTTTCAGTGGTGCTGTCCAAGGTGCTAAGGATGACTGCTGGTACACTTTGCCCTTCGCAAAGGGGGGAGGGGGAGGAGGTGGCTTTGTGTAGTGCAAGGAAGAGGGGGGCTGCTACTCTGAATAAACAGGCACAGCAAAGAGGGGTACAGAAAAGTGGGACATTTCTGAGACTTGAACGGGGTGGGCGAGGCAGGTGGGGGGGCATCTGGGAAATCAGTGGCGTCCCGCCTAGAGGAGTTATTTGCAGCTGCAGCACATAACACAATAAGATCTGTCTGCTTTGTGCAGCTCTCTGGCTTCCAGGCAGGCATGACTGCGGGACCTAACCCTCCCCCACCCCCCGCCCCAAGCCCCTACCTAGAGACCTAGAGACGTTCAACTCAGGCACTGGGGGCCACCAAGACCGCTCTGTGGGGGGTAGGCGGGGGAGAAGAGTACAGGGAAGAGGAGAAAGGGAGAAAGCCAGCCTGGGGTGCCAGTGGGAGGATGATCTCAGCAGCAGCAGCAGCAGCAGCAGCAGCAGCAGCAGCAGCAGCAGCAGCAGCAGCAGGAATATCTGCTTAGAGATGCTCCTCCATTTCTAATGAGGGGTGCTGCCTGCCTGGAAGCACCACTCGCCAACCAATCGGCAGAGCTGCTGAAGCAGGGAAGTAGGGGGTAGGGGGAAGGAAGGCCAAAAACAGAGGTAGGGGTAGCAGAGAGATAGCCAGGCCATGTGGGGATCAGGGAAGGTGGGGAGCAAGGTGCTGAGTGTCTAATACTCTAATGTTAAGACTCCCCTCACCCCCTCTCCCAACTCCAGATGTCTCACTGCTGCACACCTGGCTGGGGGGGGAGACGTGGGGAGCCTCTTCAGCAAGTACATTCTTCCTAAGAAATGTCCCTCCACAAGCATCAAAGTCCCTGTCCCCGAGCCCACCCTCATATTCAGGCCACATCATTAGATTGCCTTCTACTTATCTCCTTCACTACCCCCCTCCCATTTCTAATGGCCTGGCCAAGCACCCAAATTCCTAGAGAAGAGCAAGGCAGTGAGGTGTTTCTGCATCTGCAGCCTGCATTTGGTGCACTTGGGAACACCTGCAACCAAGTTTCCACCAAATACACCCTGACAGTTTCTTGTGAAAAGCAGCACACCGCCTCCCCCTGCCTTGTGTTCCACACTGGTTGCTTGCACACCTTTAGCCTTCAGTGGATGAATTCCAGCCCTGCAGATCTGTCTGATTCCGGAGAGGAACCAACTGAACCACGCACTAAAAAGAGGACTACCCAACCCAGGACTAAGGATGGGGGTCCGGATGAACTGATCTTCTATGGTCAAATGGAAAGCTCCAACTTTGAACTGTTTGGGTTGTGCAGACAGAAACTGCCCCCACCCCCACCCCCCTACAGTGTCACTCACTACACTTTTCAGTGGAACGCAAACTTAGTCCCTGGAGTTATCTGGGTCCCCAGCCAAAAGCCTGTTGTGCGTGTATTCATTGCCCAGTTCTGGCCTATGATCTTGGAACTTGTACCCTGATAAAGCTCCCCCAGTGGAGCTCTGACTCTCCTACTGGTAAGACCGTGCAGGTGTCTCCTCTGCAGGTAGGAACGGCAGGGGGCAAAGGGAAGGCTTTCAGGAAGGAGAACTGATTATGAAAGAAAGCCCTTGGATTCCAGGCAACCCACTCTATGTGGATGGAGTGTGCAGCTTGTGAAAGAACTGGGGGTGAGGGGAAAGGCAGACAAAGCCCAGCCCAGAAAGAGGCAGACAAGGCAAAAACACCACTCACCAAGGATGCTAGAGATTTCCACATTGGGGAGGGGGGAGATTTAAAAAACTAAAATTCTTACCTTGAAAAACACTAGTGCCCAAATAGGTCTCCAGGGCACCAAGCTTGCCCCTTAGATGCAACCAAGTAGTATGCACTTCAGCAAAGGGGCAAAGGGGCACCAGTTAGGGGTGAGGGACAAATTCCATGCTAGGTAGCCCCCCCTTTCCCCCCCAAAAATGCAAAGGGGTGGGGGGAGAAAGAAATTAATGGTGGACAAGAAAGGATATGGCCAATCGATGAGCTTCTTGGCGTATTTCCTGACAATGTTATCTTCTCCGAAGATGAACAGGGATCTGTTGACGGTGAAACAGTTCTGCCGGACAGGAATGGGGTTGTACAAAGCCATAGTCCGCGCCCTCTGCGCTTTCGATTGCTTGTAGGCAGCCGCCGGCCCTGAGGCCGGCACCGGGGTTCCTTGCCGGTTCCTGCTTTGGTCCGAGTCTCCATCGCCGGACCCAGGCCTGCCGACCACCGCCTCCCCGAAGCGAGCCATCCTGAAGTTCAAACAGACAGAAGACAACAGAAGATGATCGCCGAACACCCCGCACACAGCAACAAGCAGCAAGACACCCGGAGAGTCAGAGCCGCATCCAGACCGGCGCGCGCGCGCGGACCACCGCCCGGGGGGAGCCCCGCGCCCTGCGGCCGCGAGCCGAGCTGCGGCGCCGCCGAACTGTTGAATCTAAATTCAACCTCTGCGAAGCTCCATTCCCCAAGAAAGCAAACGAAGGGGGGGCGGGGAGAGGGTTTGGGGTGCTCAGTTTCTGGATGCAATCTTTTCTCCTCTCTGTCTCTATCCCTCTCTCTCTCAAAATGCCAGTGTGTGGTAGTGTTCTGGGAGCGCAGAGGAGAGGGGTGGAGCAGGCTGCTCTTCAAACATAGCTCCTCTTCTGGCAGAGCCACCACCTAGTTGAGGGAGAGAGGCAGGCAGGCTCCTCTAGGTAACAGTTCGGTGATTGACTGCTTGAAGAGGGGGAGGTTCGAGAGGGAGAGGGCAAGGAAAACAAAAGAACTTTGAAGCAAAAAAGATGAGGGCTGGTTACGGTGACGCGTCTTATAACGCCAGCCCCCCGCAAGTCCACCGAAGAAATTCCACAGCCAAGACTTGGGTTTTTAGAATCTGCCAGCACAGATGCATCCAAAGGGCTTCTTTTTTTTGGCGGGGGGGGGGTGGGAGAAGAAGAAAAAGAGAGAGAGGAGGGAGGGGTGGGGGTGGGGGAGAGTGGTTTTGAGGTTCCTGCGTAAACCGCAACGCCCCCAAAAGATCAAGAAGAAGAAGAAGTGGATCCAGGCAGACACAGGACTTCCCCGCTCCAGCGTTGAGGGAAGAAGTAGAACAGCACCCAGGCAGCAGCGAAGCCCAAGGGCCAGCCTCCGCCCGCCTGCCGCCCGGAGCGCTCGCCGCCGCCGCCTCCCTCCGCCGCCTTCCCCGATCTCCGATCTGCACGCCACGCCACGGCCGGCGATCCGAGGCTGCGCCGGGAGAGGGCGGGGAGCGGGCGCGGGAGCGCGGGCCCTCGGGCAGGCCGGGGAGGAACAGGTAGTAGGCAGCCTAGGGCTGGCCCAGCATGGGACTTGGACAAGGACCCGACCCTGCTCTTCTTCCAAGCAGCCCGACCCGCTCTACCCAGCCGAGGCGACACTCCGGGGGTGGGGGAGGCGCGCCGCGAGGCTGCACCGGAGCTCCGCCTGGAGGGAGGGGGTGGGATGTAGGACAGGAACCCCACGCAGCAGGAAGGAGGAAGGTCCCGAGCCCTGAGGCCGGTTTGGCCGAAGGGTAGTCGTACACCTGTGCCAAGGTACCGGGAAGAATCCTAATCCCTAAGTGACGCTGGGTGCAGCTGGCAGCCGCGCCGCGCTGCGGAGACTCCTCGACAGTGGGGGCACTGTAGGGCGCACACGCAAGCACGTGTGCCTCGGGTCCCTGGCAGAGAAGGGTCCCCCGGGCTGCGCCCCACTCCCCGCCCAGTGGGGTGCCGGGTTACCTGCAGCTGTGGGGGAAGGGAGAGAGAAGGGCTCACTGGGGCTCCAGATGCTCCACAAAGCAGGCATCGCCCTCTCCCAGTGTCTCCACTTAACCTCTGGAGGTTCCCTGACGGGTCCTGGGGGATCCAAGGGAGCCTCGGTCTTCCCTCTTTTTCCAGACCCTTCTCGGTGGGACCCTAGCAGACCCTGGTGTCTCACCTCCTGGAACCTGATCCAAACATATGATGGTAAGACTGAGCTAAAACCGTCCTTCTCAAAATCCCAACCCAAGGGTCCTCGCAGCCCATCTTTCACTTCCAAATAAGCTCCTACTCACTTTCTCAAGCCCACCCCACTCATGGAGGAGGGGGAGAAAAGACTCACATTCAGGATTTGTGTCTGAGCAGCAGAGGTAGGAAAGGCCGACCACAGGCCCTAGCGAAAGAACCTTGGTATTTGGCAATCAACCTTTTCCTGTCTGAATGAAAGCCACAGACCAGCAGTCCTGGCTCCTACCTACTGGGCTACTTGGGGCACACCTAGCCTCTCTTTGCCTGCCTTGCCTCAACACAGCAGTGCTCAACCGTCCCCACCTGAGCAATGGCAGGGAAAAGAATCAGGAGTGGCTGGACCCCAACACAAAGACTGTGCAAGCCCAGAGATTAGAAATCATGAATGAGGATGGCCCTTTGTGTGTGAAAGTCAGTGTGTGTGATTAATACGTGACATGTGAGTTCAAGGCACGTGTGTTCTTGGGTGTATGAGTCTGTGTGGGCAAAGCCATGTGAGCACTGACACGTGTCGATCGTGTGAGAATGTGAGCGTGAAGTGTGTGTGTACCCCTGCACATGTGAAGGAAAAAATGCTCTAAGAAATGGAACACATGAAGGAATGGTCTCCATGCCTTACCCTGAGAAGGCACTGCTGACCTTGGGGACACGGCACGTTGACCTTTTGAATCTGAGGAGCCCATTTCAGGCCAAATTACTATTCAAGGTGAGACAAGTCTATTATTTTACTATTTTCTCTGTCCTGCTTTAATTGCAAGCTCCTCTTGTTTAAAACATGTCAGAAGTTGGGAGGAGATGTTTCTCTGAAACCCTACCAGCCAATCGCTTAGAGCCAGTCACACATTTGACTATGTGTCCTTGGGCTTGGCTTCAAGCCACTTCTGATCCCCTTGGTGTGCATTGTTCAGATAGGATACAGTGGGTACTGCTATGCTAAACTAAGGCAGGAAAATGCACAAGAAAATGTGCCCCAGCTAGCATGGATGTGAGAGAGGACAGCTTGTCCTTGACAAATACTTGTTTCATACTTTCTATGTGTCTAGCACTGTTTTAGGCCCTAAGGATACAACAATTAATAAAAAATGGATGACTACACAAAGGTTGTATCTGCTTACCATAAATGAGATTGTTCACTCATGTTGAAACTTCCCTCTATCCAGGTTAAGCAGGTCTCACTAAACCTTTCATCTCCCAGAAGTGGTCCTTCAAAAATTAGGGAAAGCTGACTTGTCACCCCTTGGAGCAGAAATTCAGCACGAATCCCCTCTCCTCTCTCTGCAGTGTCTTTTGTTTTCTATGACTGCTGTAATTTTTTAGAGATCTGAGATACTCAAGACAAGAAATCACACATGGAGATGGGAGGACCCACCGGTGCTGAGACCTCCCTTCTGAGGAAGCAGCCTTCAGCAATGGTACGCTGGGATAAAGCAGAGTACACTGCAGAGGAAGAGCACCTTATAGAGGAGCTCAAAGGAATTCTTAGAATGTGCAGCTTAGGGTCATACGGACAAACACAAGGACATCAGTGGATTTGGAAAGGGCCTTGGCCCATGGGCAAGCAATGCTGGTAGGAAGGCACACTCTCTTCTGCAACCCCTACCTGGCTGTTACAAACCTTTCAGACTTAGACCTTCATGAATTTCTCTTTTAGTTCCATGCTCTCCTAGTTGTTCAAAACCTACAATTGTATAGCTACATAATCTTACAATCAATCATTATCAGATTATATACCCCTCACAGCTGATCCTCACTGAAATCTCTGAGGTTAACTAGCAGCATGTGTACCATGTGAAGCCATTTGTCCACTTCTATTAAGAGCTGGAACTTGGGCCAGGAATTTGGCCTAGTGGTAGAGTGCTTGGCTATCATGCACAAAGACCTGGGTTCTATTCCTCAGTACCACATACATAGGGGGAAAAAAGCTAGAAGTGGTGCTGTGGCTCAAGTGGTAGAGCTCTAGCCTTGAGAAAACCTAAGGACAGTGCTCAGGCCCTGAGTTCAAGCCCAGAACTGTCAAGGAAGGAAGGGAGGGAGGGAGGGAGGGAGGGAAGGAGGAAGGGAGGGAGGGAGGGAGGGAGGGAGGGAGGGAGGAAGGAAGGAAGGAAGGAAGGAAGGAAGGAAGGAAGGAAGGAAGGAAGGAAGGGAAGAAAGAAGGAAAGGAGGAAGGGAGAGAAAGAATATAGTATCATTACCTGACTTATAAGATGGTAACCTCTCTTTGTAACACTTTAATAATAACAATAAAACTATATTTTAAAAATGGAGTATGCACTTCTTTCTGTAAGTGCTGATTTTCAATTTCTCATACCCATGCTGTATAACTACAAATTGTATATCAAGAAAAGAAACTTTACACAGATTTTAAGCCAATGGACATGCATGACATGTGAATTATCTGCAAGTTTAATTTGACTAGTAGTCAAATGTTCTTGGTACCATGTAGGATGGAGCTTAATGAGTATCACATCTACTGCCCTCAGGAGAGATCAGATCATTGTCATAAAGCCCCTCATTAGGGAATCTGCTGAGTATTTTTCTCCTAGTTCCCCTGATTCCGCTGTCCCCTTAAGTGGTAAGAACCAGCGACCATGAGAAAAATGTTAGGGGCTCTTAAGGCCAGTAGCTGTTATTTTCCTGTTATCAGAGCACCATCTACTGGACACTTGTGAGACATTGTTGTGAGCACAGATTCTTGGCAGTCCAGCATACTTTCTAGTGCAGATATTCTTAACTGTGGCCTTCCCTCTAGTGCTCTATTCCTCTGTGGGACTTTCTTGAAGTCCGAGTCCTAAATTTCATCACAATGGAAGCAACCCATCTGACAGACTCTGGAAACAGTAGCTCCAAACACAAAGCACAAAGTACACACACACACACACACACACACACACACACACACACACACACGGGTACAAAACAGTAGGAAGAGACCTGTAAACTAGGAAGAAATAAATACTGCCTTACATGATTTATCCCATATAGATTATTAAATTCCATTGTCTTTACTCTTGAGTGAACCACCCAAGACAGGAAAGGAAACAGTCATTATGTCCTAATCAGAGGGGCCATGGAAGCTTATACTAAGAACACAAATAATGGGTAGTCAGAGTACCAGTAAGCTTATTCTCCTCATTCATAAATTATTTTGAGATCAGATAGAACTTGGATTAGCTTTATTAGAAATTTTAGTTTATCACTGAGGAATCTGCAAATTCAGGATTCATCCTACCAGCCCTCTCCTTTTCATTTGGAGCCACCCTCACAGTTACAGTCTAATGGCTTCTGCTTAAACTATCAGAGCTCCTTTTGTTCTATTTTCCCCCTATTGAGCTTTCCCAAGAAATTGACTCTCATGCAAAATAGTATGCAGAGGATTTGGGAGTGGGTTCTTAAGAAAAAAGTTGGCAAGAAACCATGTGCAAATGCATACCAGAGCAGAAAAGCAGGGTGGCAATGCAGACATTTTGGGAAGCTGCTGGCTTGCACACCACCACACAGCTCACACTTGGGGGAAAACGCAACCGCATCCTTATGTAATGTCCAGCACTAGAACCAACATCTCTCAAGCCTAAGCCTGAGAAATCCCACAGCTCAATACCCTATCAGCCAATGAAAGAGCTACAACTTCTACTAAAAAGGTATTGGTGAAACCACTCATTGACAACTCAACATCTCCTCTGTGCCAACTGTGCTAATAGTATCTCATTCACATCCTTGTGGGGCTGTGAGGCACATTTTTTTTTCTGAAACCCAGGAGGATAGGGCCATGTTCAAATACACAGAGCTGAGAAATAGCAGACTCAGATCTCCTGATAAAATCAGGACTCTTTATAATGTGTGGCTGCTAATAATACACTGCACATCAAAACAATGTTTCTCTTGCTTAAGCAAGTCAGAGATACCATCTTGGGCCTTGCAGAGGTAAGGCATAAGCTTGAATCTCAGAGTTTCCCAAAGGGTTACATATGTCTTTCTCAATGGGAAAGACTGTTAGTTAATATGTATAAACCCCTTGAACAAAGCCTGGTACATAGTAAGTGCTGAATAAATGCCTGCTTATGAACAGATCCGCTATGGTAGCTATGACCAAGGTAATGCACAACAAACACTACCTAGCTAGTGTACGTTTCTGAAAGTACAGTCCGTCCCTGGGGTAATTTTGTGGTGTAGGAAATGGAAGGAGGTGCCCTGACATACAAATTCCTGAGACATAATAAAAAAGAACAGAGGAAAAGAGAGGAAGAAAAAAGAAAAGTATTAGAAGGGACCCCCAAAGGTACCTGAGAAAGCCCTGCATTTTGTTTACTTATTCATGAATTCATAAATCCCTTAGACAAATCCTCATTAAGCCCTTTTCATGTGCCAAGCATTGTTCCCAGGGATTCTGAAGCTCAGAGATAAATGAGGCACGTCATAGCCATCTAGGAACCTGCGGTTTGAAAAGGAAGGGAAAACCTAACCGCTGAGAAGGGCTCAACTATCAGCAGAATGTGAAGTACACCATTAGATAGCACTTGGCAAGATCAAAGAAAGGAGGAAAAACACCAGGAGACAATCAGAAAAAGGAAGAATCCACAAGATCCCTTTGAAAGAGATTGGTGCTGGGGGGATAGAGTGACAGCCTGGAGCACTAGTGCCCTTGATGGATACCATCCAGAAGATGTGTGAGATGCAAGATCAAGAGACTAACATTATTATTAGTAGTAGTAGTAGTAGTAGTAGTAGTAGTAGTAGTAGTAGTAGTAGTATTTACTTGTCACTCTGTCTAGGATCACAGAGCTGAGAGCATTACTACCGTTCCATAACATGAGGTCACTTTTCAGTCTATAGAAAAGCCAAATACCAGCCAGACACTGATGCCTCACACCTGTAATCCTAGCTACTCAGGAGGCTGAGATCTGAGGATCGTGGCTCAAAGCCAGCCCAGGCAGAAAAGTCCATGAGATTCTTATCTCCAATTAACCACTCTAAAACCAGAAGTGGAGCTGTGACTCAAAATGGTAGAGCACTAACACTGAGGGGAAAAAAGCACAGGGATAGCACCCAAGTCCTGAGTTCAAGCCCCATGAGTGACTGACCAAATAATAATAAAAATAATAGCCAAATGTGTGAATTTCATAGATAGTAGCACATCTTGCAAAAGTTAGTGGGAAGGTTAAGAACCCCAGAAAGCAAAGAATCCCTATTACTGCCCACCTTCCTCCCTTCCTTCTAAGTCCACCCTTGATGCTCTGCCAAGACCAAGACAGCAGGAGACTCAGTAGAGCTACTCCAACTGATGATGGTGAGCAGAGGGTGAGAACAACTGACGGAAGCCGCCCATCCATCCACCCCCATGGCCTCTTGACTAAGAAAATACAACATAGCCCACACATTGCAAGTTCTCTCTGCCTAGGTTGGCTCAGGCTGATTCATTCATTCAACCAAAATACAATGAGCACTCTCCACATGACAGGCAATGTGTCAGGTGCTATAGCAGGGACTAAAAAGGGAAGGGCGCCAGGCAGAATGCTGCCCATGCTTCTCTTATCTTAATCTACTCTCTGCACACCTCTCAAAGATAATGCCCCAGGAGCAGAGAAAACAGCTCATAGCTGAAGCAGAGCCTAGAGAAAACTTGAAGAGTCAGAGAAGAGAACCACATTCTGCCACTCCCACTGGTCTTGTCTCTCCTTGAGTTCCCTGATAGAAATCATAAGCAGATTAAGTCACCACCTGTCCATCACTGCACCCCCTCTTCTCCCACTCCCTCCTACACTGAGCAGGTGGCTACACCCACCTGGTATAAAATAACCATAATGAATAGACTTTCACATATGATACAGACTCAAGGACTGATTCTACATGTATACCTGCATAGGCCATTTTCTGACTGTGCTCTTTTGAGTCTCCCAGAAATGACAAGAACCCCCCAACTGACCTCCCCATGGGTCTTTATTTTACCTACCATTTCCTTGATCACTTTGCAGCATGCAGCAGTACTGATCTCCCCACCTTCTTACTTCTCTACTTCTCTACTTCTAGCTTTCCAGTTACTGTATCCTCCAGTCTTCCTCCTCTTCTTACTGTTCCACTTTACAAGGGATTTCCAATACCTTTACCTTCCCTTCCTGGATTCCTTCCCTTTGAGATCATATCTTTAATCCTCACTTTTCAATCATCCCATGTAATTCCCTAATTTAACTACTAGTCCTCACCTGTCACTGCATTTCCAGATTCAAATGTTCAATGAAGTGATGGAGACCTCATCACCTGAAACTTTGTTTCAATGAACCCAAGGTAATTCAAACTATCCCCTTCCTAAAATTCTATATCTCTTATCCATGTGGTATTTTCCCTCTCAATCACTTAATGTGGCTACCTATAAAGCATCCAAATTCCTTTCCCTAACAAGTCAAAAAATCTGAACTCAACCAGTCTTTCCAATACCATCTCTCCATTATATCACAGTATTAACCAACATATCCTATCTCAAAGCTCTGGCTTATAACCCTTACTTCACACTGATGCAAGAATGTCATCTCTCCCTTTCTCCTTCTCCAGCTCTTACACTAAATCACACTCAAGACATGACTGAGTTCGATTCTATTTCCAGCATGAAGCCCCTTCCATCTTCTTTCCACGTCTATGACTTCTCCCTCCTACAAACTCACTTCTATGTCATTTAATAGTTTTCTTTGCTGTTATTTTCATGTTCATAACTTCACTATTACATTCCTGTTTGATATTTTTTGTCTCCTCCACTATAGGATAAGCATGTTCTAGTTCTGGCTCTGAGTCTCTTCTGTGGTCAGATGTTTTCAGTTATCCCTTCTAGGCAAAGTGGTAATGGTCCTCTTTACACCAAGGAGATCAGATGACCCTGACCCAGATGGAAGGTTTTCAGCACCCTAACAACCATTTCCTCATCTTATCAATCATTAAGTTATATCGTTCATTCTCTGGAATGTAATTTCCTGTTCTTAAAAAAAAACAGTTGAAATAAGATTTGAGGGAAGCAGTTATTAAAAGAAGACATTCAGATACTCTCAGGAATATTTTCAGATCACTTTCCACAGTAAATTAAGCAGAAGAATAAAGTTCTGCCTCAAAAAATCAGTCTTAATTGGTTTTATCTTTTCTCTCTACCAAAACCCAAAAAAACAAAGACAAATATCATCATGACTTTTGGCTAATGAAGATTTAAGACAAAGCTCAAACACACACACACACACACACACACACACACACACACGCCTATATGCAGACACCACCCTAGATTCAACTCTGATCTCAGCTCTGTAGATACAGGCATGCAAATCTTCCTCTGTTGTTGACAGCCTTCAGACAGGCTTAATACAGTACACTCCAAGTGTGAAGAATCACAAGCACTCCTGACAATATTCCCAACATGCCCATTTTAATATTGGAAAGGTGGAGACATCGTTCTCAATCAAATGACAATTTTTGAAACATTTTATTCTAAGATCCATACTAAACCAATCCCTTACACACACACACACACACACACACACACACACACACACACACACACATCTACACAGTCACAGACAGCTTTCCCCTTAAAGACTCATTTTCTTTTCACACAGTCATTCTTGTGTGAAAGTTGTTTAAAATAATTTTTCCAAATATACTCAAGAATTGATACAGCAATTCAAAGTTTCCTACTACTCTATTTTCCTTTACACTAAATAATCTCTGTACTCTAATAAGAACTTCAGTAGGGTTATAAACAGATAAAACAGATATGCATCAAAAACTAAAGACTAATTATATGCATGATTGAAAAAGTCATAATGAAACCTAGTATTTTGTACAAACAAGCTACACTGAAAAATACATACATTATAATTAATAAAGAACAATTATAATATATAAAGTTTACATATTGTAGCAAATATTAAATATTATGTACAAGGAACTTTGCTAAGAATCTTTTCTTATTTCTCAAAATAATCCTAGTATAGATTCCGTTATAATTCTCATTCTACAAATAAAAATGCAAGACAAGCAGAGACTAAATTTATCTTTAGATAGGATATATGACTGGTGACATAACAGAAAATCAATCATAGGTCTCCCTAATACTGAAACCCAGTATTTTCAACCCTGTAATGTCTCTGGTTTATATCATCAATAGAAATTTGATCTCATCCATCACTCATCCCATGATGATCCTACAATAGCATGGGACAAGAATATGTCTATACTTTCTAGAAAGTTCTGACAATCTTCAGAATAAATGAGTCAATGAACTACAAGACAATATCAGGAAGTGTGCGCCTTAGTTCTGATTAGGTTTATAAACACATGTGCCAAAAATGGTAATGGTAATGCCTGCCCTTTAAATCTCATGGGGTCACTGCTACACAAAAGGTTACAACAGATTCTCAAGCATACTGCATTCCAATGTAGGTTGGTGTTATGAGCCTGACTTTGCTGTTATAATGTTATAGTACAGTTTTAGAGCAACATAAATCAGGCCAAGGAATACTGATTCCTAGTTCAAAAATGTTTTCAAGTCTTCAGAAATCCTCAAAAGCAATAGGGCACGCCATTGTCTGCAAGTGATTGTTTTAAACACCATTGACTCACTTGTCAATAAATGACAAACTGGTCATAACTGCCCTAATTCCCTAAGCTCAGCCATAGGTCATCCCCAGTTTTCCTATCTGGAACATTTATTCAGTAATAAAATAAATAAATAACGCATGTCAGTTGCATGGTAGAGCCTGATGTTACCCAGTGTTCTTTGTTCTGCAAACCTGAGGGTAGCACTAGTCCTGCCACTGAGGAAATTCGATCCTGATCATTATGTATGGCTTCAAGTTCTCTCATGAATACTTTTTGTTGCCAACACGTGCCATGAAAGGATTCAGCACATTTAAATCCTCTTGCCTCTCAACTTGTTTTCCTGCCTGCACTCCAGCAGGTAAAACACCCACAGACTCACAATGCTCTGGGCTGTAGAATTCACAGGAGTCTATAATGTTCAGGTTATTTTTAAACTTTCAGGCCACTCTCCTTCCCCACAAACAGCAGGTCTGCCATTTAGAATGGTGTTTAACCCACGTCCCACCTGCTTTGAAACTTTAGCTTTTTTGTGTTCAAAGAAAAGAAGCAATCCTTCAAACACACACACACACACACACACACACACACACACGCACGCACACGCACACGCACACGCACAATCTAAAAGCTGAAGACAGCTATTAGGAGGAGGTGAAGGGAGACCCAGCACATAGAATGATGTTAAGACTGTGATAGGATGAGAAGGAAATCAATGTGTAAAGCTTGGGGATGGGGAGGTCACATCACTAAAGATGGTATTACTGCCATCATTTCAAGGACAGACATGGGCATGATAGGTAATATCAAAAGACAACTCCTTATTCACGAAAGGAGTTAAACCAGTGCGTCCAAACATTCTAATCCTTCATTTGCCCAGGGAGCCAGACTGGAACTAAGGAATACTATGTGATCATTTTATTCCAGTTAATAATTCCTTAAGTTGAAAACATTGGGGGAAAGAAATTCTCCAAGGAAAAAAGAATTAAGTGAACAAAGAAAACTTCTAAAAGCAACAACAGCAAGAGCTTGTGGAAAATGGAACCATTGCGTGTATGGGACCTTAGTTGATTTGGATTTCTCACAAGAATCTTGCTAAGTAGGTATGGTTAGTGCCAACATTCTAAGATTGAAAGAAACCAAGTCTCTTAATATCATACAGACCCAGACTTGGACCTACCTGATGCTAAAGGTCACACCTTAATACACTTTTGCTACATTGTGTCCCCTCCAAAATGCATGCTAAACTTTAATCCAAGGCAATTAAAAAAATGTGGTGGGAAGAACAGAAATGTGGCTTTTAGGATGTGATTAGACCTAAAGGGCTTAATAACATGGGTGGGATTAGTGCTTTATAAAAAATTCTGAGCTGGCAGTGGCTCATGCCTGTAATCTTAGATGCTCATGAGGCTGTGATCTGAGGACTGTGGTTCAAAGCCAGCTGGGGCATAAAAATCTGTGAGACTTATTTCCAATTAACCACCAGAAAACCACAAGTGGCACTGTGCTCAAGAAAAAGAGCATTAGCCTTGAGCTGAAGAGCTCGGGGACAGCATCCAGACCCAGAGTTTAAGCCCCATGACTGACAAAAGCAAGTAAATAAATAAAGCCTGGAGAGGCTGGACATGGTGTCTAACATTTATAATCATAGCTATCCAAAAAGCAAAGACAGGAATTATCAGCAAGAGGCTTGTGATTTGAGGCCAGCGTGAGCAAAACTTCAATGAGATCTCTTCCCAACCAATAAAAAGCTAAATTTGGTAGAAAGCACCTGTCATCCATGAGAAGCATAACTAGCAAGACTATGGTCCATCATGGCTAAAACTTCAAAGATTCCATTTACAACTAATAAAAGTAAAAGGGAATGAGGCAAGCACTCAAGTTGTAGAGCACCTATCTATCAAGCACACGCTCTATATTCAAACCCCAGTGCAACCGAAAAGCAAGTGGATACTAGAGAAAAGGAGCTAAGCCCTTTTGCCATTACATCTTGTGCCATGTTAAGACACAGCGTCACTGTACTACAGAGGACACGCTATTCAAATAACTATCTAACGTCAGTGAGTCACCAGACACTGGACTTGTCAGTACCTTGATCTTGGGCTCCCAAGCCTCCATAACTATGAAAAATTAACTCAGGCTGTTTATAAATTACTCAGTCTAATATTTTGTTATAAAAGCATAAATGAACTAAGAGACTAGCTGAATGAGTGAGTATGGCCTGAACCTTAAAGCTGGGTAAGAATGATTTAAAGGATTTAGAGGTGAGAAAAATAGTTTCAGATTGCTCAGAAATAAACAGCCAAATGGCAAATACAGAGCCTCCTTCCAGCTATGGACAAAAGAAAAAGATTTAAAAGTCCCATTACCTGGAAACTACAGGGTTTGCATGGATTCTAAATCCTCATACAACCACTTCTCCATTGAAGATACAGGGAAGAGGATGCAGAGATGAAACAGGTCAGAGTTTGTCCCCCAGTGTCTTCCCCTTCATGGTTTCCTATCCAGAGCAAAGGTTATAAAGTTTCTACAATCCTATCTTAGCCACAGTATTCCAAGAGCTGTTAGACAGCCTTCTTGCCATCCTTTTAATCAAAACTCCTAGCACAGAGGGTGAATGTGCCACATAAAGCACAAAGAAATAGTAAGTGGATAATTCAGGAGGATTCTACACTCTCACAGCTACACATATTGAAGAAATTTTAAAAAAAAGAAAAAGAAAAAATGAAGTATGTCTCTCTGAAAGCTATTAAGGAATACACACATTCTCTTCCCTCCATGCCTCCAGGGGGTATCTCCAAACCCAGACTCTCTTCCCACCTTTCTGACTGTCCCTTCTTTTCACTTCGTACCCCGTTCCTGCCTTTACTTCCTAAATGTGTTTAACAGACACCGCCCGCTGCCTGACTTCCTTTTTATGCACATGCTCTCTTAATGATCTCATCTATCCCAGTGCTTCAACTACAGCTAGCATCTGGAAGATTCCCAAAGCTTTCTCTTTGGCCCTGTTCTTTTGGAAGTCTGGTACCATTTACAATGCTCAAGTGGGCTCCTGCACCTGGAAGGCCTGACAGCATCATGAATCAACCGGGTTAAAAGCAAACTCATCATCCTTCCCTCTAAACCAGTGCCTTCCCTGGTCTAATATTCTGTTTTGCAGCATTACAAATCTTCCTGTAACTGGGGCATGAAACTGGATGCACCACAACTATTTTCCAAATCTTGTCATGCTTTCTTTTTCATCATGTCACAGTCTCTGTCTTCCTCTCTTCACCATCTGCATCATCATCCACCCTGTCAGAACTTTATGAGTTCTGCTGAGGAGATGGAAAGAACCCCCTAACTCATTTTCGTCCTTTAGGTTTGACCCACAACTCACTGCTTAGTTCCACTCTGGTCCTATCCCAATCTGTGGTACAAATAAAATTTAAGAGCTTGTCCACTGTTGTTTCTTCAGTGCTTTGAACAGTCTGGTTAAAAAAAAATCAGGCCAAGCGCAGTGGCTTACGCCTCTAATCATAGCTACTCAGGAGGCTGAGATCTAAGGATGGAGATTCAAAGCCAGACCAGACATTAAAGAACACAGGGACAATGCCCAAGCCAGGAGTTCAAGCCCCATGATCACCCCTACCAAAAACATCTGACAGGTGCCAGTGGCCCATGCATGTAATCTTAGCTACTCTGGAGGGTGAAAGATGATGATCACCAAAATTCGGGTCTCCAGTTAACTACCAAGAAGCCCAAAATAGAGAGATGGCTCAAGTGGTAGAACACCTGCTGAGAGAAAAAAACTAAGGGATAGCACCCAGGTCCAAGTTCAAACTCCAGTACAAAAGAAAATTAATAAAAACCCTACCACGTCTGTTTTTTGTTGAATGAATGAGTACTCTAGTACTGATCATAATATAGCTATGAAATCATTATAATTTCAAAGTCAAAAGCAAACTTAAATGTCATCCCAATCTACTCATTGCAATATCTTAATTATTGCAATTTTCTTCATCCTCAAAATATACTCTGAATTTTTTCTTGCACATAATTTCTCCTTTCGTCTTTTCTATTCTTCTCTACTTTCCATGGTTGCTGGCCAGAAAGTTGTTAATGCTTAAAAGCCCCACTCATATGATCTCTCTTTTTTTGTGTGTAGCATTTTGTGATCATATGAAAAAAGTGGTCTCTTGCTCCTGAGAGAACCTCTGGTACTGTGTGTTACCCTACATTGGCTACTGTGTTACGTGCATTTCTTCTCCCCACCGCAAGGGCTTGATTTGTTCATTTTTATATTCATCCATTATAATTAATTACTTGCTTCATGGATTATGCATGTTATGTATTTATTAAATGTATGACTAAATACATGATTGAATGAGTGGTAACTATGAAGAAATCAAGTTGATTCAACAAAACATGATATCTTGGAGAGGTATGCCACATTGGGAAGTTGCTAAGAGAGAATCTACAAGTTGTAATAAGTAGATCCTGATCTGGAGACAATCTTGAGCTAAAGAAAAACTGTCCTCGATTTTAACCTCGTAGATACAGCAATTGACATGACAAACCAAATGAACTGAAGTGTGGAGGCAGATACAGAGGTCACTGTGCTAAGATCTTAAGATTCTGGAAACAAATTTTATTCATTGGTAGAAAAAAAAATGAGAGCATGTTCAATTCATTTCACTTATTTACATTTCTGTAAATATTAAGCAGGTTGAAGTGGTATGTATTAGATTGATGAGTAATTTGAACAGAGATCTTACCTAATATAGCCACACATACCAACTAATCCTCTAATCCTTCCATTTCTAGATGAGAGAAACACAGAGTATAATTTTTCTGCCTAAGCACTATCCACATTAAGTCAGAGGATTCTTTGTCCTGTGTGTTGTAAGACCTTGAACATTATTCCCGGATTCAAACCAATGGCTCTCTATGTACCCTCCTCCTCAGTTCTGCCAATCTAAAATGCTTTCAAACAATACCAAATTCCCCAGTTGTGACCTTTCATATAATTAACTGAATTTTTCTGGATTGCACAATTGGCATCATAACAAATGATACAGTAACTCTCAGTGGAACGCACTTGCTGTACTATACATTCTCTCTTGCCCTCGCTCACATCTGGGAAGTCATAGCCTTTGGGAGTTGGAATGAACTTAGATCTGTGTGTCTCATTCTTTTAGCCTCATAGGTCTGAAGAAGGACTCTCTATCTCAATAAAAGGAAACATCCTGGATTAGATATTCTCACCATGCTGTCATGTAGAACTAGGACATCTGGAAGAACAGCCAATCCCAAAGGTGCACAGTTAACACACCCTTTCTCTTCCTTTCTTGAAGGAAGACCTGAGCAGCACATATAAATTAAAAATGAAAAATAAAAGAGACATACCCTCAGCAAATGACCTAGGCTGGAAAGAGTGACCACAGCCCCACACCTTCAGCTCAGGCTTTGCAACTGGATCTAAGACAAGTAGAATTGCTCCTAAAACTTTCACTACAAAGGATTGTGGACCAACATTCCTGAGAATAGGTTTCTCTCCCTCAGATCAGCTGTGTCTTCAGTGAAAAAGCACCTACACTCATATTTTCAGCTCAGTTCTGAGAATCTTCACTCTAGTCATTCTGTTTGCTTTACCTTCTTACTTTTTTTGTGGGTCAGGAGGCTTGAACTTGACCTCGGCACTATCCCTGATCTCTTCAGCTCAAGGCTACCACCCTACCCCAGGACCTGGGTATTGTCCCTGAGCTCTTCAGCTTCAAGGCTACTGCCCTGCCCTTGAGCCAAGCCCCACGGGCAGTTTCCTAAAGATTAACTGGAAATAAGAGTCTCGGGTCCTTTTGTGCCTGGGCTGGCTTTGAACCTTGATCCTCAGATCTCAGCCTCCCGAGTAGCTAGGATGACAGGCGTGAGCTACCACACCTGACTACCTTCTTATTGTTAAAGCTCAAGTCTTCGGCAATTCTTTCAACCAAAACCCTTTGTCAATACTAATTTGTTCCTGGAATTTATCTGTGTTAAACTATGAGAACTTTCGCTCCGATTTCCGATTATGATCTTTCATCTCCTAAAAATAATAAATAAATAAATAAATAAATAAATAAATAAAAATAATGCTCGTTTCCTTTAGGATATAAAGAGCCCTAGGGTGCTCTGAGTCAGTACATGTTACTGTCATGAAATGCATACTGTTGATATAAACCACTGTGAACATTTTTTTTATTTTCAGATTTTGTTTGAAAGGGATTGCTTTCTCTCCTTGTCTTGTCCTATGCACCGGACTTTTCCTAGCTCTGACAGTAGCAGTGCCCTGCACCCTCCAGCCCCACTGCTAGGGTGTGCGTTACTAAAGCACAGCCCTCCGTGTACTCCTCTTGACAACTGAAGCCATTCTTTAAGTGTCTGGGACTTGGAAAGCCAAAGCCTCCGCCCCTCAGCACGGGGCCACGTGGGCAAGTCTGTCCACCCATCCGCAGCCGCCACCCGGCTCAGAGAGGCTTTGGATTTTCAATAGCAGTTAGTAATATAGTACTGTTTAAGCTATTAATAATTAAAGTTAATAACATTTTGTACGATTTCCATATAGTCTATTCATTAAGTAATCTTTTTAAAGTTGGATCAGGCCTGAACCCGTCCATTCAGAAAGCTTCAAATTATAGAAACAATACTGTTCTATACGAGTGACCGATTATGCTTTCTTTGGCCTACATTCTTTATTCTGCGGTGAAGTTGAGGCTTGTCAGTCAGAACAAAGGAACTAACTTGCTGTCCACCAGTTTATACAGAACTCACAATGTCTATGACTTTTTTAAACTAAGATCTGTTAAGTGAAATCTGTTTCAACAGATGACCGTGTACAATACCATGTGATAAAGATGAATTGAGACTTATTAAATGATGAACTTGTTAAATTTTCTCAGTCAGTGTCTATTTATCAGCACAATACACACAGGACCACTGCTGATGGCACAGTGAATAGATTTTAATGAATAAATAGTTCTGGAAACCACAAAAAAAAACACAGCTAGATGTTAGTGACTCACACCTATAACCCTAACTATTCAGGAGGCTGAGGTCTGAGGATTGCAGTTCAGAGCCAGCCTGGCTGGACAGCAAAGTCTGTGAGATTTTTATCTCCAATTAAATCAGAAAAGTGATTGTGGAAGTGTTGCTGTGGGTCAAGTATCATGAGGTAAGCATTTCTGTATCATCGGAGGGCCAGAACTGTAATTACTAATGTACTGCTGCTTCAAATATTCCTACTCTTTGTCTGAGATGCCTGCTCACTTCTCCATTAAAAACATCATAACTACAATTATTAGAGGGGTGTGTGTGTGTGTGTGTGTGTGTGTGTGTGTGTGTGTGTGTGTGTAACCCCTAGGAAAAACTTGTGCTTTCCTATTGTATTCTCTTTAGAAAAGTCATTTGAGGATGCAATACTAGCAACATAGCAGAGTAAGTTTCTTGCTGCAAATCTCTAGAAAAATAAACAAAATAAAGAAATATATCTTCAAATATATAAAAGTGATATGGTTAGATTTATGAGGCATAAAAGAAAATTCTGAAGAGTAGAGGAAAGCAAAGAATAATCATGTGAATTAAAACTTCGCCTATTCTATGAGCAGTGACAAATCCCAGTATCAAAGATGAGTTAAGGCATGGTTTGTTTTTTGATCAGTCCTGGAGCTTGAACTCTGGGCCTGGGCACTGTCCCTTGAGCTCTTCAGCTCAAGGCTATGGCCATACCCCTGGAGCCACAGTTCCACTTTGTTTTCTAGTGGTTAATTGGAGATCAGAGTCACATGGATTTTAGTGCTCGAGCTGGCTTTGAACCATGATCTTCAGATCTCAGCCACCTGGGTAGCTAGGATTACATGTGGGGCATGTCACATCAGGAAAACGGGCTCATTTCCTGGTCTTGAGATCCGACCTGCCTGTCACCTCGTTGGGAGGTTTGGCTGTGGTTTGTGATAAGGCCACCTCTAACTCTGGGATTGGCTCTTCCGCCCTCTCTGACAGCACACGCATCCTACCTGCCCTTCCCACCTTTATACTGATTGGCTCCTGCATCCTATTTTAGCCCAATGTATTTCCAGAATAAAGGAGTTCTGCTGTGACAGTCTCCCTGGCGAGTCTATGTCTTCCCTCCGGTGAGGGAGGGCTGGGTGAAGGCTGCCAGTCGGCCCTAACCTTTCTCGGTCTGTTCTTAGTTGGGGCGTGTTCTCTTGCGGATCAGGAGGCAAAAAGGACTATAAACCCCGACACTACAAGCTGCGAGTCACCTCGCCTGGCTAAAGCATGGGTTTTGATGCCCTCTAGAGAGCAAGTGATAAGGTGTCAGCATCATTTGGAACTCTCTCCCAAGCTGGGACACTTGAAGAATTATAACTTTAGTTGAATAGTAAACTATATGAAAATCTAGTCTAAAACAAAAAGAGAAAATGAGGAGCCCCTGCCTTTGAGAAAGAAAAACAACCTCAAGATAATATGCTACCTTAATTTATGGGTTTCATTTATGCTAGATGTTTACTAATATCCAACAACCATAGGACCAAAGAAATAACATTCTTAGATCAAATAACCAAACAAACCCACTCTATGAGGCTACCCTCACCATTGTATACTGTGTGTCCATAGAAAAAACAAGCACAGCAGACACTTGTTGTCAAAGCTTTAAAACTCATACAAGAAAAAAATGTAGCACAAGAAAACATTAGTTGACAATGAACATAAGAAGCTCTAGAACTTGAAAAGATAGGCAAAACAGTCAAAGAAAACAATAGAATAAAATGAAAAGTGATAGATGTGAAAAGGGAGAAAATTTAATTTTTGTAAAAAAAAACATACAATCATTGAAATTAAGCTTAACAGGTTGACATTAAGATTGGACACAAACAGGAAGACAGAGATGAGAACATCCTTTTCTACCTAGGCCCATAGATAAAGAGAGTAATACATAGTTGAAGTTAAGAGACATGGAAGATAGCATAAAAAGATCCAAAACATCCCATGGAGTTCTGGAAAGAGAGATAGTATTTGAAGAAAAACAGGACAAACTTTTCAATATTAATGAAGTCTCTGGATCCTCAGATTCAAGAATCTCAATGAATTTTAAAAAGGATGAATAAGAATAAATCAAACTTGTGAAATATCAAAAGATCAAAAATATGAAGAGAAAAATCTTTAAAGCATCCTGAGAAAAATAGATCATTTATAAGAAATACCAATTAAATGTTCATTTGACTAGAAGTCAGAAAGGGATAGATGAGTATTTTCTAGTGTTGAACATACTCAGTTAGCCGGGTATGCTGTTTACATGAAATCCAAGCTTCTAGAGACGGTAAGATCAAGAGAACAACTATTTGAAGTCAGCCTAGACAAAAGGTTCTCAAGACTCCCTCAACCAGAAACATCTGGGCCTGGGTGATACATATCTCTCATCCAAACAACAGAGGAAGTGTACATAAAATGATCTTAGCATAAATTCAAGATTCTATTTGAAAAAGAATGAAAGCACAAAGGGCTAGAGGTAATTTATAAAGAACAACTGCAAGTCCTTTTGAAATTTCAATAACAACCTACCACCTCCACTCCACCCCTGCCAAAAAAAGGGGGGGGGTCAGGTAGAGGAGATGATTTAACAAAACCATTACGCAAAGTTTGGATCCAAAGACTTCTACAGAAAAAAATAAATAAGTGTTTATCACTCAAGTTTAGGGAAAATGAATACAATTACCAGGTATGCTTTAAGAAGGAAACTTAACAAGGAAGATAACAATGGCATAGAGAATGTAGCATAATCACAAAACATTATTGATGAGGTTGATTTTAAATCTGTTTATACAATATGTAATTTATGAATATATACACAATATGGGACAAAATTACTGCACCAGACTCCCACTATGATCAGACGCAAAATGTTTTTCAGAAGGAACACAGAATTGAAATCAGGACATACCTTTGAAGTTAGGTATCAGACTGGGATACTAACTAGAACTATTTTGGTTAATGTTGAACTCGAAGTACTATTCAGTGTAATAAGCAAAGAAGACAGGACATTATTAAAGAAACAATTCTTCCATGTACAAATAAAGTGTTGTCTTAAGAAATAAAAAGATATAAAAATAAAATTTAAAATGCTGCCTACAAACAAAATATGAGAATTTACCAAAAAAAGAGGTAAAAAAAATCAGGACACTGCACAAGGAAAATCAGTGTACAAAAACAAAGAATTATAAAATGCATGTGTTACTGGTAACTCATCTAACCAGTTCATCTAACCAGTCATTCACATTTCCTTGTTTTCCTTTCATCCATGCACAAATAAAATATTAAATGAAACCTCAAAAGTGTAATAAGATACTATGCAATATTAGGATAATCATGTGGCACCTGAAAGCAAATCTAATAACTATATGGGAAAAGTTTTAAAAATATTAAGAGACTTTAAGGAAGATCACAATATAGGAAGAACATATCTCATACGTAAGGACTAAGAAACTAAATAGTTAAAAATTACCATCTTTCCCTCAAATCAGTCAAGACATCAACTTTGTTCTAATCAAAATCTCATTTTTAAAATGAGAAGTGAAAAGTTGATTCTAAAATTAAAAGACTGAATACAAAGTCCAATTGCTAAGACCATTTGACAGAGGCATAAAGAGAATTTGCTCTAATAAATAAAAGCTATTATAAGAACTAAATTAGTAAAACCTGGGTGAAGGATTATAGAAATTGACCTGTTGAATAAAGTATCTCAAAGCAAAGGGAAAAGAATGACCTCAACACCAAATGGTATTGGGTCAAAGATCAATGAAGTCTACCTCATACTGTATATAATAATTTAGATAACAGAGACAAAGTGATAAGCACAACTGTGACTTCTTTTCTTAATCTTATTATGTAGAAGGAATTTTTAAATGAGAGAAAATGAACAAAATTCATAAAGGCAAAAACAGATAAATTTTCTTACACTAAAATTAACAACTCTGTATGACAAAAAAAAACCCACCATAAACAAAGTGGAAAAGACAAATCATATGAGGGAGCAGATATTTACAACCCACAAGTTATAGCTAAATAATATACACAATTTCTCACAAATCATAAGAAAAATGTAAGTAACCTGAAAGAAATACAAGCAAAGGAGCCAGGAGTTTGGTCTAGTGGCAGAGTGCTTGCCTAGTATGCACGAAGACTTGGGTTCAATTCCTTGGTACCACATACACAGAAAAAGCTGGAAGTGGTGTTGTGGCTTAAGTAGTCAAGCATTAGCCTTGAGGAAAGCCCAAAGACAGAGTTCAGGCCCTGAGTTTAGCCACCAGGACCAGCAAAAAGGAAAGAAGGGAGGAATAAGGAAGGAAGGGAGGGAGGGAGGGAGGGAGGAAGTAAAGACTATTAACAGATTCACAAAAGAGGAAATCCAAAAGGCCAGTAAATTTAATATTTTATCACACTAATGTTTAAGAAATGCAATTATGCTGGGTGCTGTGGCTCATGCCTGTAATTCTAGCTACGCAGGAGGCTGAGATCTGAGAATCAAGGTTCAAAGCCAGCCTGGGCACAAAAGGACATGAGATTCTTATTTCCAATTAACTTCTAGAAAATGGGAAGTGGTGCTTGGCTCAAGGGTAGGACAGTAGCCTTGAGTTGAAGAGCTCAGGCAAAGTACCCAGGCTGAGTTCATGCCCCAAGACCCACAAAAAAAAAAAAAGAGAAATGCAATTATAATTAATTATTAATTAATTAACTTACCAGATTGGGAAACTTTAATCATTCTAACCATTTCCACTGTTGACAGTAGAAAAAAATAGGAACTATGCAGAATGAGTGTGTCAAAGACAGTTCCCGTGGCTCATACCTATAATCCTAACTACTCAGGAGGATGAGATCTGGAGATCATAGTTCAAAGCCAGCCCAGGCAGGAAAGTCTGTGAGACCCTAATCTGTAATCAATTAGCAAAAATCTGGAAGCAGAGATGTGGCACAACTGGTAGAACACTAGCTTTGATCCTCCAAAAAAGGAAGGGAAGGAAGAGGGAAGAGGGGGAGGAAGGGGAGAGAAGAGAAGAGAAGAGAAGAGAAGAGAAGAGAAGAGAAGAGAAGAGAAGAGAAGAGAAGAGAAGAGAAGAGAAATCAAAGCTCAGGTACACCACTTAATCCTTGAGTTCAAGCTCCAGTACTGGTGTGTGCACAGGCACACACACACCTACACACGAAGTCTTTATAAGAGTGGTTCACAAGAGGCATATTCATTGGTGCTTGATTCTACAAGAGCTGGTATTATTTGTAGTGGCACAAGTAAAGGAGACAGCACCTAGAGTTGGACACAATGTGGAGAGGCACAACTGTTTCACATATTGGACTGTTCCATCTAGAAAGCATATTGAACAACTCTTTTTATTGTTAAACTACCTCATAGCAGTTCACAGATGGATGCTAGTGTAAGCCTTTCAAAAGAAAGAGCTTCAATTTCATCTTCCTAAATAGCTCTACAGGAATAGTTTGGTAATGGTCTACTAAGTTCTTAAATGGCACAAACTCCATAATCACAAGTTTCACCCTGGAAAGAAGTCAACGAGGTAAGAGCCAAAGTTGAAACCATCTTAGTCAATCACCACCGAACTTCCCATTCCCACAGATTTATTTATTATGGGTGAATAGAAAGGGCAGAAGAGCATGCATCAGGCACTTTCTATACCAAAAAAACCCATTTAATTCTCATAACTCCATGTAGTGGATGTTATTAACCCCCAGCCTGCAGATTAAAAAAATTACATGAAAACCACACATCAATGGACTGGTCAAGTTGGAACTGAAACCCAGGGCTATTGAACTCCAGTATCTATTCTTGTCTTAAGGTAAATTATTTTTAAAAATCCTTTTTTCATTAGTAGAAGTATTATTTCCTTATATGTTTTTCCATGGACTACTTTTTTTTTTTCTGTGTATGTGGTACCGAGGAATCAAACCCAGGTCTTTATGCATGCTAGGCAAGCACTCTACCACTAGGCCAAACTCCCGGCCTCCATAGACTACTTTCTTCAAATGAAATTATTACCTTGCTGGGTGTGGTGGCTCACAACTGTAATCCTAGCTACCCAGGAGGCTGAGATATGAGGATCAAGGTTCAAAGCCAGTCCAGGCACAAAAGGACCTGAGGCTTATCTCCAATTAACCTCTAGAAAATTGCAAGTGGGGGTTGGCTCAAAGGTAAGGTGGTAGCCTTGAACTGAAGAGCTCAGAGACAGCACGCAGGCTGAGGTTAAGCCCCAGGACCCATAAAAGAAAGAAAAGAAAGGAAGGAAGGAAGGAAGGAAGGAAGGAAGGAAGGAAGGAAGGAAGGAAGAAAAAGAAAATCTTAAGTATAAGGGAATCAAATAGATAAAGGGGGAGGATTACTCTGCCTTAATTAAGAGTCATCTTCTAGGCTTCTTCTTCCCAGGGTTTGTATACCATGAGCAGCAGCAGGCCTTAAAGTTACTGTGCAGTGTTTTTGTTCTCCTGAATAGTGAACAAAAATGAAGGCTTTTTGTTCAACAAACAATGAAGGGCTGTGTCCAGGTTTCATTGCCACCTGCCAAATCACATGCTGACTTCCAAGTAGGAAGGCAGCAGGGCAGAGGGGAGACTACTAGACCAAACTTAGTCCTTCACCCAGTGTACCTCTCAGGGTAGACTCTTCTTAGCAGATCTTTTGTCACAGACAAATGCTCATGACCTCAGGATTCACACTCTTGCCAGAACCATCATCCTTTTCTCATCTGAACTCATCTGAACTCTCTGCTCATCCTTCTCCCTTTTAGTCTATTCTCTCAGCTGCAATCAACATTATTCCTCCAAAATGTTCGTCTGATCATGTCTTACTCCGATTCTCCTAAGTCTCCAAATGATATGTATGTTTGTGTCTTCCCAGACCCTATATCAGTTTTTGCCTGCCTCTTTGTCAGCTTGGCATCCCCAGAATCGGAGTTTGAGTAGAGATTTAGATATTTTTATGAAGGAAAGCCCTCACATGGAAGTAGGAAGGAGAGAAAGGCAGGGAAGGACAAAGAGTTGAAAGAACTTCACCTCAAGACAATCCACAGAGGACAGAGAATGCATCTATTAGAGCAACTGTTGATTAAAATGTCCCTATTCAGAGTTAATCTCTTCCACAACTTCCAGTTGACCCAGAAAGTTCTGAGTCATAAGTCAGTGTCAACAGGGGGTCTCTCGGGAAAGGAATATTTATATCTTGAATATACATGGAATAATGGCAGATGGGTAAATGATCTTAATGAAAAGCAAACTGAAAAATGAAAAGGCCAATATGCAGTAATACAATGCACGGCAAACTCTGAACCGTCAAAACTTAATTCAAGATCCCATACAAGCAGGGGAGAATGCAGTCAAGCGTTCAATGTATATCCTACAATATATTTCCTACAATGATCAAGATGCCTTGTATTCATAAACTGCCTTGATAAATGGCAGCTGCTTTGTACAGCTACTTAACGATAATAATAATTTTTAAAGGAAGACGTGACATTGTCCAAAAGAAATATACTCATTATTGTACATATGAAACAGTAACCCCTCCGTATAACACATGAATAACAAATTATATTCCAAAAAGCATTTCTTGGGGCTTGAAGAGTCCAACTAGAGACTGTTGAGCTCACAGATATAAGCCTACAGTTTTTCTTTCTCTGTCTCTCTCTCACTGCCCCTCTCTTTCTCTATGTCTCTTTCTCTGTTTCTGTCTCTCTGGCTGTCTCTTTCTCTGACTGTTTCTTTCTCTGACTGTCTCACTCTCTCTCTCTCTGACTGTCTCTTTCTGTCTCTGTCTCTGTCTCTGTCTCTGTCTCTCTCTCTCTCTCTCTCTCTCTCTCTCTCCCCTCCTCTTCCTCCTCCTCCTCCTCCTCCTTCTCCCCCTCCTCCTCCTATTTTCTAGAAGTGGCTTTTGGCCATCAAATCCTAACATCTTCCTTCTTTTATCTTCCTAGCTGTAGATGGAACTAATCAATCTCCTCGTGTTCCTTGGAGGTCCACCCTTCTAACAGTGATCCAACCCAACTTTGGCAAAGCTCTGCCCTGACCAAAAAAAAACAAAAACAAAAACAAAACCAGTCTGGTTTCCCCAGGCGGTTTCTGAAACAGCCAGATCCTCCCTGCTCCGGTCTTCTGGTGGATACAAATGGTTGTAGGGATTAGGACTACAAGATGGACCTTAGAAACTTCAGGAGTTCAGAAGCACCAGCTTGAGGATCACCTGTGTCTCCTCCTGTCTCCTGCCATCAGGCCACTCCCTCCCACCTGCCCCAGCCAGCTGGAGACCCCTAGTCAGCTACCATAGCAACAGAAGGACAAATTAGGGCAAGAAAAAAACCGTAACACGAAACTGAAAAGAGCAGTGAAGAATGGAACAGGCTTTCTGCATGTTGCTGGAAAAGTAAGAAAAGACAGCCAGAGGCATGAGTGGAGGTGGGGCCCCTGCCAACTGTGGGGAGCACTGCACAGATGCAGATGGGTGACCTACACCTTACCCAGAATCCACACAGGCTGATGACCAACCACATTCACAACCAACTTTTTTTTTTTGGCCAGTCCTGGGCTTGAGCTCAGGGCCTGAGCACTGTCCTTGGACTTTCTCAAGGCTAGAGCTCTACCACTTGAGCCTCAGCACCACTTCTGACTTTTTTCTATGTATGTGGTACCGAGGAGTTGAACCCTAGGCATGCTAGGCAAGCACTTTACCACTAGGCCAAACTCCCGGCCACACAACCAACTTTTTGAGTTTTTTTTCTTTATTTTTTTTCTTTGGTCAATCATGGGGCTTGAACTCTTGGCCTGGCTCCTGTCCCTGAGCTCTTCAGCTCAAGGCTACCACCCTACCCCTTGAACCACAGCACCACTTCTGGCTTCCTAGTAGTTAACTGGAGATAAGAGTCTCATGGACTTTAGTGCCCAGGCTGGCTTTGAACCTCGATCCTCAGATCTCAGCCTCCCAAGTAGCTAGGATTAAAGGTGTGAACCACCACGCCCAGCCCAACTTCCAAGTTCTTATCTTCATCCTTCCCTGTCTCTCCTGCATGTCCCTATACACCTCATTCCTCCAGCATCTCAGGAGAGTGCCAACCATATCCCACAAAAGGACCATAGCAAGGTTTGAGAACATCACCATGTATTCTTCCTATCGTCATTCATAGACAATGTTAAACTGACACTTGCCTCCTATTCCTGTTGTCTGAATGTATTCACCTTTAGTGTACAGTCAACTCCTGACGAGTGAGCAAGTCAGAACTAGGGCTGAGACACTAACAGGCAGTGGGCTTCGAGAGTACTTGTTCTTTATGTGTATTCCCCATGGACTGGAAGCAGATACAGCTCCTGTCCTGTACACTGTACAGAGGATTTGCTACGGTTCCCTTGTCCAATTTACCAACACCAAGTGAGCCCAGCCACACACAGCAATACCGAAACTTTGTCACACATGCTTGCCAACCCCTCAACACTAAAGCCACTTACTATTCAGAGAACAACATCCTTTGGGGTACAGGCTCTCCTATACACGCATTGTCCGGTGGCTGGTGTATTTCTTCTGCACCCACTGATTTTATCTTCCTTCCTTATTGAAGTGCTCATACCCCCCTTCCCAGTTCATATATTAAAATAGTAGGTACCAAGTTCACTGATGTCAGGAGATGAAGCCTTTGGGAGGTAGTTAGAACATGAGATGGATCCCTCACAAATGGGATCCATGCCCTTAGAAAAGAATCTTAAGATGGATCCTTTGCCCCTTCAACCATATGAGAACACATGAAAACAAAGCCATCTAATGAGGAATTAGCCTCTCCCAGGAACAGAATCTGATAATACCTTAATTTGAACCATCCAACCTCCAGACTACATAAAAGCAAACATCTGTCATCTATAAGCTATGTAGTATATATGGTATCTTACTACAGTAATCTAAATACATCAGGACCCTGTCTTTCAGCAGAGAAGCTAAACACAAAACCCTGTGCTCCTTTCCAGCAACCTCAAAAATCTCAGCCAGGCAGTCTTGAAGCTTAGGGTTACAATTTTTCCCCTTTGCAATACTCTAGGAAAAGATGGGTGGAGGAGGAAGAGAGAGAAGAAAGTCTTCTCCACCTCCAGCTGTCACCTCCCACTGCTACACAGCTAATGCTGTAGGTAAATATTAGCTTCCATTGGTGTTGAAGAATACCAAAGGGAGAGAGGAGAGAGACAGAGAAAGAGAGCTAGGGAGAAAGAGAATATGAATTTCTGCTGCTTACCATCTTCCTGGCAGTGTGGGACATGGAGCTCTTGACCCCAGGCACTTAAATAAGCTCAGACAGGTTCTCTGCCCTCCGCAGCCCCATGAAAAAAGCCTACAGGAGGATGGTTCCCTCAGTCACTCTCTCCCTGTTATGCAGCTGTCAGATGAAGGTAATCACTTCCCTCCCCGGAGAGAAAGAAGATGAGGAAGATGAAGAGAAAGCCATCAAGATGCCAATCAGAGGAAGTGTGGGGTCTCAAGGAAAACCTAAGACCACACAGAGGTTTACACACATATACCCCCACTCTGTTCACACCTACGACCACACAGAGGTTGTTCACACACACACACCCCCACTCTGTTCACACATCTTCTACACACAGATCTTCTTTCTACATTTGTCAGTGGAGAGCTTCCCAGCCTGTCTCCCAAGTTTGGACCACAGTTCCTGCCCCTTAACTTGACCAGCATATCCCGTTGAACCTTCTTCCATTGTTTTAGTTCTTGATAACCCTTGGTTATCCATTGATAACTACTGCTTGCTCACTAACTCCTTATCACAGAGCTAGGATCACCTCAATATGGGTGTTACCTTCAGTTAGTTAGCCTAGGGAACAGATCCCAGGGAACAGGCCAGAAGAAACCAAGCTGGGATGACTCAATAATGAATCTAAATTGGGAAGTGGCACCTGTGACTCAAGAGTAGAGCGACAGCCTTGAGCTGAAGATCTTAGGGAAAGCATCCAGGCCCAGAGTTCAAACCCCATGACCGATAAATAAAAATAATAACATTAATAATAATAATGAGTCTAAACTGTTGTCAAGAATGGGAGTAAAACAGTCAGGACTAGAGATGCAAATTACAGCATACTAGCCGTGAGAATTAAACTAAGGTGCAAATAGGCACATGACATGGAAGGCCAGACCACCCATACAAGGTAGACTAGTTGTTGCAACAAATGGCTCAGAAGAAAGACCTGGTTAATTCTTCAAAGGAGTCATAGGTAAGATGACTGTGTTGTTCCCAAACTTTTTTTCTTTTTCTCAGTACTGGGGTTTGAACTGAGAGCTTTGAATTTGCTAGGAAAGTACTTTAGCATTTTTTACCAATAGGTTTTTGTCCTGACTGGACTTGTAACTCAGTCCTGTTTCTTCCTTATAGCTGAAATAACAGGCTTGTGCTATGACCCCTGGTGGAGGTGAGTTTTTATGACAGTACCAGTTGACCAAATACCTAATATGAAGTATAGACAAATAGTAAAGACTTTCAAAGCTTTCTCCACAAAATCTAAACAGACTCATTGTTCTGTATGTGTATGTGTGTGCATATGTGTGTGCACATGCTTGCATGCATGTGTGCAGGAAACAAATAACTGGGGCTTGCACTTGGGGCCTAAGTACTGTCTCCTAGCTTTTCTGCTCAAAGCTATTGCCCTGTCACTTGAGCCGCAGATTCACTTCCAGCTTTTGGGTAGTTAATTGGAGATAAGAATCTCACCACCTTTCTTGTTCTGTTTGGCTTCAAACCATAAACCTCAGATTTCAGCATCCTGAGAAGCTAGAATTACAGGTGTGAGCCACCAGCACCCACTTTCTAACCCATTATTCTTACTTTTATTATTCCTTTCAGAGAAAGCCCCCTCATATGTCCTTGTGCCATCAAGTCCTCCCATCCTTTATGTCCCTTATCAATGTTTGTCCTTGTCCTTAAAGATCTCCCTAATATCTCAATCACTCCTCCCCTTGATTCTAGCCCCCAAATGCCCACAGGTATCTCATTTAGTATTGCATATGAAGGATGAGCAAGAATTCAAAAGTAGCCAATAATGTGTAATCAACATTAGTTTTTATTAAAAATGCCCTCTCAGAGTAGTTACCACTTTTTATACTCCAATAGTTCCTGTAAGAAACAGCATTTAGTTCTAAAACGTCAAAAGGATATAACCTCAGAAACATCTACATCGTAAATACATTTAGCCCTATGAAATCATCACTTGCTATTTTTTTCTCATACTACAGCAAACACATGAGAATGTTTTCATCAACAGGCACAAATCCATACATTAGTATTTGAGTATCACAGAGATTTGTCATCTGGCTTTTAATCTCATATACTGTGATTTTTTTCCTTTTTGTTTAGTTTTCTCTTGTAATGTTGACCCAACTCCTCAACTGTGTATGTCTTCTGCTCATGCCTCATGGCAAGATCGTCCAGGACAAGTTCTGTTTCATGTATTTTGTAACCCCTATAGTACACAGAGCCTGAGACACATGGATAGGTTCCAGACGGGTGCTCTTAGGGCTCAGCCTTGCCTCCAGTCCAAATTGGTATCAGGCCAAAGAAAGAAAATACTTCACCAAAAAAGTTAAGAAGGTAGGTGCCAAGCCAACAAGTAAAAGCAGAGGAGTCAGTGGGAAAAAAAGCCTATTCCCAGGTTTTTTGCTATCCTTAAGTGATGAGCCATTGAACCATGCTGATAAAATACACTTGCCTCTGAGATGAATGGCCTAGCCCAAAGCACCTCAGATTCATTAGTTCCTGCAGATTTTCCCAAATCCTCAAACTGTCACCTATTTTTGGAGCAACTCAGTAAGAGGAGGAACATTCATTATATTGGGAGACAAGATGGGTTATCATCTCTGCTTTGGGGATATCATTTCATCTCTTCTAGGCTTCAGCTGCTGTCTTCTCAATACCTTTATTTTAGGTTTATCAGACAGTCCCTTCCAACTCAGAACATTGTAATTTCCCCTCTCATTTTATCAATATATGAACAGGAATAATTCTTTCCCTGAACACTATTTGATAGTTGCTTCTCCCCACCCCCTGATTATGGACATTTGTTCTCTCAATTTTGGATTCAATGTAAACAAACTCCAGGCTTGAGCAGGATTTCCTGGAGGTTCCAGAGAGGAGCCTGATATCTAGACTCTCATAGGACAACACAGCATGGCTTTGTGTCCCCTTCCAAGAAGAAAAGGGATCACTGGTGCTAGGCTATCACAGCCCTGAATTCATAATTAGTAAGGTATTATTCAGGTGCTAGTACCCATACCTGTAATCCTACCTACTCAGGAGGCAGAGATCTGAGGATCGCAGTTCAAAGCCAGCTGGAGCAAGAAAGTACATGAGACTATTATCTCCAGTTAATCACCAGAAAACCAGAAGTGGTGCTGTGGCTCAATGTGGTAAAGCATTATTAGCCTTGAACAAAAAGAACTCAGGGGTAGCACCCAGCCCCTGAGTTCAAGCTCCATGACCACCACCACCAACAAAAAAGGTACTATTTAACAAGTGTCAAACACTTTCTCTGTACCCTCTCGTATCCTCTTAACAAGCTCAATTGTTTTATTATGTAGAAACTAAGGGAAAGCAAGTTGAACCAGAATGGCAAAGGACTTGAACCCAGGCTTCTGGATACAGAAGGCTGAATCTAGGGATAAACTTTGCCAGGATATTGCCTCTCACAGCTCCCATCTGTCAGTGGCTTTGGGATGAAGAGTACTGGTGATGAACCAGATTTCCCAGAGCCCCGTCGAGTCTAGAACTCTCTATTCCAAGCACACCAACAGCTGGGACTTGACTAAACAGCACCAGCTCTCCTTTCTTCTGGCATCCTGCGCTCTGTCCCAGTGAGATTCTCTCAGCCATCTTCTCAGTTATAGAAAAGGATATGAAAGGGTCACCTGCCATTGCAGCATTTTCCTTCAGAAGAGTTTTCCCTCCACCCCTCCTTGCCTCCTTATATTATTTAAATACTTGCTGGTACCCCTGAAAGTTTTCCTTGAGCGCAGGAAATTCAGATTTATTCAAACTGCTGAATCTATTACATAACTCTAATTTGCATCTATCTTTTAGGTACTCAATAAATCAGCTTAGGTCTGTATTGTGAGCTAGAGAGTTCTGAGCCAGGAACTGCCACTAAATTCTACGCAGTTCTCAGAAATGGAAACCACAAAAGTATTCATTCTTAATTTTATGATATAATTAGAAATTAAAATGATTTCCTTTGCCTTCAGGCCCTTTCTCCTTGCACTGTAACTCATATCTGCTAATGTATCAGCAAACTGTAGACCTTAAGAAATTAATGGAAAAAATAATTATTTTAATGAGCACAGTTTCTGAAGACAAAGGCATTGTTGTCCAAAATGCTTTAAACATATGGCCTTCAGGAAAATACTGCCTCAAAGCATCCAAATACAAGTCCATCTGGATTTGAAGACACTAAAACTATTCTCTTGATGTTCACAAGGGCAGCAACGGTGCATGTCTGGGAAAGAATCCAAGCTGGTAAATTTTTATATTCATTCTTCTAGTGATCTGAGTGTCAAGAATCCAGGAAGAGTAGCTGAGGGACAGGAAGTGGACAGGAGAGTGAGAAACGTCACAGGGCATGGGTCCAGAGGCAAGTAAAGGGTGTTTTCCTAGATCGTATATGTGACTAAACACAAGAGTCCACTGCAAACCTGCAAGATGGTTTGGAGACCTGCCAACCTCATGACAGACCCAAAAACAGGACAGTTCAGGTCACTGAAAGGACTCCTTTGGGAGAAAATTTCCCAACAAAGCTATGAGAAAACCAGTCAATGCTTATTAGCCCTAACTGGAGCCCTGCCTCCTAGATGTTTCCCGGCCATTCTCTATAATTCAGCCACCATAGATTTCTTTACGGGCAAACTAGACTGTGTAATTATTGATGGATTTCCCTGAAGTTAAAGCACACATTTCTTCACTTGGTCTATATATCATTATCTAGTTTTACAGCTCTTGCTAATCTAATCTCTCTCCACCACCCCTATCCATAACATTGCTCTCTAATTTGTATTCCCAATTTCTGCTTCTAATTCTCTCATTTGATCAAGTTTCTCTGGCCTCTTAGATTTTGCCCATGTTGTCTATTCTGCATCAAATTCATCTTTACTTATTCTAGAGCCTCCTATACATATACATTCACACGCACACGCACACGCACACCGCACACATCTGAAGAGCTCCAATTTGTTATGAGATGTAGCTTATGTGCTAATTATGTAAAGAAGCCTTTCTGACCATCCATTGCCAAGACTTGTTTGGATACCCTCCACTGCACCATCTAAATCTATACTTCTTGCCTCTCATAGCCATAAAGGAGTACTAATAACTGTATTCTATTTGCCTTTTCCAATTGAGAAACAGGTGTCTCCTCCTTTTTTTGTCTTTCAATACCTAAAGTAAGTATTTAAGCATTGCTCCTGGAAATGATAGAGCTGGGCCCCCAGCACCTTCACACATGCCACTGACTCTAAGAGCAGAGGCTAAGGGAAAAGGAGATCGGGATGCACACAATAAACCCTCAGCAGCCACAACCCACATCCAAGTTAGCGACTTGTAATCCTGACATATCAGGGTAGATGTAATCAACGTAGAGATAGAATCATGGTACACTGCCAGCCTCTCAAGGCAGCACTGAACTTGAAAGAAAAAAAGCAAGACTGCTGAAGCAGGACCTTAAGCTGATCACATTCTTTGAATGTGTGTGCGTGATCACAATACATCGCTATGTAAGACTGAAATAGCAAAAGTCTCCCTGACTTGTTTCTGTGGCAGGCCTCTTATGGAGGGAATTGCATGCCTTGGGATTTTCTAATTGAGGTACAAACCAAGTATCGCTGATATGAGCTACTGCATCAACATTCAACCCTGATACCCAGATGCAATCCAACTGCATTAACAAGAAATCAATGAACATGCTCCTGGCATGGTGGTACATGCCTGTCATTCCTGTACTCAGGGGGTAGAAGCAAGAAGATCCATGAGTCTGGGCCATCACTGGCCTACATAGTGAGTTCCAGGCCATTCAGGGTGACTTATCAAAATGTCTCAAAAGTCAATGTCATCCCTTCCTTCACCACTCCCCTTTCCTCCCCTTCCAATCTTCCCCTCAAGTTACATAGTTTATTTTTATGTAATGTATATTGAATAATGACATTTCATTTCCTCACTCTTCCTCCATGCCGGTGTGCCCACCTTTACTCACCCCCCAAAAAACATGTTTTCTACTTCCTGCTATTCATTTTGATAAACAGCGTATTAGTTAAGCTAAGACCTTAAACAGATTGTGGCATACTTAGAGCTTGTATCTTCAAACAAGGCATAGATTGTGAATTTCATGATTAAGATCTCAGGAGAAACAATACAATGGATGTGATGTACAGGAAAGAGTAAGATTGAGTCTTTGGAATCTTATACTCTTCATCAATTGGAGATCTATCATTTCTTGTCTTTTTGGATCTTAGGCAAGTTATTTCATTTCTCTAAACCTCAGACAATTCATCAGCAAACAAGCTTAGTGCTTACGTCATCAGATTGTAGAGAAGACAGGATGAGATAATACATGTGCAAGTCTAGCATGAGCCTTGGCACACAGTTTGTGCTCAAGTAATGTTACGTTTCCTCTAATGTTGTAACCTCTGAAATTTAAATTAAATTCACTATGAATTTTGTGATGAAACTAAATGTGACAGGCAGAATAATGGTACCATGAAACAGGTTTACATCCAAAGTCCAGACCTGTAGGTTAAGAGGGTTAAGTCTCAGATGGAATTAAGGTTGCTACCCAGCTGTGTTGGAAAAGGGAAGCTCATCTTGAATTATCATGAGCTCACGTAATTAATGACATGGTCTAGTCACACAAGTTCTTAAATAAGAAGACAAAGGAGTTAGAAAGAGAAATGCTCAACCCTTCTTGCTGGTTTTAAAGGTGGAAGGAGGGGAGCCACAAACTAAGAAATAAGCAACAGCAAATAGCCCTTGGTTGAAGCAAGACAATCAAGATTATATCCCTCCAACTACCAAGCAAAGATTTCTTCCAGTAACAAAAATGAGCAAGAAACTGATTCTGCACTGGAGTTCCAGGCCAAAGCCTTATGCTTTAATTTTCGCCCAGTGAGACCCCTTCCAGACTTCAGCCATTCAGAACCACAAAATAATTAAGGTTTTGAGTCACCAAACTTAAGAGAAATTTATATTGGCAGCCATGGTAAGACAGGCGTTCTATACTAATTTTTTAAAATTATTTTTATAGGGAAATAAAATCCAGAATAGAGTAATAATCAGTCCCCTCCTTGTTTTTCTCCTCTTAACCTCTTTTAAAAGAAACCTGGATCCTCTCATGTTTTGAACCCTGAAGTTCTAGTGCAGTCATCCTCTCCTCCTGGTGATACCTGGTGAATAAGGAAGAATTTAATAGGTTTCAAGGAGTATAGTCAAACCAAATCACTCCATAATATGAGATAGCATCAAACGTTTCAAAAGAAATGCCCCAAACTCTTTTTGGAATTAGAAAGGGTTCTACAAAATTTCAAAACACAATCCTTCTTTAGAATGGTCTAAATTGGAGACAAGAAACAATCAATGCTGGTATCTGGAAGGAGTAGAAGGATCATCCAAGAGGGTACCATAGCCCTACAACCATCTCGACAAGAGCTTTTCCAGCCACGTCTGTGACACATTTCATGACATATGCCATCATGCTGGAATCTGTCTGCAATCAACCAGCAGAGTAGGAGAGTCTCCAAAGGTTGCAAAGGAATAATGGGGGGATGGGGAAGAAAGGGGGTGGTCTCCTTCCCATCTCTCTACAGGGGCTGGGCCGCATCTGAAGATGATTCAAAGCTAGGGCAGGTCATACAGCTGCTGAAGTTAGACCGAGGGCCAGAGTCCTATATCAATAGCAAGGAAGCCCACATCTTTCCTAGATTATCCTTCTTCCCATATCTATCTCGAATTCGTTCATCTTCCAGAATTTTCCATCTCGTTCTATCCTGCATAGTCAAACATCTAGGAGCCATTCTTTGTCTTTTTTCTATCTCCCCAGATAATTACCAAATCTTGCAGTTCTACCTTTCTCTCTACAGTAGCTCCTCCTACAGCTTACATTTCATCCTTACCTCCTGCTCCCTTTTCTCTTACCTTCTCCATGCTCTCTCACTAATAATAAAGCAGTCCTCCTTGGCCTTATAGAGCACCTGTTCTGTTGCGTGAACACTTAGATAAGCCGCTAGGAACACGCTAGAATAACTGTAGATTCTCATTGGACTGCCATTCAAAGAAGCCAGCTCAAATAGCTGCAGGGGTTTTGCGTGGCCACCCAGTGTATTCTGGGTGTATTCTGAGGGTGGGGAAACAGCTTGCTTAGAACAATGGAGGAGGTACCAAGAGGTCAGAAGAAAAGAGAGAGAGAGAAACTGATGAACAAATTCTGGAAGTGGAGCCAAGAAGAAAACATTAGCAAGAAGAACTGAGATGTTAGAAAAGGAACTTAAGATCTGTGTAGACAAGGTAGAAGAGAACATGTCTTCCTCATAGGACCCCCCCAAAAACTTCAGTAACTGCTATGAAATTAGATTGCCTGGAGTATTCATCAAAGCCCTGAGTGCTGCTTTGACGTGGATGCAGAAGAGCTTTCATATCTATACTATAGACATAATCAAAGCTGCTGTGCTGCAGGTGGGAGGGAAGTGGATTCTGAAGTTTGACAGATCTGGAATCAAATCCTCATTTCACCACTAACCAGTGGAGTGAATGATAAAAGGTATCTGTAGAACACAGATCAGAATTTCTGCCTTCCATGGTTGTTTTGGGACATCCCATCTCACAACTATATTATCTTCCTGGGTTTATGGCAGGATGAAGAGGTAGCTGGTCCTTCAGGTTACTTTTTGGGAGAGAGCATACTGAGACTCCTAGCACATTAAGATGATTTCTTAAGCACCCCCAATATTTACAGAGGGTACATTTTCTGATCTCCATAATATCAAAGGAAAACCCAGAGGTAAAATAAAGAGACAACACTTGTGAGATGGAGGCAACAGAATCGATACTGCATAACTACTGTATCAGGCACTGGGGCCTGTGCGTTTAAGAAGGAAAATCAGAGTAAGTGAGAAGAGTTAGGGTGACAAGCATACTTTAGTGGCAGGGTTCATCTGAAGAAACAAAGCCGTATGTGAGCAGCTCCCAATGGGACACCTGGGCCTACGGTACTGTAATCGCCTCTTAGGTGGAACATCATAAGTTAGCCCACCTCATCACCATCTTCTGTGAGCTGGAGGGAAATGAAGGGAAAGACTGGGTAACAGGGCTGAGCACTGAAGGCCTTTGGTTTCATCTGACCACTAAAGACCAGGGTCTCAAACTCCTAAGTCTCCTGTAAAACTGGTTTTATAATCACCAATTTCTGATGGGAGAAGAGGCTTTGTAAGTCCCTGCCATGCAGGTGACTGGCTGAGCTGGCCATTCCCAGAAGAGGAAGTAGAGGGGTAGGCCCTAGAGCACTGTTTTAGCAGCTGCAAGGAAAAGGCTCAATATCAATGGGCAGCACATACGAAGCTTTGTCTCCATCCTTGTGTCCTGCTTTCCTAGAACCTGTGCTTCTCTGTCCGAGCTCCAGAGATTTAAGAACACATGCTGCTGCTTGAAGCCAGTGACATGGCATTGCTGAATCCAAAAGCCTTACAGACTTCAAAATTCTATGTATTGACGGCACAGCCTGGGGGAAAATAGGCATGGCAGGCTTGATGAGATGAATTCAATCTCCCCAACTCTGGGGAAACTGATGGGGAGGTAGATGGAAAGTTGTATGTATGTCAAAGAAGCTGTCAGTCAGCCAGAGAACAAAAGGGAACTGAAACACCCCCCTTTCCTCCATCATCTTCTGCCACCCATTTCCCAAACAGAGGTTTCCTGTACCCAACCAGGTCCTCTCCCCATAGCCACCTTGTGCTATACAGAACCAGACAAAGAACAGAGAGCAGTCGATCTCCAGCTCAGATTCAACAAACACAGAACAGTCCATCTCTACCTGAGATTCAAAGAACACAGAGCAGTCCATCTCCAGCTCAAATTCTTCCTGCCTAGTACCAAGGTCAGCTCCCGTGCAAGCCTAGTGGGGCAGGAGGAGAAAGCAAGAGCTGCCCGGGCCTTAGGTACAAAGCTCTGCATGAATCAGAAACGGTGGCAGAGCAAGCCAGGCGTTCTCAGTTTGGGTAAGGAGGGGGAAGGGTGACCAGTATCACTATTTTCTTAAACCTAGCCTCTATCCAATAGCACTCTCTGGCATCAACAAGCAAAGGTTGCACAAGCTGAATTATTAACTTAGGTGATTCAAAGTATAAAGATAAAAGGGTGCCTTGCTACCCATTTTAGAACCATAAATTTGGCATAACCCTCTGGGGGCCAGGAAGCTTCCCTGTCCAGACTTTAGCATGACCTAAGCCTTTTCAGAGCTATGAAGTAATGGAGCAAGGTATTTCAACTTTTAGTTACCCTTTCGCCTCTACCACCCCCCCTCTTGCCTCTGCCCACCCTGCAGGTGTGAGCACAGACCAATCACTCCTACAAATTGGGGGTGTTTCAGTTCCCTTTTGTTCTCTGGCTGATTGACAGCTTCTTTGACATATATACAACTTCCCGTCTACCTCCCCACGGTCAGAAGCATTATGCTATGCAGCCCTATCTGTATGCTTGAAAAATTGAAGTGAATTACAATTAATTTCCTTTGAAGACTTTCAAGACACCCCTGGGGGAAATCAATAAGCAGGGCTAGGAATCACTGATGTAAGGTTTCACTCCTAGGGATGGGAGACTGTTCAGTCTTGACTCCTCCATCTCCTTCTATAGAAGCACTCGACAATGGCCTCTTTCCCCCGCACACTCACGCAACCTAAAAAAGTAGGTAGCCTAATGCTGGAGATTGTTTTGCAATGAACACATCTACCTGAACACAGGTATGCCTGAGACTGTGGTCGCGCAAACATGCTGAGATAATTGACAGCAAAGTACTTTTGGAAAGGTATAAAGCGTTCTATAAATGTAAGTCCTTATTATTTCCTATTATTACTATTATTGCATAATGGATTGTACTTGATGTACCACATCTATTTACTGCCCAATCTAGAGTATCCTGGCCATTTCGCTAAAACTGCTTCTGAGGACCCCTATTTTCTAGCACTGTGTAGGCTTTTGATGTATAGTTTTAGATGACATTAGCACTTAGTAGGTGATAGATACAGATGTGTATCTATCTCGATATAGAGAGATAAAGAGAGATATATAGATATATGTAGCTATATCTCCGTATCTATAGATATAGAGAAAGATATTTCACTATATATTGAGTGAGTGGGAGAAAGAAGGAGAACGAGAGAGAGAGAGATTAAATTAGCTTGAACAGAGTTCTACATGGGTATTTCTGAAATAGAAAAGATGTAGCTTCCTGTGGGAATGGATGTGGCCATTGCTTTTATTTTTATACCTGTGACTAGGTGATGTGATTCGTGTCGTGCCTTTTGTAAGGCAAGGGGCTTAGCTAAAGCTCCTGTAAGGAAAAGCAGATACACAAAGATGGTATGAGTCAACAAAGCGCCGACTTCAAGGTGACAACTAAGCACTGAGAGTCATTCTCTGAGATGACTGGTTTGTAGACCCCATCCTTAGGCTCAGCCTAGACTGATTGGTTGGGCCTGGTGATTTCATGCCATCTACAGTGTGAAGTTGATAAGGGTACACAAAAGATTCCAGCTGTACATGGCTTACTCAACTAGTCATGAGATCAGGTTTAAAAAAATGATTTCAAACAAAAGAAGAAAGAAAACTCTCTGGATCCTGGAATATAAAAATGGTCTGAAACTTAATAGGGGAAATATTTCAAGTCTGAAATTTGTTTTTGATGCTGTACATGTTGCTATTTTGTATCTCCAAAATGACTCTAGAGGCAGGGAAGGGAGTTTTAACCCTCCCACACCAAATTCTGCTTTCAAATCCTGCCTCCGGCATGGGTATCTCCGTTGACATGTTCAAATGTAACCTTGAATATCCAAATATCCGTGAGAACTAGGACCTGAGTACTTTTTTGTTGTTTTGTTTGTTGCCAGTTCTGGGGTCAAGCCCTAGGCATGGTGCTCTGGGCTTGGGCAATGTCCCTGGGCTCCTTTTTGCTCAAGGCTAGCACTCTACCACTCAAACCACAGTGCTACTTTCAGTTTTTTGTGTTATTAGCTGGAGATATGACTCTCACAGACTTTCCTGCCCAGGCTAGCCCTGAACCATGACCTTCAGATCTCAGCCTTCTGAGTAGCTAGGCATGAGCCACTAGTGCCCAGCTCGGGGTGTGTTTTCTCACATAAGTTATCATCTATGACCTCATTCAGTTCCTAGCTTTTCAACTCAACACCTTTGAAAATCTATCTATATAGTTTGAAGTCTATTTACACTTCCACTATTTATCCCATAGCTATGTCTACCTCACTCTATTTATCTGGGCCATCAGACAAGTAATACTAGGTGAAATCTTAATACATATCATTTCAGACCTAGGCAATTAATTCTCTAGAACCTATAAATCTATGACTGTGATCACTGGGTCATATACAGATTCCATTTTACTAGATTCCAGTTGTACCATTTAGTTCCCACTAGGAGTTACTGGAAGTTTCTGTCAATCATGGTATTGTCCACTTTTCAGAATTCTGTCATTCTGATAGATCACTTTTTATCATATTTGCATTTATATGAGATTTCTAGCTTAAAATGTCATATGAGACAAGTACTGATCTTTCACACCAGTAACTCTAGCTACTCAGGAGACTAAGATCTGAGGATCATGGCTCAAAGCAGCCTAGTCAACAAAGTCCATGAGTTTCTTATCTCTAATTAAACTACCAAAAAGCCAGAAGTAGAGCTGTGACTCGAGTGGTAGAAAACTACCTTTGAGCAAAAACTCTCAGGGATAGTGTCTAGATCCTTGCATTAAAGCCCCCAAAACTGCATGCATGCATAAACAAACACAAGCACGCACAAGCACACACACACACACACACATTCATCTGACTGACAGATTCTGATTTGGACTCTCCTACTCCCCACTAAAATACCCATGATGATAAAGACACAATGACAATAAAAACAACTGCTTTTGGAAAAATCAGAATGGCAAAAGAACAGAGTAAGTCTGCTTGCTTGAAATAATTTCCATAAATATACCATCCCTCATCCACAATTTCAGCATCATGGGGATCCAGGAGACACACTAACCAGAACACCAACAAACTACCTTCTCCTCATGAGCATAACATGGTGTGTGTGTGTGTGTGTGTGTGTGTGTGTGTGTGTACGTGTGCACATGCATGTGCACTAATACTGGGGTTTGAAATCAGGGCCTGAGCACTGTCCCTTTGCATTTTCACTCAAAGCTGGCACTCATCAGTTGGCTCACAGCTCCACTTCCACCTTTGTATGCAGTTGAACCAAAAAAAAAAACCCCACTATTATTTCAGCAATTCTGAAGTGCAAAATATATTACTATATATATGTGTGTGTGTATTACTATTCCTCAGGGTATAAAAGAGATCACTAAACACATTCCTCTTTGTCCTTTGGCAGCACCTTCCACTTTCCCATCCTTCTTTCCAGCCTGGTAACTATGATTCCACTCTCTACTTCTGAGTTTGACTTTTTCTTATTTCACCTGCTCAGTGTTAGCATGTGGTAGTTATTCTGCCTGGCATGGTGTCCTCAAGGTTTGTTCATACTATCACAAGCAACAGAATTTCCTTCTTTTTACAGGCTGAATAGTTCGCTACTGTATATGTGTACCAAACTTTTCTTTATCCATCCATCCAAAGACATCTAGTTTGATGAGTTTCTTGGCTACTACAAATAATGCTGCACTGAGCATGGCTATATAGATGTGTCTTCAACAGACTCATGTAATTGCTTTTGGCTTACATACTTAGAAGTGGGCTTATTGAATCATATGGTAATTCTATTTTTAAATTTTGAGGAACTGCCATATGGCTTTCCATTATGGTTGTATTAATTTACATTTCTACCAACAGTGTACAAGACTTTCCTTTTCCCCCCTATTCTCCTTAACATTTATCTTTTGTCTTTTTGATAATTATCATTATCAAAAATGGGTTTACAAGCCCTAGGAGTTTATACCTCCATGGAATATCAACACTAATAATTAAATATAAATGTGCAGAAAAATATTATGCCTAAATACCAGCAATAGCCTGTCATAAAAATGTGTTGTTCATAACAGCAATAAAACATATTTAGGGGAAAAAGCCTTAGCAAGAAATGTGTAATGAAATGAGACATAATTGTTCATCTTATATAGTTTCTCCTTTTCTGTTCTTTTCTTTTGGGAAAGGAAGGTTGGACATTAATACTAGTACAGGAAGATAGTATGTTGCATTAATGGCAGTAAAAATGGATAAAAAATTCTCAGTAGGGGGAGAAATTTGATAATTTTATGCAGTAACTTCACTTCCAGTAATTTATCCTAAGGAAAGTCTCTAAACTACTGTCAGAACTGCATATCGCCTCTCCATAATTCATTCTCCATGAAGCAGCTGAAGAAGTATTCTTGAAACCTCGATCAGTTTGTTTCAGTGGTGTGCTGGTCTGTTCTTATTGACTGGCTCTCTGGAAGAAGAAAGCGCTGATTCATAACAGCTGCTATGAATTTGAGGTATAAATAATCTCACCTGGATGATTTCAAGTTACCAACCTGTCATTGAACTCAGAGTTGGAAGGAAATGTGTACACACAAGAGGCTCTCCAGAGCCCCAAATGAGCCAGCTCCACGCCACCACAGAGCTGGTGGCACTCCCCTGCACAAAGCCCTCCAGTGCAGGCACATTACATCTTGTAATAAAGTCCCCGTGCCTGATCCTGACCTCCAGAGCTCTCCACAGCCAGGTGGCCCTGCCCACCTCCTATTCTTCCTTTGATTGCTTTCCTTCTTTCACTCACTGCTTCTGAATTGTGATTGACCTCTCCAAGTTTTATAATAAAGCATGGGAAGACTTTCAATTTTCCCTTCCCAGTTTTTCCCCTTTTCCCTCAGATGTATCAAAATGCCACCTATTCAGAAAAGTCCTACCTAACCACTGTCTCTGAAGTGGCCACACCTCAGCTCAATACATTCTTATCCTGTATTACCGGACTTACTTTGCATATTTATAATGTCTCTCCACGACAATGGTGTGTGTGTGTGTGTGTGTGTGTGTGTGTGTGTGTGTGTGTGCACATGCTTGTGCACATGCACACTGGTCCTAAGACTTGAACTTAGGGCTTGGGCACTGTCCCTGAGCTTTTTTGCTCAAGGCTAGCAATCTTCCACTTGAGCCACTGCCCCACTTCTGGTTTTTTGGTGGAGATAATTAGAGGTAAGTCTCACAGATTTTCCTACCTGGATTGACTTTGAAATGAGATCCTCAGATCTCAGCTTCCTGAATAGCTAGGATTCTAGGCATAAGCCACTGGCACCCAGCTCTACTTTTCTAACTCCATAAACTCACACACCTATATAGTTCTGTTTACTCTTATTTCCAAAATTTGGGAGAATATTTAGCACATAGTAAGTACTTAATATTTGTTCATCATTGATAGATTATAATTTTTAAAAAAAGTTTAAACCACATAAATGTTCAAGAGGAAGGATATGGTAAAAATGAACATTTATACTTGATTCCCTGTCAGAATTTGTGCTGCATATTTTATGTTTATCTCATTTAGTCTGCACAGAAACCTTATTATAATCCCCTTTTTGTTGATAAGAAAACGCCCAGAGAGGTTATATAATTTGCTAACGCTACAGAGAGCCAAGTAGGTGAGTCAAGTCTAAGTTTGTTCCCATAGGCCCAGCTCTGCCAGAGAGATTAGAAGTCTCTACTCAGACCAAGGAACATGACCACCTCAAGGTGCTCGTCACATGTCTCTGGGATCTTGTTACTAAGCTATTCCTTGGCCCAAACTTAGCTGCTCCTTGCCCACACTCATTGTTCTCACTCACAAGCTTCATGGCAAGTAGGACTAAGAATTAGAGTAGGAACTAAGTTCCCAGAGTTTGTAGCTTAATGGCAGCATAATAGCACCAAATTCCTCTGTAAACTTCAAACCATTAGCTATTTCCAGATGATATTGTTATAATGCTCACAATGTGATGTAAAGTCAATGCAGAAGAGGAAAAAAAAGAAATTTAAAAACACATTTACACATATATAGAATGCTTAGAAAGCGACCAGAGAGGAGCACACCAAATTGCTAACAGTGGTTGAATCAGGGTGAATTAAAAGTGATTTTTATGTTCTTTATCTTCATTAATGTTTTCCAGTGAGCAATGTCTTTTGAAATGGGGGGATCTATATTATTATCATTTTAAATGGTTGAATATTTCAAAGGCAATGAATACAAAACAGAGAACATTGAACAGCCAAACAAAGGACGACTGGGAGGGTGGCAGCACGGTTTCTTCATGACTGAGAAGCCGGTAAGACATGCTACAGAGGTCTTACCCTGGGAAAGCAGGGGGCCAGGAGTTACGAATGAGGAAGGCACAGAGCGGAGAGTTCAAGTAAGTAGATAATGGTGGGGTGAGGGCACATTGCCACCACGGTATGCTTGATGGCATCTGGCAGATGGGGCCGAGAGCAGGACCTTCATGGGTCAAAACTAGAAGAAAACTTAGCTCATCAAGAGTCGTACAATAGCTATAACAATAGCCAGAGGCCTTGTCCACTTAATGAGACCTCAAATGTGCCATGACTGCTACATATGCTGTGTGTGTGTGTGTGTGTGTGTGTGTGTGTGTGCACATGCGCACGCACTTTCAGCAATTTAGGTGGAAAAAAAGATCATCTCTATGTTAAAATAATACTTTTTTCACATAATTTTTATTGTAATTAGTAGAAGGGTTACATTATATTCACCAGATAGAAGGTACATTACTTCACAAACATTGATGCCCTTTCTCATGTTTTAGGCCCCATTTCCATCCCCCTACCCCCACCCCTAATCCTACTTTTATATACTAGTTGCATAAAAGATATTAGTTTTGCTTGCTTCTTACTTTTTATGATGTGTCTAACAAATATCTTTAAATTAGATACTTAAGATCTTCAATCTCAATTGGTAGATCACCATCTGTGATTAATCAAGTTGTGAGACCCTGAGTTCAAGCCCTGGTATCAAAAAAATCCAACAACAAAAAAACAGAAACCAATGACACAAACAGCCAACATCAGTGACTCAAATAATATTTCTACTAAACATCTCTAATCAAGAGCAAAGCTTTCATCCTACAGACAGTGAAATGAGACCTGAGAGGCCAGGTGGCTGGATCTACAGAGGTGACAGAGGTGAGATCAGCCCTCAGACTTCTTACTCCACTGTCCCATCCTCTTGTGTACACATTGCATATTTGATTCTGAGGTGCTTAAATAATGTGGAAAATGAAGGTTGTTTTAATTTGATGTTCTATAAACTTGGAACAACACATTTTTTCTGTTATTTCAAAAGTTGTTTTGTGAGAACATTTGTAAATGCTTTTATTCTTATACTGTTTCCATCCAAGCAAGTGTAGGTTAGTATGGGATGCTCAATAGCCCAGTCACAACCTAGAAGTTTCCCACTAATAAATATTAAACTACATCCTGCTATTTCTCTTATAGACCAATTACTTCTTTACAGTGGATCTAGCTAAAGTTGGAAACTTGCAAGAGGACAAAACTTAGTTAGGTTTTTATTCCAGTGCTAAAAATAAAGGAGAAAAACTGCATAGCTTCTTGAGTCTGCCAAGTTTACTGTATCTGGGAATACAGCCCTGCAGCTATTCTCCCTTCCTTTCTTATAGAGTTGTAGTTCTGTGAGGGTCACCTGAATGCTTTCCCAATAAACTACATTTCCCAGCATCCTTAAAGATAAAGGAAGTTGTTTGATGCAAACTAGTCAAAGGAGATATAATAGGAAGTTACCAGGTAGGGCTTTGGAAAAAGTTATCCGAAGGGAGCTGACTCCAATGCCGTGATTCTTTTTGCCTTCCTTCTTCTTTCTGCCCATTTTGCTCAAACTACTGAACATAAATCTACCACTTGGTACTGTCATGTATCAAGTCGCCCTAGAGATGGTGGGATGTCATGAATGACAACACCAAATTGCCTCACCAGTCCTAGTCTGCCTCCTCCGGGTTGCTTATGATGAGAAATAAAACTATGCTAGAGGCATGGCTCAGTGGTAAGCATTTACCTTGAAAACCCAAAGTCCTGGGTTCAAACTTCAGTACTACAAAAACAAAAAAAACTAAGAAGAATAATAAAATTGTAATTTGTTCTTCAAGTCACTATACTCCACAACTGAATATAGTTTTTGATATAAGATTCCCCCAAAGGTATACTATCTTCCCATCACATGGTTTGAAATGAGTTTATGAGATTACATTATAAATGTAGGGAGTTTTTTAAATCTCAGTTTTATCCCAGGGCAAACATCTAGTCTTAAACAAGACTGTTTATTTCCAGGTGAAATGAATGCAATGTAACTACAGACACATCTGGGACTCTGTGCCCTGGAAACAGCTACTCTCTACTCTGTGGCTTGGAACCAAGAAAGAAAGAAAAAAAAAAACACAGAAACTATCCCCTTGTCAAGCAAGATGTAGCACGGAATAAGACATGGAATTGGTAACTACCCTATTTTCATCAGCTGCTATTTCAGCCAGTCTCTCTCTGGTTTTCCTTCGTTTCTAACATATCAATATATGATGTTAAAAGTATTTCTATTTTGGCAACCCATTTGGAAATGTCAAGAGCCAATGACACCTGAGAATACTGAATACTGAAATCACTCACCTTTGAGTTCCAGGGTTCATGCTGCTATCAAAAGTAATTGTACTATAAAGAAACACCACCACATCAAAACTCACTTCATACTCCATGGAAAACTCTAGTCTTCTATTAAACATTGCTTTTAAGCACAGCAAAATTTACCTTTTCATTTCACTTAGGCAATTAAAAAATAAAATTGAGCTGGGCATGCCTATCATCCTAGCTACTCAGGAGGCTGAGATCTGAAGATCACAGTTTGAAGCCAGCCTAGGCAGAAAAGTCTATGAGGCTCTTATGTCCAATTAATTAGCAAAACAAACAAAAACAAAACAACCTGGAACTATGGCTCAAGTAGTTGAGCATTAGCTGTAAGCAAAAAAGCTCAGGGACAGTGTCTAGACCTTGAGTTCAAGCCCCAGGGGAAAAAAAAGAAAAAAGAAAACTCAAGGAAGAGGCATAGTTCTTTAGAATATTTTCCAATTTATGTGTGTGAGTAAAGTTAATAACATAAATAACAGGAAATTAATATCCATGGGGGGATTATGGCAATGTGTATGTGTATATGTGTATCCTCCGGTGTATGATCTACATCTGAGATTCTTACAGGAGTTCGTGACCTGAGAAAGATCACCATGGCACCATGTCTAACTAGAAATGGCTAGACTCATGGAAAGAGAAGAAATATCTACCTGTTCCTATGTAACAGTGTTAGCCCCTTAGCTAAATGAGGACTTTAGTCATAAAGGGCGGTAAGGTTCATCTTCAATAACATTGTAAGATAGGTGATACTAAGGGTTCAAGTTCAACTGGGGGCTCAATTCCATGTGGCCATGTGATTTGGAGCAAGACACTTAGTCTAACTGAGCCTTCTATTACCTATAACAACTGGGGAGGCTAGCTCTGTCAACTACCTAATTGTCTAGACATGTAGTATTAGGCGGCTTCTGATGTTTTATGGATGATGAAAGGTATAGAAAAGCTAAGTAATATAGCCTGGATCAGGCAGCTAGGGATTACTGCATTCACATTCAGATAAAGTTTTCACCACCACATGACCCTGCGATTCAGTGTAGGGGACCTAAGTTAGGGTCCTTGTTCCCTATTCTCAAAATCCAGAATGACCTAGAAGAGTGTACAGTCCCCAGAAGAGTCCACATGGAGGCCCTTAGGAGACAGTGTTAGGCCATGTCCCAGGAGAGAGGGGGCAGGACTTTCTCCTGACAGAGCTGGGAAAGCTGGACAGGCCTTTGTGAGCAGCCAGCCATGGGTACAGATCAATAGGGACAGATGATATGCCATCATCTAGAATTTTTTTAAATATATATATATATATCCAAAATTCCAGCTAAGATGACCTGAATTTGAATCTTTAAGGGCTGAGTTCTAGAAAGATCCATGTTAGGAGCAGGGAAAGTGTAAAGTTCTTCCTCCCAGCCTGGGGAAAGTAAGATAGTAACTAATAAGAAATACCAGTAACAATGACGTTCAAGTTCCTTTCGATGCTGGTCTCTTCAAGCCCAGAATAAGAGGTATGCCTGAGGAGTGGGGCACCAGGCCCAAGGAGACCCATTCTCAAGACTTCTGTCCTTCTATGGTCTCTGCTGGCCGAAACATCTCAAGAAGATTCCGAAACACAGTTGCCACGTAAGGGGCCAAAGTGGGGAAGATTCTGAGCCTCTGCTGAGAGGTTGTAGCCACTCTACAGGAAGAAGCGGACACTGTAACAGAAGGCATTCACAGGGGAGCAAGTCCCGGCTACCCTTGCACAAGAAGGCTTCCAAGTGCATCCCCTCAGCGGTAGAAATCCCAGCCCCTAGTGCTGGCGGAGCTCCTGTGCACAGACTGTCTACAGAAGCCCACCCTCTAGATCACCATGATGACAGCTCATCATTGTACCCCGAGAGAGAAAAGAAGCTGGATAATAGCATTCCAGCCAGGTGGTCTAGGAGATTTCACCCCGACACTGTCAAACAGTTCACAAGAGTGAGCTCAGTGGAAGGAGTTCACATGGATCAAACTCTCGTGGGCTTTATGCAATTAAGGATAGACATCACAATCCAGAGATGACAGAGATGAAGTGTTACCCCAATCTAGTCAGCTTACTAGGTAGTAGAGCCAAGATTTAAAGCAAGGCCTACAGTACGCGCATGCGCACACGCGCGCGTGTGTGTGTGTGCGTGCGTGCGTGTGTGTGTGTGTGTGTGTGTGTGTGTGTGTGTGTGTGTGTGTGTTGGTCTTGGGGTTTGAACTGTTGACCTTTTGTGCTCAAGCCTAGCACTCTCCCATTTGAGCCATAGCTCCACTTCCAACGTTTTGGTGGGTAATTTGGAGAGAAGAGTCTCATGGACTTTCTGGTCCAATCTGGCCTCAAACCATGATTGGTAGAGCAGAGCCTCCTGAATAGCTTGGTGATCCACTATCCTTGGCTAAATGGCCACAACTGCTGGTACCAGAGAAAACAGAACTGCTTGACAAGTAGCACCCAGAGAGGTGAAAAGGCTTGGTCAGGATCACAAAGCTTCCTTTCCAAAAACAATTCCTACACTGCCTCATCTGAGCCTGGCAATGGCCCAGGGCCCAATTTAATGTTTCCTCCCCAGGGATGTGTATGCCATGACAGGGAATACTGGGGTGAGAACTACACTTTCACAGAGGCAATCCCCCTGAGCCTCTTCCACTGAGGTTGTCTCCCCCAAAACAACCACACACAGTTCAGCTTGACAAGTGTCCATCACCTGCCACTGAGCCATAGTCACCTGAAGACACACCTATCCACCTAAACAACCCCCCAACTCTGTCCCCACCCACACCCCTAGGAGGTCCACAGGGCTCCCTGAAGGTACCTATGAATTTATCAAGACCCCTGCAAGGCATCCTGCATTTACCCCTGCAAGGCAGAGCATTCCCTCTCTGCCGGATACCTCAAGCTGAGCCTCAAGAAACCCCAAAGCATTTCTCTGGCTCTAGATAAAACCAGAGCTGCCAGCATGCTAATTAGCTGCCCTGAGAGGATAGGCCCACTGATTGACAATTAATGACTCCATCTCTCTGTTTCCTGCTGGTATATTATTAATTCATCAGGCCTCTCCAGTGGGACCGGAGAGATAACACAGACTGCAAAAGTTCATAGAGCAATGTGAGGCTGAGATGAGAGGAGGGAAAAAGTGTCAGCCATCAGGGAAATAGAGGGCAGAAGACTGCTCTTAGCACATGCTCCTGCAGGGACAGAAGTGTGGCACATACCAGTAGTTTTCCTTGGCAATTGCAAAGCAAGTGGAAACTCCCTTTCACAGGGACTGCTTGAATAACATGCAATTCAGCCTTGGGCAGGAATACTATACACCCTTAAAGAGACATTAAGGATATCGTTCCAGAAATTGCCAAGGCAAAATGCCTATCATATGTCATTTTATTAAAATAAAATATTAAAGCAAAATTCAATACTCTACAGACAGTATGGTTTCATATTCATGGTAGAGAGAAAATAATGGAATGAGTAAAAGAGGGGAAAGCTTTTCCCAGCTTAAGCATAGATGGAGGGATGGGCAGGGGAGCTAACCACATTGATGGTAACCTGCGAAGATTTGAACACAGCTCACTCAAGCCAGGTATGGCAGGCCTTTACTGCCTGCACACCATCAAGCGCTGTCCCCGGAAATGACCAAAGTTCTGCCCAACTCTAAGACCACAAACTTCTCTCTGGTCTCTTAGAAGTCTGAGGTTTCTTCATTCTAAGGTCAGTAGATAATGAGGTTGCGTTTTAATTAAGGGAGGAGAGCAAACACTGAGGCTGTTTAGTGGAAGGCAAACTTTGCTACAGATATTTTGCAAGAGTCCAACGGGGGGGGGGGACAGAGAGAGAGATAGAGAGAGACAGATTTCCTTCCTCACTCATCCTTAAGTTTTCCTTTCCAGTTCAGGCTTTAGACAGAAGAGGGAATGATGGTACAAGGGATGGAAAGCAAAAAGAAGTGGAGAGAGACAAGGCCAGTGGAGAGGGGCTGGGCTGAGGAGTGTCCTCTCTGCCACTGCTTAAGAACAGGCATCAAGTGTGAGGGGCCATAGGTGACTGCACTGCCTGGCACTTCTTTCCCAGAAGCTCAGATTTCTCACTAAACGTTAGTGAAATGAAATGGTATTCTTCATCATGGCTGAGTACTGTAGGTGTCAACTCACTACTTCTATGACTACTACTACTACTACTACCACACACACACACACACACACGTGTGAATATTTATGTTTGGCAATTTCCCCCGGTTCTATTACAACCAAGAGAAAAACATTCTCATCTTTTTCTGGACTCTGCACAGGTCGGCACCTAGGGGAACTGTTTCAGAACATAAAATGGTACAGCACAGTTGGCAAGTATAGTGAGGTATAAGATCTGGATTGAGTCTGAAATCCTTAAGACAAGCTGTAGCCCTGCTCTGCCCAGGTTCTGGTTCCTTCTGACTTGTCTCCTTGCCTGTGATTTGATGGGTGACCTCTAGGCGGCGCCAGCCCCCCATAGCCATACCACAGCATTCTGTGCAAAACTTCTAGTGGAGCCTGGGGCTGCAAGGAGTATAAACAACCACTGTGGGGCACCAGAAGATAAGAAAACATTTCTTCAAGAGGAGGACAAAGGGGAAGCTTATGTATGTGGCAATTCATACAACTCTCAATAAAGGGTGCCACTTTATAATTTTATTTCATTTTAATTTTCCCAGAAAAGTGGCTGAGGCAGAATCCTAACCCAGACAAGGCCCATGCAGGAAGAGCAGAGGCAGCCCTGGGGGAAGGGAGAAGGAAGAAGAGGACAGGACCACTGGTTCATCTGCTCCTCAAAGTGGGGACATGATGGCTGTAGGAAAAGAAAGCACAGATGTGGGCGGGACCCAAGGAGACAGGACCAAACACAGGTTGTAGTCACAGACCCCACTCCCTTACCTTACCTTCTCCCTCCACGCCTGAAAAAAGAAAGAAAGAAGGAAGGAAGGAACAAAGAAGGACCTGAGCAACATCCTGGTGCACTGGCTGTTAGCACTGTGCTCTGGCAAAGGTGAAAGCCCAATATACTTCAGTGAAGGGGTAGAAAGAAGATTTTCACCAGGCCATGAGCAGCGGCCAGTTACCCTCAGAGGCCCATCCCGACCCAGCACTGGGACACACCAAGAAGTCAGTCAGGACCCCTCCCCTCACTGCTCACACATACGCCCTCAGCCTACCCTCTAGGGAGAAGTTTCTGGAACTGTGGAAGATGTATCTTTCTAGCCATTGTTTTCCTGTCACATCACCAGACTCCAGGCTTAGAATCAAGTCCTTATTTGGAATCGTAAGAGCAGATAAAGAAAATTCTAAGGTGGGCAGCAGGGCCCATCTTTTCAAGAGCCTCTAGGAGTCACTGGGACTGTGTCGGTTTCGGGGGGAGCCGAGTCCTCTGGGTTCTCTGCACCTTCCTGTTCTTCTTAGAAAAAGCAGGGCATATGCTGCAGGTCCCTTCTTGGCTGGTGGTTCTCAAATATGTTGTTAGCTGGTGATATAACACAGCATGTTGGAGTCTCCTGATTTCTGCATTCCCCTGGCATATGTCTTGGCTTCGGTAAGCCTGTTACACTACAGCCCCAACACCCTGAATTGCCTCATCTCTGAGGGAAGGGGATGGATGGACTTTGCAGGGCTACACACTCAGTTGTCTTCAGAGCCAAGCAGCCATCCATGAATGAGTGTGTTAGTCCAAGGGGAGACAGGAAGGAGTGTGGAGGATTCTAGTGATCTGAGACGTCTAACCCACTCACTCCCCCACCTCGCATGCACAGTGGAACAGAATTAAAATATTGGCTCATGCTGCAAAACATTTCTAGTTAACTATACAAATTCTTCCACACATTCTTTCCAGCAAAGGCATTTGCACAGACTCTAGTATTCTAAGAATGCAAGCGATACCTAATTTTTGCCAGCAGGTGGCAGCACATCGACTACCAGCTAGATTTGTACCAGGTTAGTAGCTTTCAAGAGGCCAGTGAAAATTCAACTATTTGCCTCTGTTACAGAAGTTGTGGTGATATTGAGTATAATGTAGTGCTGGTGAGAATATTGTGGATGTCTGAATTGTCATTCCTTCCGACATGCCTGCTCCTGCCTCACCCTCCAAATCAAACACAGCAGCAAGGCATCTGAGACAGAAGCATGGGAGGAATGACATGGCTACTTCCTCCAAGCCTTAGTCACAAGGACCCAGGATCTCACAAACAGAAAGGGCTCAGGTAAAGCCCTAGTAATCATCCCGCCTGAGGGGACCCCACTTCTTCAACCCTCTTCCTCAGGTGATGTAGCCAGTTTACAGGACGTTAATAAGTATCCATATGCATTGAATGCTTCCTCCCTGCTGTGCCTTGTAAGTTGCTGTGGCCTGCTGAGATGCAACCTATTCCAAGCCTCGGCCTCTCAGAAGACCACAAAAGAGACTCACAAGTAACCTACTCCTGAAGGTGACAGACCAAACACCCAGAAGAACAACAGCCAAACACTGGGACTAAGATAGTATTTTTTAAACAAGAAAAAAATACACATAACTTCCAACAAAACCTTTATGTAGTAATAGGCCCTTCTGAAATTTGTGTTGTTTTTTTTAATATGAGTGGTTATTAATTCCACTTATATAAATAATCGATGCAAAATATCTAGCCCCAGTCAGTAAGTACTCAATTGATGGTAAGAGTCATCATTAACACAAGCTTTTGACCTGGAACTCGATCTAACTTTGATGCTTGTTTTTCTTCCTCATTTATGTGTTAGCAATAATAACAGCTAGACCACAGGATCTTTGTGAAGATCAATAAACACTATGTATGAAGACTTCAGGGAAGCTGGAGGCAATGAAAGTACTTAAGCATGGTCATTGCTTAAATATGCTCTCGTGTCACTTACTAAAGTTATAAACCGCAGTACACAAGAACTTGGTATTAACTAAGAGGCTCTTAGAATCCATACACCAGCCTGAGGAAACCTTGTAACAGATTCTTTAGGAAATAAAAATTCTCCACAAGAAAACCTGCTTTCTCTGGTAACAGCTGAAGCAAGTGTCTTTCGAAAGTCCTAGAAGTGCTTTCCATGGATCACAGAATCTTACTCCAGGCATCCTCCCACCCTCTCTACTTCCCCTTCCCGCACTTAGCTCCCCCAGCCACAGGCAAAACAATGTGGAAACCTTCAGGGCTGGTTTCTAGTCTGCTTCGTGCAACACCAGAGTCCTGACTGGGTGCCAGGGAGGCAGGATTTGTAAAGCTGGCAGTGTGCGCTGTGGGCTGTCAGGGGTGTGGGCGGTAGACAAGGCCCAGGGAGGGGAGGAGGGGAGGGAGGGGCAGAAAGCCAGCAGGGAAGTTTTCCTGATTTCCTACACGAACAGGTCCATGCCCTGAGAAAGAACCAGGCAGATCCTATCCATACAGCCTGAGTCGAGAGAAGCCAGAAAGCTTCTGGCTTCTGCACAGCAGAGATTCTGCACATGGGATTCTGCACAGCAGAATCACTTCCTGTTGACTGTTCAGCTTGATGGCTTCGTTCAGTCAACAAAGTACAAAGCCACCTGGCAACCTAGGGAATGCAGCTACCTCCTTCCCAAGGAGCTAGCATCTCCTCTGTTCATTCTCATCATTCCCTCCATGAATATTTGTTTGGGGCCAACCATCCAACAGACACTGTTGCAACCCACAAGTTGATATTCTAGGACACAATGTGTGTGTGTGTGTGTGTGTGTGTGTAACAGCAATCAAGGCTATGATTTAAAAAAGCAATCATAAAGACCAAAATAAGAGAAGACACAGGCATGGGGAGATGTCTTTTAGTAGTAAAGAAAAGCTATACAGGATTATGAGACGGAAGACGAGACAGGAGCACCATGAAGGGCTGGGGTGGGCATGGTCTGAACATCTTCACATCTTCAAGGTGAAACAGGAGCCAGGAGTAGCTGGAGTTGAGTGGATGAAGGGAACGATTGAGACACAAAGTCAGAGTAAGCTGGTATCTTTAGGAAGCAGCAGGCCCCAAATCCCGCGGCCATCTTGGTAGACCAGGTCTGTGGAAGACGGCTGCAATGGGAAGCCACTTGAGGGTGCTGAGCTGAGAACTGATAGGACACATGGCTAAAAACTCTAGGCAGAACCTCTGTGCACTACCTTGCCAACACTTTTGTACATCTAAAATGGGGGGAAAAATATGTTTCTCTCAAAGGGGGCACACAACCTCTAGCAAGGAAGGGTGGAAATTTAAGAACTAGTAGTCACAGTAATCCTCTTGGGAAAAGTACTTAAATTCTGTGTCCTCAATATAAAACTTAGAGAACACACTTATTAGGGTTTAAATGTCTTATATTTAAAGTTATGTGCCCTTTCACTAAAATGCAGCAGTGTTCAGAGTAGTGCCTATGAGAAGTAACTGAATCACTAATCCTCAAGAATTTTTACTGAAAATGGGGACTATTCCACTCATAAAAGCAATGGTTTCAGGGGAGAGGATTGGCTATTCTCCCTTCCCTCGTTCCCATGAGATAAGCAGTCTTCCTCCTCTAGTCCCTTCTACCAAGATGGACAGCCTTTTGCCACATAGCTAAAAGCAAGCAGGCCAAACAATCACAGATTAAAACTTGGGAAAACATAAGCCAAAATAAATCTTTGAAGTTGTGTTATGATGGGGATGTGAGGCTAACTAACATGACAATGGTAGCAGCACTCGGTTTTTATGAAAATTAAAGATTTGTATTTGGAAATTACAACAGTACTAGATATATCATAAGGATACTATGAGTGTTTATGGGACAGAAATAAAAAGTGAAGCAAAAGGCGAGTGGCAAGAATAGAAAAAAAACCTGATATATTTTGAAGGAATAGTCAATAGAGACTAACAAGAAAACATGCCCAGCCACAGAAAGACTGACTATAGTATCATTTACTGAGACAGGGAATATGTAAGGACAGCAGGTCTGTGTACAGAACAATCAATGCTCTGGTGCTGGACATGTTGTTTGAGATGACTATGGACATGAAAGGACAGTAGTAAGTGGGCGGGGCCTGAAGTTCCAGGAAGGAGTCTTGGAAATACAAAATTGAGAGGTATCAGTGTGTGATGGCATCTAATAGCTCAGGACTAGACAAGGTCACTGGGAAGTAGTGATAAAGAGAATAGACCCTGAACCTCTAATATTTAGGGCCTGGGACTGCTGCTGCTACATCTGCTAGGCCAAAAAAAAGATGTGTAAAGAGAATAATCTATTCAAATCACCAACAGGGAAATCAACATATCCCAAGGCAGGACAAGATTCTCTAAGTTTGTTTGACCAAGACATAATCTTGATTGGAATGGGTTCTGAGAGTCATTTTAGGAAAATAGATTGGAGACAGAAAGCAGACAAGAAGGCCCATTTAGTTCTATCTATATGGTCCCCAGATCTCTTCTGGTCTCATGGTTAGCTCACAGGTTCAGAAATTTCAGTCCATGTTGGTGTTTGTGTGTGTGTGTGTGTGTGTGTGTGTGTGTGTGTGTGTGTGTGTGGATTTTGTTTGTTTGTTTTGTTTTTTGGTCTGTGGCAAGGTCATATATCATGGATGAAGCACAAGGTGGAGGAAAGCTGCTCACCTCATGGAGGCCATGCTGGCAGTCGGTTCATAGTAGCAGAAGAAAAGATTTGATGTGGAGGCCCCAGTGCAGCAGTGGGACAATGCGGTATTGAGATCTCATGTGTGCCTCTCCTGATCGCTGCTTTTCTCCCCAGGGAAGTTGAAGACAGCCATCATCATGAGCTAGGAGTGGACTAGCAGGATATATTGGGTTTTAGAGTAAAGGAAAGGTATAAAATAATCCCTAGCAGAGTGTGAAAGTCGATGAAGGACAAGCAAGGGCTCCTAAGGGCTGACTTGAAGTATGAGTGTGACAACTGTCAGCATTGCTATGAGTTTTTCCCATAGCAATGATTAACTGCCTGGATACACAGGCACAAGAGTGGCAATTGGGAGTTAAATAGAGTTGGAGTTCTGCAAGACCAGTGGGAAGGAGCAACACAGGGACAAGGAAATTGAAGCTGAAAACAAGTGATGGTGAAACATGAAGCAGATTAGAAACCAACTCGGAAGGCTTCTAGCATTCTTGACTTTGGCCAATGATGGCTCAATCTTTTTTTAATATTTTTTATTGTAATTAATAAAAGGGTTACATGATAGTTGCCAGATAGAAGGTGCATTAATTCACAAACATTGATACCCTTTCACATGTCTTGGTCCCCATTACCCTCTCCCCCACACCCCCATCTTGGTTCCCCCCCTTCCCTATCCAATTTCAAATAACCAAATACAAATATATCCAATATATCAGATAACAAAGTGAGATACTGTAACAATATAAGATGACCAAGGGACAGCAAAAGAGATGAGAGATAACATAGGACATTAAGGACAACAATCATTCATTATATGGCTTTTGTTTCTATATCCTAGAGGTCCTCACATATAGCGTCATACTATATGGCCTCTGTATCTAGGTTTTGCTCTATTGCAAATCTCTGCTAGGAGAGCCCAAGGTTTCTACTGATTATGACAAATGAGGGAAACCATTGAGCCTAAATTACTTTGAGTCTGGCTTACTTCACTTAATATGATTTTTTCTAAGTCTTTCCATTTCCTAACAAAGGGTGCGATGTCGTTTTTTTTCTGACAGCAGCATAGAATTCCATTGTGTACAAATACCACATCTTGTTGATCCACTCATCAACTGAGGGGCATCTAGGTTGGTTCCATATCTTTGCTATGGTGAATAATGCTGCAATGAACATTGCTGTGCTAGTGGATTTAGTATGCCCTACTTTTTGGATGATTGGGTAAATGCCAAATAGTGGAATTGCTGGGTCATAGAACTGGTTAAGCACCTGCAAAAAACTAAAGTTGGATCCTTCTTTGTCACCCTGCACTAGAATTAACTCCAAAATGGATCAAAGACCTGGAGGTAAAAGCTGACACACTGAAAACTTTACAAGAAGGAATAGGAGATACACTAGGCCTCCTTGGCACAGGTCGAAACTTTCTTAATAAGGACCAAGAATCACAACAAATCAGAGAAAGTCTAGATAAGTGGGACTGCATTAAACTGCAGAGCTTTTGTATGGCAAAGGACATAGCTAGTAAATTAATTAGGAATCCTACAGAGTGGGAGAAGATCTTCACCAACCATATAACAGACAAAGGCCTCATATCTAAAATATATCAACAGCTCAAAAAATTGAATCACTCCAAAACTAATCTCCAAAGTAACAACCATCCCATTAAAAATGGGCCAAAGACTTAAAGAGAGTCTTCTCTGAAGAAGAAACAAAAATGGCTTATAGACACATGAAGAAATGCTCAACATCTCTGGTCATAAAAGAAATGCAAATCAAAACAATGCTAAGATTCCACCTCACTCCAGTTAGAACGGCCAGGATCAGGAAAACTAATAACAACAGATGCTGGAGGGGATGTAGCCAGGAGGGATCACTACTACACTGTTGGTGGGAGTGTAAACTCGTTCAACCACTATGGAAAGCAGTATGACGGCTCAATCTTACAATCCGGTAAAACAAAGAGTGGAGTGAGGAATAGGAGACTTCAAAGGGAGATGTAATCATTTTCCACTGTAAAATACTTTCAGTGATCTTATAGGGTTTAGTGAGCTAGGATGGAAAATGAGGACCAGGTGGAAAAGGGAAACACAAACATAAAGCAAGTAGACTGGACAGGAAAATGGTGGTGTTCAGATATCAGGATGCTGGAAACTGAAATACAGACAAGGCTCTGGCAAACCAGAAGTGAATTCTTAGCACGAAGAAAGAAGGCAATGTCTTCAGGAGAACAAATGTTAAGAAAGCAAGAGGCCATGACACAGGATTCTTTACATTAGAGTAAGAATGGCTAGCAGGTAAAGAACAAGAAAAGAACCAGGTGCTGGTGGCTCATTCCTATAGTCCTACCTACTCAGGATCTGAGGATTGTGGTTCAAAGCCAACCCAGGCAAGCAAGTCCATGAGACTCTTATCTCTAATCAGCCACCAGAAACCTAGAAGTGGAGCTATGGCTCAAATGAGTAGAGTGCTAGACTTGAGCACAAAAGTTTAGGGACAGTGCCCAGACCCTAAGTTCAAGCTCCATGAATGATAAAAGAAAAAAAAAACACACAAGGAAAAAGGGCAGTAAACCAAGAGCTACAATCTTTCTGGAACAGATCAAGTAACCAGGAGCCTGTCCATGGATGCAACATGCAAATGGTAGCACTGTGTAATTGCCCTAGAGCTGGCATTTTTGGGAATGGGAGTGTGGAACATTGGTCTGCAAGAAGCAGTAAGGAGCTTCCAGGTTAGAGAGTGGAAGACAATGTGGAAGAGAAAACAATAAGCCCAAGGCAGATGCAGGTCAAGCAAGGCAAGTTCCAGTAAGAAAAAGAGAACAAAAGGCAATGTTCAGAGAAGATGCGAAGATGTAGAAGATGTCACAATGTGACAAAACTCTCATGTTGAATTAAAACTGCTTTGTACAACAACAATAACAACATACTGTGACACGAGATCTGGAGAGTTGAGGGGTATGCGGCAGCTCAGATTAAGTGTCATATGTGGTCACAAAAGGAAGGAATTGGGTGATGGAGGTAAAAAGCCATGATAGCATTACTTACAGAGTCTCCAAGTAGATGAGCTAATGATGATGCTGTGAGTGTTGGTGTGTAGTGGGGGGGGGAGGTGGGTTAAGAGATGCAACATCACTGTCTGACACTTCTCATTTTCTCATTGGCCCATTCCAATTGGGCTTCTGATCGAATTTCTCCCACTAAGGTCCATTCTATGCTCCCACACAATGATTCTCTACCTTCATTATATTTGATCTCCAGGCAACATCCTACACAGCTGGTGGTCCTTGGTCCTTCCTTCTGCATGCTATATTGCTCACTGCTTTGTCCCTGGACTGTGCTTCTACCCATTTCCCCATCCACTCTTCTCAACCCCTTTGTGGGTTCCTCCCACAATGCTAGATTCCTAAAGGTTAGCATGCCCCAGGACCATTCTCACTTTCTCATGGACCTACCACAAGTAAAGACCTGTTCCCTAGCCCTCCCTACCATCTGGGGTGAGTGGCTAGACCTTGGTAACTCCCATTAGGTAAAGGTGATGTTAGTGAAACACACAGAAGTTGCTCACACATTGCTAGGGATAGTGAAGCTACTGTTTAATTGAGTATTCTGTTTCAACAATTTAACAGGCATTAGATAACATGAACAACATGTAAAACAGTCACTCCCTTCAAGTTGTTTCAAGCCCTGTGAGCAAGATAAAACAGAGGAGGAATAAAATTAGTACTTTCACAATTATCAGAGCTGTGTAGCATTCAGCCATCTCTTTTTCCTGCTCATTTTACTTCAAAGCCATGACGAGGTGATTTCAGACCATACCAGTAACTGCATCAATCTGGGAATTAGTCCTATGTCTTTCAATCCCCAAACCAGTTATTGTACCAGGACATTTCAGTGGGTTATTGTGACACAAAGTACTATGGAAATTAGAAGACACTGTGCCCTCCTGGATAAAGTCATGGATTTTAGGAGAAGACTGCCAGGCTTCAAATCATTAATTATTATCAGATTATAATAACTATGCATTTATTATTTTACATTGTGTTTCCTTGGTTAAACATGGATAACAACTGGAAGAAAAAACAGGAGACATACAACGTTACTTCGTAATTACAGTGATAATTAATGAGAATTAACTTGTGTATGGTGCTTAGAATATTTCCTGATTTTTAAAGAGAGCCATACATAGGGTTTCTAAAATTAACAGTGCTCAGAGATGAACAATGTAGTTGTCTCTTGAGTGCTGGCTGTGTTCAACAACTCTGAATCCCGAGAGCTCAGCACACATTAATGTTCATTGACTAAATGAACAAACTAACAAATGCTGACATCCACATGAAACTAAGTGAAGCTCAGCTCCCCCCAAGTCACCTGATCTAAAGTATCCACAGGAACCAAGTAGGTAAATTCCACCATGACTACCTTTTGTATAACCAACAATCATCATTTTTTGATGAAAAAAAAAATAACCACTTATTACCAAGCTGATCTCTGTAATCTTAGCTACCTGGAAGGCTGAAAGAATTGCAATGTGAAGTCAGCTTGGGAAGAAAAGCTCACAAGACATACTTTTCAACCTATACATGGATGTAGTAGCACAAGCCTATCATCTCAAAGCTATGTGGGAGATTGAGAGATCACAGTGGCAGGACAGGGTGGGAAGAAGAAGTCCACAAGACTCCATCTCCACAGACAGAAGTTGGATTTCAGTGGTTTGAACCTATGATCCCAGAAACAATGGAGAGGCCTAAAGTAGCCGACAGAGGATACATGCCCAGTACTGAAACCCTATAGTAAGTATCTAGTGAAAAAAACAGGGCTGACCTGGCACTGGTGGCTCATTCCTATAATCCAGACTAAGACGTGAGGATCAAAGTTTAAAATGCAAGCAGATAAACCCACAAGACGCTTTTCTCCAATTAAAGCAAAACATTGGAACAGGAGGCACAGTGCCAGCCACAGGTGAGAACACTAAACCCTGAGTTCAAGCTCCAATATCAGCACAAAAAAAGAATAAAAAAAAATGCACTGGAGGAGTAGCTTGGAAGTATGTTGCCAAAGCCCTGAGTTCAAAGGCTTGAATACAAAACCCTGAGTTCAAATCCCAGAATGACTAAAAACCAAAACACTCACATACAGGTGCACCTGTCAGTAGTGCCTTGGTGCCTGAAGACATGTAACAACTCAACCCTCTAAGGCAAGAGAGATGAACGATATACAGACCACAGTGCGTGCAAATATGCACCATAAACTATCATCCAATACAGGACAAAACAAAGTCCTTATGAAATATAACCAACTGAGGCTAAATAACCATACATCTTCCTTTAAGGTGACTCCTAAGAATAAAAACCTACATTTTCACAGATCATGAATTCAAGTCTACCTGAGACAGAAAATAGACCCTCCGTCCTTCACAAAAAAAGAAGAGTTAAAACCAGATCTTTGAGCCTCAGATCTTAGTCTCATCCACCTGAGAAACTGCCCTCCTCCCCCCCCCCACACACACATATAATCATTCATCCAAGGGTAGTAGCACAAAGAGCAGGCTTCAGCCACGATGGCTTCAGCCAAGTGCAGGTGTAGTGTGATTCCTGGAGGAAAGATGAGCTCGGTGCGTCACAAGATAAGCCTCCCCCTGGTTTGCAGGGTCCTCAGGGTATGACACAGACCCTCCCAATTCATTCTTAGCCAAATGGACGCGTGAAGGAGCAGGGTTTGAGATGGTGTCACCCCCATGTGGCAGCCCTGGGCCTCCGTGGGGCTCCGCCTGCTCTACAGCTGGGTGATGGGTGGATGAGATGCGGGTCTCCAATGCCAGGACCGCCCTCCCTCCGGGGTCGTCTATGCAGAGGCCGCCCAGCCCGGACCCCCAGCCCACCCCGCGGTACTCACTCCCACTCCTTGCGCCGGGCCTGCGGGGTGCTCTGCATCTTGTGCGCCTCGTGGGCCTTGATGATGTCTCGCTGCTCGATCAGGCCCCCGCGCCTCCGCTTCATGACCTCGGGGCTCACCGGGAGGAAGGGGCTCGAACCGCCGGCCTCCAGAGCACAGCCTCCCTCCCAGCCCGGGCCCTCGCCCTCCTGCACCGGGAAGAAGTTGTCGAAGCCGGCCATGGCAGCGCGCGGGGAGGCCGGCAGCATGCCCACCTCGTCCGAGGCATCGGCATCGAGCAGGGAGCACTGCTGGGGCCGCCATGCCTCCTCCTCGGGCAAGGCCAGGATGTGACGCCTGCGACCTGCCACCCCGGGCTCAGGGCTCCCGCCTGCAGCAGGGCACTGGGGGGGCTCGGGCAGCCTTCGGCCTGGGCTCAGTCCACGCATCTCGGGCACCATCACAGAACATTGCTCTGCCGGGGAAAGAGTGGGCAGAAACAAGGGGCAGGGAGGAAGAGATGGGGGAGGGTCACAGGCACAGGGAAATAAGAGAAGAAAAAAAAAAACAGATTAATGACATTGACCTTCAAGGAAAAAGGCCTCTGGGTTGCTCAGGCCTGGCCAAGAATCCAGCCCATAGCAGGAGCTCGATAGGAGATGCTATCTGGAGTGTCCCCTGTGCGCCTGTCTGGATGTCAGAATGCAAGCCAAGTAGACTTGAACTTTACCATGAACTTCACAATCTAATGCAGAGGACAGAAGTTAAGGAAGTATATAATTACAGATGTTCCTCAGTTTACCGCCTCTCAACATACTCATTAGTTGAAGATAGAAGCCAGAATGCATTGAACATGTCTAACCTACAGAACGTCATGGCCTAGCAAACACTGTAGACTATGTTGTTCCCCGGTGACCACATAGCTGATGCAGAGCTGTGACTGGCTGTCACTACATAGGCATAATTATTAAATGTCAATCGCCCAGGCCAACTCCAATCTCAGAAGCTCGGTTTCTACCAAATGTGGACAGATTTCCTAGCATCTTAAGTCAGGGACCATCAATCCCTGCAATGGCCACAAATGCTCCTGGCTGTCTCAGGTGGACAGCTATCATATCTCATTCCCTCACAACCTGGATGATACGTGGAAATAATCTTCTGAATCTCCTGCTCAGTATCCGAAGTCCTCTGAGGAAGTCCACATTCTCCTGCTGTCCCTCTGTCCAGGGCCAGCCTCAAATTGGGCTGTTCTTGAGAATGAACTAGGTCCTTCCTCCTTTAATGTGCCCATCTTCCTTTGGAGGCCGACCTGTGAGCTCAGATGCTCTGCCAGAACCCTAAACCGGTTCCCCTTTTGTATGGTAAGGAGGACATTACCATCTTTACCTCCGAAAGAGTTTCCCATTCAGTCAGGATTGCCATGTGCCAGGCACAGTGCCAGTGCCAAACACCCACACACCAGGATGAGCGGGGGAGGACAGGAGGAGCACTGATTCTCACTCCACTGGTGATGGATTGGGATTAGGGTGGGCTTGGTGGCTCTAGGAGCTCACAAGAGAACCGCCTTGCCCATTTATGGGGGCTCTGTGGAGAAAAGGACCCTTTCAGAACTCTCTGAAAGGATTACAGGCAAAAGGAAGAGCAAAAGTATGGAGGAAAACTCAGAATCCAGAGGATCTAGAGATAGTCCTCAATGAAAGCCTTACGACAATTCATTTGGCTGAAAGGGCTTCAAGTTATTGCCTTTTCAAGACATCTTACTGTCTTCTGGCAAGGAACATAACTCCTAAATTTTTGGCTTGTCACTCATCTCCCCAAACACACTCTAGTGACCAGCTGACATAAACGTGCCCTGGCATCTAAATTGTTCAACCAGTGTTTACTGAACCCCTACATGCCATGGTGTGTGTTAGGCCCCTGAGGAAGCAGCTCCCTGAAAGCTGCCCTGCCTATCTTGACACTGGCTGGCTCCCGGTCAGACCAGGAGAGATCTAGACTGCAAGTCCAATCACAATTCACAAAAGTGAAGAATATTGTGGATTAGGAAAGTTAGCCAGGTGCCAGTGGCTCACGTGTATAATCCTAACTACTCAGAAGGTTGAGATCTAAAGATGGTAGTTCAAAGCCAGCCCAGAGAGTATATGAGATTCTTATCTCCAATTAACTGTCCAAAAAGTCAAGAAGACAGGACCAGGAGTTTGACTTAGTGGTAGAATGCTTGCCTAGCATGCACAAAGACCTAGATTCAATTCCTCGGTACCATGTACATAGAAAAAAGCTGTAAGTGGTGCTGTGGGTCAAGTGGTAGAGCTCTGTTCTTGACAAAGCCCAAGGACAGAGCTCAAGCCCTGAGTTCAAGACCCAGGACTGGCAAAAAAAAAACCAGAAGTGGAGCTGTGGCCCAAGTGATGGAGAATTGGCCCTGAGCAAAAGCGGCTCACGTACAGATTCCTCAGCCCTGAGTTCAAACCCAAAGACTAGCACAATAAATAAAAAAAGAATATTGTGTTTCTGGTTGAGGAGGTTGAGATCAAAAGAAGTAAAGATTTGTCTAGGGTCAAACAGCCAATGAAAGTCAGAGCCAGGAGCTCACCTTGGAAGCCCGAGCTCTTAGTTTTGGTTTCAGTTTTTCCACCATATTGGTCACACTGCCTCTCTTTCAGAGAACAGAAGCCATTTATCATATCTTCCAGCATCTCCACCACTTTAGTTAGATAACTAATAGGATAAGATGTTCTAAATGTGTTAAAAAAAAAGCTTCAATATGACCATTAAATAGACCTCAGCTTCCCTGTGCAGTGAATCCTATGCTATTTCCTTCATTGGACTCTTTCTCTGGTATCTGGACTCATCTTTCCAGCTCACCAGCACCAATCCCAAGGCCTTAGTGGGCTGAGCTGGAGGTTCCCCATACTTGCTGCTCAATAGTAGACACACAGCCAATCAGGAAGTGGGGGGAAAGACAACAAGGGATCGGAGGGAGAAAAGTTCCAGAGTCCAGAATGAGCTTGGTGGGGAGGAGAAAATAATTTTCAAATCTTGCCAACATTTGGGTGTGGCCCTAGAAAGAGTGATTCATGCTTCTCACACTGTCATTCTGTCTCCACTCCTCTTGATGAATTTTAAATTTATCCTTCATTCCTACAGTGTTTAAATGTCTCTTTCCTACTGCACATATACATTCACCCCTTCCCTGGTAGCTCCCACTCCTCAGGCTTCCAGAAATTCAAAATATTCTTCGAGTCCATGGTCTGCAGCCTCCTCTCCCTTGGCCCTCCCCCACCAGTAGCAAAGGCCCCTAGGCCCCTAGCTTTCATCAGGACATCAGGATCTGACGCATCTCTTTCATCGCTTGTTCCACCCTCTCTCCTGTCTGGATTTCCTCTTTCCAGTTATTTTGCCAATTTGACTCATGTCTTTGCCAAAATTATAGCAGCAATAATATGCACTATAGTGCTCTGGCTCCAAAAGAATCAATTTTACGAATATCAAAACATGAAATTATCTCATCTTTCCTTTAAGAATTCCTGCGAAACAGCTCTTCTATTATTGATACCTAAGTTCATCTGTCGCCCTCCATTGCTTGCCAAACTGGTTAGTGCCCAGGTCTAGTTGTCATCAAGCTGAAAGAGCACCGTCTATCCCCCAACAGTCAGAAGACACATTTCACTTCTTTAGGGAAAGGGTATTTGAATCTATGTTATTAAGACCAATCCACTACAATCCCATATTCTAGCATTCCTGAGATAAAGGATTCAGTCATGTTTACTTATCCCTATCTGGCATTTAGTACAGAACTCAACCTAAAACAGGTGTCTAATGCTCATTAGTGCAGTTTGCCAAATATTCTGATTCCCCTCCCCCACCACCAAAACATAGAACATACTTCCTGGTCTCCAATAGTTCAATGGAACTATGTTGCCGGGCACCAAAGGCTCAATCTGTAATCCTAGCTTAGATCTCAGGAGGCTGAGATCTGTAGGATCATGGGCCAAAGCTAGCCTAGGTAGGAAAGTTTAAGAGACTCCATTTCCAATTCACCAGCACAAAGCTGGGCTAGCAATGTGGCTCACGTAGTCTAGTACCAGCTGGGCAAGGTTGAGACCCTTGTTTCAAACCTTGGTACTGGCAAAAACAAAAAAATTACTGCATGTCATTTTAAAGCTCAGCATAGAACCATACGAAGTGGTATATTCTGGTAATTCTAGTGACTTTCTAGTCAGAGATTAGGAGAAAAAATTAGTAAGACTCCCATCTCAACCAACTAGCCTGGCGTAGTGATGGATCTACAATCCAAACAATGCAGGAAAAATAGGCAAAATGACTGTGATCTGAACTCAGTGAGGAGGACGTCATTGCATATTGCACAGGCTGGGGTAATGTGCACAGAGATGGGTTTGATGGCCTCAGCAACATGAGTGGTGAACTCATGAACATCCCCCAACTGGCCTCATGACTCAGCTCTCTCTTTCTCCTGTAAGGAGGCAGAGAAAGAAGAGGGTATCGATTCCAGTTGTTTGTTATTAAGAACCACAAAAGTAATTTTAAGGTATTTTGTGATGTAACTGAGGTGGCATGCCGAGTTAGTTTCCAATACAATTTTCTTAAAAGAAAATGTAAGGTCATTTAGGCATTGCCCATCCAGCAAAAGGGAGTGACCCTACTCACTGTTCTCACATACAAGCTCAGAGAGGAAACAGTCCTAATGCAGAAACACATCTTCATTTCAGGACTTCTGTCTAAGCCAGCTTGTTACCTGACCACAGAGGAGGAATGGAATCTAGATGTTATTATCACGTGCCTCAAAGTAAGGCCATGGTTCTCTATCTGTAGCATCCATCAGAACCATCCACATTGCTGGTTTAAAATGGAGGCTTCCTGGAACTTCTCTCCTGAGATTCTTACGCAGTAGATCCTGAACTGACTCAGAATCTACATTTCCATTAGTCATTCCTTCACCCTATGACTTGTGTCTCACTATACAGTTCTAAGTCTCATGCCTTCCAGAGAGGCTCAGTGATGTTACTAAGAAGTATTGTCCTGGATACACTGCAATGTCAAAAGCCCCAAGGACAATGTCCCTCTCAACCATTCTCAAACTATATCATGAAATGAATTTACCAAGATATTCCAGGAAGAGAGTCCTTGGCCCAGCCCCCACTCCCTGTAAAACCCCATCCTCCCCTGGACTGGCATCTTTTGCCCACCCCACATTCCTCTCCATATGTCTATGTTGTTATGGTGACTGTCTTAAGCATGGGCTAATGTCCAACAGCAATCTGACAGGCTGGTGAATTTGGAATAAAAACCAACACACAAGAAAAACACTGTGCTCCAAACCTGGAAGTGTTCACTAAGAATGCCTAGGTTCCTAGGGAGGCATAGAAGAGTCCACAATCTGGTGTCAGAAACCCTTGGCCCAGGTGTGTGTGTGTGTGTGTGTGTGTGTGTGTGTGTTTTCAGTCATGGGGCTTTAACTGTGGGGTCTGGGCACTGTGGTTAATTGGAGATAAGAATCTCATAGCCTTTAGTGCCTGGATTTATATCTACAGATGTCTGTCCTCTGTAGTCTCTTCAGTGATGATTGTTCTTGCCATCAGCCTTTAAGGTACATAAAAGTGGAGACCACATCTACTTCATTTGCCATTGGACTATCAGCACTGATAGGTACTCAGTAAATATGTAAAGACACTCAGTAAATATGAAATCATGAGGAAGGAAGGAGGAAAATGGGGAGGGAGGAAATAAGGAAAGGAAAGAAGGAGGGAAGGAGGGAAGGAGGAAGGAAGGAAGGAAGGAAGGAAGGAAGGAAGGAAGGAAGGAAGGAAGGAAGGAAAGAAGGAAGGAGAATGTTTTAAAGTTCTACATCCCATGATTTTGCTGTTGTAGTAAATTAGTGCTCTTTATAAGTCAGCTTCTTTTGGGGGGAGGGGGTCATGAGGCTTGAACTCAGCCTGGGCGCTGTCTCTGAGATCTTCAGCTCAAGGCTACCACCCTACCCTTAAGTCAAGCCCCACTTCCTGTTTTTTAGAGGTTAATTGTAAGAGTCTTAGGTCTTTTTGTGCCCCGACTGGCTTTGAATCTTGATCCTCAATCTCAGTCTCCTGAGTAGCTAGGATTACAGTTGTGAGCTACCTTGCCCAGAAAAAGTCAGCTTCTATAGAAATGATTACAACTACATTTGACTGGATACAAGTGGTTGTAAGGGGCTTTTATTTGCAACTTTCCAATTTGCTTGAAGACTCATATTTTGCTTTAAGACACTACTTAGAACTTCTGCACCACCTGTCTGAATTAAGGAAAAGATAAGAGACTGAGCAAGAGGACAGCCTTCCTACAGGATTATGCAAACATCACAATGGAAAATTACAGCAGGTTCCATTAAATATTTAATTGAAAGCCCAGTACAGATGGTTCATGCCTGTAATTGTACCTATAGCTACTCAAGAGGCAGAGATCTGAATGCTGTGGTTCGAAGCTAGCCCAGAGAGGAAATTCTGTGAGATTCTCCACCAGATTAACCACTAGAAAACCGAATTTGAGCTGTGGCTCAAAGTAGTAAAGAACTAGCTTTGAACAAAAACATTTGGGGACAGAGTCCAAGTTCTGAGTTAAAGCCTCATGACTGACAAAATAAAATAATTGAACACCTTACTGTGTTTTGAGGTGCAAGAAATGAATTAGAAAGTATTATGGAACCTTATCAATAATCTTAATCCCATGGGCCAAGTACAGTGACTTTAAAAAATGTTTTAACTGGCCGGGAGTTTGGCCTAGTGGTTAAAGTGCTTGCCTAGGATGCATAAAGACCCGGGTTCGATTCCTCAGTACCACACACATAGAAAAAAGCCGGAAGTAGTGCTGAGGCTCAAGTGGTAGAGTGCTAGCCTTGAGAAAGTCCAAGAACAGTGCTCAGGCCCTGAGCTCAAGCCCAATACTGGCAAAAAAAATGTTTTAACATAGTCACTTTTGGTTATAGAACAAGAATTACTCCTGTAAGAGTACCTAAAGATTCCATAGGAATTTATCGGTTTCCAAGCTCTAGATACTTCCAATTTTCCTATTCCCCTAAAGTGCTCAATCATAAATAGACAAAGATTGAAAAAGAATGTCTGCATTTCTGAGGAACTCTAGGGACATCAACAACTGAGAGGAAATATCACTAGGAGTCAGGAATGGATGTGGCTGCAAAGAAAACAAGGTTACAATGCTTGGATGTGCAGACACAAACTGAAGTGCCATAGTTGTCTGGCCTGGAACTCAGAAGGATGGGGCTAAGCACAGAAAAACACATCCAGTCTTTGAAAGGCATGGTTCAAGCTACTACAGCCCCAGATTCATACAAAGGAATCCACAGGACTGGCCAACTGTCTTGACTATTTTCTTCACTATTAAAATGCTTCTCATGTGCCAATGGAAGGAGCACTGGGAATCTCTAATTACTACCTAATATATTCCTCCAGCCCACATAGACAACAATTATTTTAGTGATTTCCTTATAGGGGGTTTTTATTTAGAGAAGAACAAGTTACTATCACAGGAAAGTTCTGGGCAGCTCTCCTAACAGCCTCAGGACTCTACTGTGGACTTTCAAAGACAGTAAATAACCCAGGAGTCACCCCTCATGCTTTAGCTCTAAGGAAGTACAATGGTTTGGATCTTAAAAGTCCCCCAAAAGATCCATGTTAATGACTTGGTCCCCAGCCCCTGGCACTAATGGGAGGTGATGGAGCCTAATTAGAGGAATATGACAAACCATTTGGGGGTGTGTCCTTGAAAAGGATATTGGAATCCCTGCCCCTTCCTCTTTCTCCTTCTACTTTCTGGCTACCATGAGGTGAGCAGCTTCCTCTGCCATGTACTCCCACGGTGACCCACTGCCTCGAAACAGGCTTAAATGTAGCAACAGTGACGACCAACTATGGATGGCGGCCACCAAAACTGTGAGCCAAAATAAACCTTTTCCTCAGGTGGCAGTCATTCCCCCCTTCTGAAGCTGAGGTCTAGCCCACGTGTCAGCCAGGGCAGGCCCTTTCCAGCCATTTGCAGACTTAGAACCAAGTCTTTGTCCAACCTCCTTCTGAACTGTGATCAACACATGGCAAGTTTCAAAGAAGAATGCCAAAAAGTGAAGTTCTGTCCGGTCAGGTGGTGATGGAAAGGGAAGCAGCGCACCTCCCATCCTCCAGAACATACCCGATCTCCAAAAGATTTAGAAGCTTTCCTCCATCCCACCCTCACCTTTGTCCTCCATTTATTTTTATAACTTTTCTTCCCAGTCATTTATTGTTACCACATAATTACTAATAACATTAATATAATTAGCCTTTTTTTCAAGCCAAAGAAATCATTGAGAACAAAATTTGCATTTCCAGGGATACTGTGACCTGAAGCATTTTTTTTTTAATTCGATAAATGCAGTGTATAGGGTTGCTAGTTCCTTGTGTGCAGCTCAGACTGGCATCTCCCAAAGTTGTACACCATAATACAGGGCACTTGGAAAATAAGGCTGACAGTTACAAACCCATTATACCTGCATAAACTAAAAATAAATACTGCATTGACATCAACAATTACTTGGCTGAGATCATTCCATCCCCCAACGTGCACATACCTATCACATACACATGGACTCCAGCTTCATGGGGGAGTGGCAGAGGGAAACCTATTTAGACTGCCAGTCAAGATAATCTTGCCACTTAGTAATTGCTTTAAAAAGGGCATATAGCCTACTTAAAGCCAATAAAGTACAAGACAACATTTACTAGCGCTTTTGAGAAAATTCTCCCAGATTTAAAAGGCAGGCCACAGGGAGGAAAGTGACCCTTTCCTACAGCTCTGAGGAAATTCTTCTAAATGCATACCATAAAGTAGACACCACTTCTCACTGCCATGTTGAGAATAAAGAGAAGAAGAGAGCCAACAGAATGACAGGATATTGTGATGGACTACCTAGATTCTGGAAGCCATCTGACCTTAGGCCACACACAACATGAGCCAGTATAACTCCTATGTCTACCCTCCACAATCTAAGACTTTTCATTTCATCACAAGCCCCCAGAAAAGAACTATTGGGTTGTTTTGGTCACATCAGGGAGTAGGTTTTCCCAACTTAGCTATGTATTATTTCTTGGTTGTAGCTAATATGTACACATAAACCTTCCTTCATGCTACGCTCGAGGATACTATTCTAAGACTCTTTGCAATAATAAAAGAGCGAGTCATACTGCATAACATTAAATTTAATTAAGCAAGTAGTACATTTTAGGTGGAGAATTAAGCACTGAGATCAGATTAAATGAAAAAAGGACTTGCTGCTATTAAGTGGAGTTACAAGAAAGGTTTAAGAGTTACAACAGATACCACCACCACCATCAACACTGATTTCAAAAGTGGTTTGTACTTACTGGGTTTTAATTTTATGTAAGATACACTATATCGAGGGACTCTTGTGCAATAAAACATTTAAAGATTCATTTAATTCTTTATAAAGTGTTATAACTATTATTATTAACTCAGTTTTACAACTGAAGAAACTGAGACTTCAAAGGCAAAGTGATTTCCTGAAGGCTGTGAGCACAAAGTCCTTAAATGGTAGCTTGAAACCAGATCCAAGGGACTGTAAATGCCCTACTGCCACCACTGCACTAGGCTCTAAAAGCGGTAATAATAACTTACACTTCTACAACATACTAAAGAGAAGCTTCTCAGAGAATGAAGTAAAAATGACCAATAGATACATAAAGGCATGCTCAACAATGCAAATCAAAACAACACAGAGATTCTACCATACCCCAGTAAGAATGGTCATTATCAAGAAAACAAACAACAAATATAAGCAACGATACAGTCAAACTGGAAATCTAAAACACTATGGGTGGAGATGTAAACTTGTTCAACTCCTCTAAAAAGCAATGTGAAGGCTCCTCACAAAATTCAACACAGAACTACGTTATGATCCAGCAATTCCACTCGTGGGTATTGACTCCAAAGATTACAAACCAGGTTGCAGTAAAGCTATCAGTACAACCATGTTTATTGCAGCACTATTCACAATAACCAAGGTATCAATCAGCCCAGATGCCCCTCAATGGATGAATAGATCAAGAAAATGGAATTTTGCTCATTAGAAATGATACTGTATGATTTGTACATAAATGGAAAAACTTAGAAAAATTGTGTTAAGTGAAGTATGCTAGGTCCAGAAAAACAAAGGATCCATGCTTTCCCTTATATATGAGAGCTAAGTTTAGCTTACCAACTCGCAAGTAAATACACTGGATAGTATGCAAGTATATACAAATAAATTAACTGAAGTACAGTGGATTCAAAGGAGATCTAAAATAGTATAATTCCTTAGAAAGCCAAAGTTCAGCAAAATACAACATCAAAAGAACAGGCACTTGAAAGGGGTAGGACAAAGAGGGAAAGGGTAGATGAATGAAAAGGAGGAAAATGCAGCCAAGAATCCAAGACATATGTTACAAAATTAACAAGAGTGAGATAAGGGAAGTGGGATACGGGAGGGAAGCTAAGAATATTAAAAGAGGTGACTCTTATCAAGATATATTCATAAACTGCTTTGTTAATGGCAATTCCTTTGTACAACTAAAGATAATAAAAATAAAGACATAAGAAAAATAAAGACCAGAAAATCTCATCTGAATTAGCCTCCTTATAAAGTATGTACTTTTACCATTTCCACTTATAAATTACCCAGGAAACTTACCCAGGGTCACTGCTTATAATAATGCTGTATCTAGAATGTCTTTTTGCAATAAAAATCTCTTTCCTTTCCTTGGAGTTCATGTCATAAAAAATTATTTTATATGACCATATGCACATAACTATTGAGCTTTTTGCAGCCACTTCTATGCCTATTCTCCTTTGGCCTCAGTGTGTGAAGGTCTAGAGTTCTGCATCATTTATCATGACCTAGTATATGTGTATATGCATATGTATGTGTATGTGAGTGTGTGATTCAATGTGTTTACTTGTAGATTTACAGTCACAGAGTCTTAGGATCCTTCCTACATCTGGTTCCTGGGGACCTTCACCACCTTCTATCTCTGTCCCCCAGCTGCCAGGATCTTTACAATGTCCTCTAGATGTTGCCAAATTCTTATAACCGTAAGTGCCACATAATTATATGACCAACCCATATTTCAATCCCAAAATTAAGACAAAATGGGTCTGGAAGAATTTTTAAGCCTCATCGAGCTACAAAACTGGCATACATTTAGTTATGTTACAGCCTTCTTTGGATGAAGATACATCACTCCACAATGCTGGGTCACACCAGGAAGACTGGACCATTCATTCATCATCACACTCATGCTCCAGGACAGTACATCCTACTCTCTTCTACCTCTCTCTTCTTTTTTCCAATTCAAAGTTGAGTCCCCAGATGCAGGCTTCTCACTAGAGGTAAAATGAAAATCACAAGCAAATTAGCACATCTAAGGTACCAGTGTTCCAGGGCTGCTTAGCAGCAGGCAGTGTAATTCTAAGAGATGGGGTAAGAAGAGGGGCCTCTGCTAATCATGGAAGAATGACATCCTACAATATGATGGGTTCTGCCTCCATTCATCTCACAGATCTCAGGCATTTTATTCTGACTTTTCCTATCCAAAACTCAGCACAATTTTCACCATAGTAGAATTATACAGAATGCAGAAGCTCTGTGGCAAGATGTCCTGCTTTATCTTATAAATCATAAACTATCTCTTTTTGAGCCAAGCACCACACTGTAGATTTAACAAGCTTTACTAGGTAATCTTCTCAGTAATCTTTTAACTGAACTGAATCTTTTAAGTGAATTGAGTCATTCACTCAATCATTTACTTATTCAATACATTAATAATGAGCATTTATTTATATGCTAATATTGTGCCAGGGCTAAAACACTGATCAAGAAACAGATTCTGACCTGAGAGTGTTCAGAATACATTGTTAGGAGAGGGAGGCTGTCCAGAAGATAGGACTTACAAACTGAGAACATCTAATTGGCACATGTTGGTTAATACAAGACAGCAAGAGTTGAGGTGGGTTATAATTTAAACAGTGTGCCTCAAAGAGTACTTAGATCTAAAACATGATCATATATGGAAACATACCCAGGGATGTTTTCATATATGTACTGTCAAATCAGCTAAACCATGCTATTATGCAGGGGTGGTTTCCAATTCACAACTTAACACAATAAATACCAAGAAGCTAAATCATGTCTGAAAGTCTGTGATTTTAGGGAAGTGGAGAAAATAATTGCAGAACACAATGGGGGACAAACACAGCCATAATATAATGTACAAATGTGAAAATGGAACCATGGAACTTGGAGAGGAAAGGTGAGGTTGAAACAGACATGACAAGAGGTTATGGTGGACAGGAGGACATGGTACTTATAGACTGCCATGTTGAATGGAAAACCCTTTGTACAAACATTAAAAAATAATGAAAGCAAATAAATAAAAGTAATATGTATGTATTGAACAGAGTGCTCAGTATTATACATGTTTGTAAATTTGGAATAGTAAGTGTGTGGTAAGCCTCACTGGAAATGGCTGACCATACCTGAAGGAAGTTAAATAGTGAGCCACTGACACATCTGGAAAGACAGAAAATCAATGCAGATGTTTCAACAGCTGATGAAATGGAATGTAATAAGTAAAGTGGAGGGATTGCAGCTACAGCCAGCCTGTGGCCACTCCAGGATGTCTGCAGAACAGGTAACTAGGCTCACACAAGCTCCAAGAAAGAGGACCTAGGAGGCAGAATGTGGAGTGCAGATCTTATTGAGGGAATGATAAATCATGAGTTAACTAGGAAAATCTCTGGATAGAACAAAGGGGAAAAATAGGCATTTGAAAACAAAGTTATTTTCCATTAAGGAGGCTGGGGACTCAGAAATCAAAGTTCTGGAAAAAATGAAAACTAGATTTTTATTACCCTACTTTTGCAACTGTGCAAATTCAAATGTGCCTCAAATAACAGATAATTGAAAACAAAGTTGAGCTATTGCCTATAAGTATAGTAGGTCCAATTCTACATTATTTATCTGAATCATATGAACTATATACTTCTTGGAACAGTTAAGACTAAAATTCTCAAGTAAAAATTTTAAATGTTAAAGGTCACACTTGAGGGATTCACCTGTGGTTTTTGTTGTTGTTGGCTTTTTGGGTTTTTGTTTTTGTTTTTGACATTCCTAATGTGAGTCACCTGGTATGGATTAATTACCTTCATCCCAGGCAGTAACAACATGAACTAAATGTATTTATGTATTTTTACTATTTTGTGGTGAATTCTTTACCAGTTAAAGCGACATAAAAAAAGCTACATAGGGGATGGATATCAAATCATGTTTTGGGAAGTAATGTCTTGTTGACATGTAGGAGTAATATAGTATCAAGTGATAGATGTCCCCCAAAACTCATGTGTTGGGACCTTTAGTCCTCAGTACGGCAGGGAGTAAAGCTCAGTGGGAAGAATAAAGGTCACATAGGCAAGATTGACATGAGTGAGTTAATGCATTTTTGTGGAATTAAAAGGTTTAGAGGGTTTTTTCCAACTTTTTGAAACTTTTTATTAGGTCTAGATGCTAATGACTCATGCCTGTAATCCTAGCTACTAAGGAGGCTGAAATCTGAGGGGGGAAAACAAGATCTGGGGTAGGGGTGGAGAGAGGGAAATGGGGATCAAGACATGAGAAAAGGTATCAATGTTTGTGAAGTAATGCGCCTTCTATCTGGTGAATATAATGTAACCCTTCTATTAATTACAATAAAAAATATATGGAAAAATAAGCCTGAGCCCTGAGTTCAAGGTCCACACCACAAAATAATAATATTAGCATAACTATATATTATTACACATCATTAAATAATCATATATGCAATTCTATTATATATCATGAAATAATCATATATATGATAATTATGTATCTTATAATTATTATGTAATAATTATATAATTACCTTTAAGGAGTTGCATTGTAAAAACAATGAAGACAAGACAAAAAAAACCAGTTTATCTCCTGCCACTATAGTTCACCCTGGAAATAACTCTGTTTTCTTAATGGACTAACAGAACCATGAGATTTTTTTTTTCAGTTGCTTCCTTTTCTTCTTTATCTCTTTTCCTTAGGGTACAAGGAGGAACTCTTTCAGCTTTCTTCCCAATGAAAGCTAATTACAACTTTCCTGCAAGCCATTGCTTTTTTATTTGGGTTATTTCAGAAGAGTTGTTTCCACAACAACTTGAAGGAAAAGCAGGAAGGAAATAATAAGACAAGGAAGACTCCTGAGGCTTTGGAGCATGTGGCATGGGGTCTCACTCAAGAATCCAGCTTCCCTCTAAGGAAAGATTATCTCTAATACTTAGATCCATACAGTGCAGACAGAATTTCATTCGGGCCTGTTTGGCAGAGTGGGGGAGTCTGTGTTTCCAGAGGGTTTCTGTTGATTTTCAAGCTGAAAATCAAGTTTTGATGAAGTGAAAGCCCATAGAAACCACCAGTAGGATAGAGGTAGCTGCACTGAAGATGAGACCAAATGGAGAGTTGTCACTTTTTCTCCATGTCTATAACCAGACTGGGTATAGGGAAGGCCAAGCAATGTTGGAAACTCAGGACTCCAGTGAGCCCAAGGAGGAAATCCATGCCTGCCATGACATTCAGCAGCTGCCAGGAGAGCTCCCCTCCAGAATTCTTCCTTGCTTTGTGGAACCCTTTTTGATTCTCCTTCCTCTTCTTCTAGGTCTGGTTCTGCCATTTACCAGCTTATGGTCTCATATGAGTCTGACAGCTGCCCTGGACCTCAGTTTTTGTCCTGGACCTCAGTTTTCTCCTAAGTAATATGGCAATGGTTGTCTTTTCCTCCAATTGATATTATTATTAAGAGGATTAAATGATATAAAGTATTAGAAAGCATCCCATAAGCTACAAAGCTCATAGAGTAAATTGCTAGAATCATCATCCAATTTAAAATATTACACCTTCTGAGTTTTCCCATTCTGCAGAACAGGAAAGAAACTCTGGTCCTTAAACTTGGAGACTTTCCAGATAGAAAGGAGAAATAAACTGCCCTTCCCCCAACAAAGCATGGTGTTCATGTATTATTTTTTTTCCCAGAATTGAGGGCTGAACTCAGTGTCCTGCATTTGATGGACAAATGCTCTCCCACTGAGCTAAATCACCAACCACTCGTATATGTTGAAATGGTAGTAGTTTCTTTTTATGACCCACAGACAAAGTTTCTGTGGGTTCTGCACAGCTCCCAACCTAAAGCAACAATGCAGAAGTAAACCCCACAGTGGGGTAGAAGAAAAAGATGGTTCCCCTAAGATGGACACCAGCTTGAAAAGGTGACATTAATGTATTAGCAACAGACTGGTTAATTGATTTGTTCCTCTTTTAGGAGCATCTGTTTATACAAAAACACAAACAAAAAATAAATAATAATGGACGTGGCTACACCAGGTCTTGTGTGGTTGCTAAGAGAACATCATCTGGATCTCCAGGGTAACTTTTTCTTTTTCATATATTTTTATTGTAATTAATGGAAGGGTTACATTATATTCACCAGATATAAGGTGCATTACTTCACAAACATTGATAACCTTTCTCATGACTTGGTCCCCATTTCCCTCCCCCCACCTCCACTCCTCATCTTGTTTTCCCCCTTCCCTATCCAATTTCAAATAACCAAATACAAATATATCCAATATATCAGAAAACAAAGTGAGATACTGTAACAATATGAGATAACAAAGGGACAGCAAAAGAGATGAAAGATAACATAGGACATTAAGGACAACAATCACTCATTACATGGCTTTTCTTTCTATATCCTGGAGGTCCTTTCATTAAGTGTCATATTATATGGCCTTATGTATCCATGTTTTGTTTTTTGTAAATCTCTGCTAGTAGAGCCCAAGGTTTCTACTGATTATGACAAATGAGGGAAACCATTGAGCCTGTGTTCCTTTGAGTCTGGCTTACTTCATTTAATATAATTTTTTCTAAGTCTTTCCATTTCCTTACAAATGGGGCAATGTCATTCTTTCTGACAGCAGCATAGAATTCCATTGTGTATAAATACCACATCTTGTTGATCCACTCATCAACTGAGGGGCATCTGGGTTGGTTCCATATCTTTGCTATGGTAAATAGTGCTGCAATGAACATCATTGTGCTAGTGGCTTTGGTATATCCTTGTTTCTGGACAATTGGGTAAATGCCAAGTAGTGGAATTGCTGGGTCATAGGGGAGCTCTATGTTTAGTCTTTTGAGGAACTGCCATACTGCTTTTCACAGTGGCTGAATGAGTTTGCACTCCCACCAACAGTGTAGTAGTGATCCCTCCTGGCCACATCCCCTCCAGCATCTGTTGTTATTAGATTTCTTGATCATGGCCATTGTAACTGGAGTGAGGTGGAATCTTAGAGTTGTTTTGATTTGCCTTTCTTTTATGGCCAGAGATGTTGAGCATTTCTTGGTGTGTCTAAAGGCCATCCTTATTTCTTCTTCAGAGAATACTCTTAAAGTCTTTGGCCCATCTTTTAATGGGATGGTTATTTCTTTGGAGATTAGTTTCAGAGTGATTCAATTTTTTTAGCTGTTGATATATTTTTGATATAAGGCGTTTGTTTCTCCAAGATTACTTTCTATCTCAGCCAATAGGGCAAAGACTTGTGAGAATTGTCTGCAAGACAAAGAAGGGCCCCAGTTCAATTGTATACAAGCCTGTGCCTACAGGTCCCATGCATGGCTGGAGATACCAACAGAAGTATGGTAGATAAGCAGAGGAAACAGAGATGCCAGGTCCTGGAGCACCACTGGTGCAACCTACTCAAAGCCTTTTTCTCAATGCCCTCCTTTTCCTGGGACCTTCACTAGAACACCTGGCCTAGGGAGAAGGCTGGGCTTCATAGAGGTCCAGGACAGGCCCCTGTTTACCTTGGATTTTTTAATGGTATTTATTTTTCTCATTCTTATTTGGAACTGGTGATCATTGAACCCAGGCATTGCACTTACTAAGCTAGCACTTTGCCACCGAACTACATGCTAGCCCAAGGGCCCTGTTTACTTTGTATTGTGAAGAGACCTGGTAAGAGAAGAGGCTTCAGTGTGAGGTTTACTTGGAATGGGAGAGGCTTTGAGATGGAATTGAATCAATTCACCCTCCCAGAGATAAGCAGCCAACTTCCCCAGGACCCTGTACTTCTCCATTGGGCAGTTCTGTTTAGTTTACCCTAGAAATCCCTTATCTGGGAACAGAAAGCCCAGTTATCCACCCAGCTCAAAAACACCCTAACAAGTAAGTATTTCAGTTTTCAAGTTAGTCCTAACTTCTCTACTTGTTATTCAGACAAGACCCATTTTACGAGGTGGACAGCTGTGTTCTGCTCCAGAAATAAAGAAGCTCTGTCTTCCCTCAAAGGTCATAGGAAAGTTAATACAGTTTTCTTCAGTTTAAGATTCCTCACCTAAAATGTTAAATTTTTGAGATCTAAGAATGATTTTAAAATGATTGCAGGAGATTTTGTCTGTTTTAGCATGAACTACTTATTCTGGATTAAATGGATCTGTGTTTCTAAGTTACTCCACAAAGAGTACCATGACTTTGTAGAGGCTCAACCACTTGTACAAAGAGGAGAGTAAGAGTCTACCATTGCATTAAAAACAAAATTTGGAGATGAGGAAGTTGCATTAATTACCCAACTGAGGCTACAGCTACTCACTATTATCAACTATTTTAAAGCCACTATTTTAAAAACACATACCATCTGTCTAGCCCAGCTAATAACCTTGCTTCTCACTTTTCTGGGAAAGATGAAGTGATCAGAAGAAAATCCCATGACTTTCCATGATCCTACCTGCGCCACTGCTATATAGCTTGTTTCAACTATTATTGTAAGTGGGCATCTAATAGGCCTCTATCTGCTGTTAACCTTTCCTTTGTAATACTGAGTTCAATCTCTCCCTCCTATTCAAGCACAATCATCTAGCAAATATCTTTCTCTCTACTCTCCTTCCAGGCTATCAAGGTTTTTACTCCCAGTTGGATTAGTCCCATTAATACACACACATACTGTTATTTCTCTGATTTTAGAAAACAACATTCAGCTCACCAAATACTACCAACAGTCCAGAAAACTCTTTTGAAGAGTTGATTTTTCTCACTGACTCTTCTCTTCCCTCCTTTCTTCCTTAGCCCATCCATGGATCTAAATTTTCTCTCTGCTCTTTTGGTTAAGGTCACCATTGCCCTCCAATCTGTCAAATCCAATCATAACTTCTTGTCACACACGTCATTCTCCAAGATGACCCTCGCCTGTTTTTCCCACTTTCGTGTAATCCCATCCTACACTGTATCAGGGTTGGTATGTATAAGCAAGATCATTTAGAGGTGTGAAATATTTAAGTTTTATGCCATCAAAGACACAATACCTAAGATGGATACTCTTCCTCTTGGTTTTCTTTAGTGGGAGAAAAAACACTATGTTTGTAGATAGGTGGGAATGAATCATCTAATAGAGAATTAAAATGGATGATATGGTAGAGAAGGTAACTGATATATGGTTGTCTTTGAGTGGGAAGGATTAGACTTGCTAGGAAGGAAAGATGGCTATAGACAAAAGCATGCTTGAGTTCTCTGTAATAACAGTTGGGGAGACACGCAGGTAGAGTTATACAAGGTTGTGGAATCCTCTTCTGATCACTCCATATTTCTCAGGGGAGAGGAAGGGAAGACAATCAGCCAGCTGGGCAGATAGACCATTCCAAGATTCTGAAACCTCAAAACTTTGTGAGATACTACATATTTCTGGTTTGTTTTAGTGATTTGTTATATAAAAGGAGATAACTAATACACTGGACTCATCACATTATTGAACCCAGTTTGTCATTTGCCTTTGATACGTTTTCTTCATTTAGCTTCCACAGTAATTTACTCTTTGTTTTCCCTCGCTTCTGAATTTGCATTGTTCATGCTTCTACTTCTGCCTAACTTAAGTCGGAAATTCTCAGACTGAGTCCTTTTCTTCTCTATATTCTTTTCCTTGGTGACTCTTTAATTGTCATCTACTTGTTGTCAACTACAAAATAACATGGCATTACAGACCTTCCTCCCAAACTTCTGACACATAGCACACCAGTCCACATGCTTTCTCTGCGTGGATAATGAACATATAGCTCAAACTCAGTATATTTCAAGTAACAACTCCCAAATCTTCCTACCCAACCCTGCGTCACCTTCCTCTTCTGAACGAATGGCGCTCTGTCCCATCACTGTGCAAGCTATTCTCCATTCCTGTCTTTCTCTTTTATCCCATATCCAGTCATCAGTGAATCCCAACTACAGCATACAGAAAAGGTTCAGGCCCATCCTTAAAGCCTCTAAGATAGCACTAAACGCAGAAATCAAAGATGGCGTATTCCCACATTACCTCTTTCAACATGCTTACCACTCTTGATTCATTTGCACATTTAAGAAAGTGTAAGAAAGACACTTATCCTCGTTTCACAAGTGAGGTAAACCGAGGCACAACAAGATCCAGTAACTCTCCTAAGGTCCCATAACTGGTCAATAGCAGAGTCAGGGTTTGAGTTCAAGCAGCTCTTGGACACTGCAAATGTTTAAGTGACGAGCACACTTTGGGGGGAAGGCCATAGAACTTCTCAACACCTGCAGCTGTGGGAGACTGGAGCATTTCATAAAGCAAACCCACTCATCATCAAAGGCACGGGCTGGCATTTTAACTTCCAACACAAAACCTCCATTTAACTCCTGATTACTTCACAGACTCCAATCTTACCTCCTTGAAGAACCAGATCTACACATGGCACTACATCAGTTATCCATTATTCATTGCTAAACATAACGTCTCAAAGTCGCCAACATCACACATGAAGTTCTCTCAGCCATCTTCCCTCCCTTCTCCACCAGCCCCGGCTTCCTGTTAATTCAGGGTAGCCTTTTCTCACCAAGAGCTACAATCTCACATCTTCTAATGATTACATTGCTCTCTTAATACATTCTTTTATTGATCACCCATATTTTTATTTACCTGGCTGTTGCTTCATTTGCTGTTGTTGTTTCGTCATTGTTGTTAAAACACGGATAGTCTTAGGATTGCATGAAGTTCTACTTAGTAAATGCCTGCTGACTGGATTCTGACTCCTGTGTCATCTCTGGGGGAGACACAAGATTTAGTGACTTCTGCTCCAGAAGGGACTAAATTTTTTTTTTTTTGGTGCCAGTACTGGAGCTCGATCTCAAGGCCTGTGTGCTGTTCCTTAACTTTACCAAAGCTGGCACTCTCCTACTTCAGCCACAGCTCCACTGCCAGGGTTCTTATTTTTTGATGGTTGATTGGAGATGAGAATCTCATGGACTTTCCTTCCCCAGCTGGCTTCCAAAAGCTCTGCTTCACACAGGCACACACAATATCCCCTCTTTAGTGTGAGCCTCCTGAGTAGCTAGGATTACAGGTGTGCACCACAAGTTCCTCATGGAACTCAAATATTGTTAGAGACGTAAAATAGCTCTCTTTGGGGAAAGAGGAACACAGAAACAACGGAACAAAGGATGAATTAATTCAGCAGTGATACTTACTAGACACTATGTTGTAAATGAACTACATAACCTGGGGGGAGGGTCAGAAATTGGGAGGGAAAACTGGGAAAAAAATGAGGGAGGGGTGACATTGTTCAAAAAAATGTACTCATTACCTGACTTCTGTAACTATAACCTCTCTATACGTCATCTTTACAATAAAAAATTGCCCTCATTGGCAAAGTTATGACCTAACTACATAGATTAAGCAAGCTTAAACCTTTTAGGAGTTCTGAGAAGGAAATAAAGATCTGTGTGGACTGAGGAAACAAGGAAGACTTTGTGTTGAATGCGCAGTCTGATAAATTCTTGCAGAATAGCATAGATGAAGAAAATCGCAAACGCAAAAGCATGGACAATTAAGTTAGCAAGCACAAGTCAAGTGTCAGGAAAACTCTTCCAGTTGGAGAAAAGATTAGACACTGCTGTCATTTCAGTATGTTTGGAGTGTCCCCCAAGAGTTTTGGCAAGCTGGTCCCCAAGGTGACATTCTTTAGAGATGGTTGAGGCCATAAGAAATCAATATTAATAAATTCTTTAATTAAAAAAAAGAAGAGAGACAGAGCCAGTAGTGGCCTAGTGGCCTAATGGCAGAGTGCTTGCCTAGCATTCAGGAAGATCCAGATTTGATTCCTTGTTGCCACATACATCATAAAAGCTGGAATTGGTGCCATAGCTAAGGTGGTAAAGCTCTAGCTTTGAGAAAGCCCAAGGACAGTGCTCAGGCCCTGAGTTCAAGCCCCAAAACTGGCAAAAATAAAACAAGAGGAGGGGCTTGGTGCAAAGTAACTGTATCACTGGGGACACTGCCCTTGGAAGAGATTCATGTAATTCTCATGGAACTCTGGTTTGTTCTTAATTATTCAAAATGAGTAATGTTGACTACTCCCCATCATCTCCTTTTCTGACTTGCCATGTAATCTCCCTCTTGAACTCAATTCTGTGATACTATGCACCACCAAAGAAAACCAAAGAAACACTCATTGAGGCCAAACCAATGAGCCTACTTGATAGTGAACTTTTGGTATCCAAAACTGTGAAATAAAACACTTTCTTTAATACATTGTATCATCTCAAATATTTTGTTATAGCAATAGAAAAGAGATGAATGCAAGCTCTGAAATGTTTTGATCAGAAAACATTGGGATTCTGTTCTAAGGGTATTGAACTGTGCTGTGCTTCACACTTTGTGTGATGATCTGTCATAGAGCTCCATTATCTTTCCAGGATCAAGACAGGCTTTCCCTCATTTATCCATTTCTGGCCCAGAAGCCTGTCCCCTAATACAGACACACATGGACACACAGACAGACATACACACAGAGTGTGAGAGAGAGACATAGAAAGAAACAGAAGCAGAAAAAACAGAGACAGAGAGAGGGTTTTGTGTTGACAAGAGTCCCAGGCTATGACACTTTCTGACAAATTCAACAGCCTTCTGTTTCTTCAAGGAGCCAAACCTAGGTTTTTTTGTTGTTTTTTTTATGAAGAGTTCAGCCAATGCCTGAAGCTATTCCATAAGCCAACTTACTGTACCTCCCTCCCCTCCCTACCAGATCAATTTCCACCTGTCACCATCTCCCATATTCTGACAACTGACTTCTGGCAGTTTGATTGTTAGAGGCTCTAGCAGGAAACTGGAGGATAGGAAGAGAGAAAGAAGCCAGAGACTATTTTTCTTTCCCTTTTGGCTCTGGCTGGCATCTTATGGCAATGAAAGTGTTTCCTTTCATTGCAACTTCTCCCAAGGCAATCCTGCCAGCTGAGAGACCCTAGCCACCATCAGGCAGGATTCCTGGTGGTTGGGTAACTCCTGAGTTCTAGGGTTCTGCCAGCAGAAAGGCAGTGGTTGCTGCCTGGTCTGAATAGCCTTCCATCTTCCATTTGTGCCTATACGAATGAATGCTTGTATTCACAGCCCCTGTTTCAAACACCTGACATTCTCTTCACTGATTGGACCTTGATTAATACAAGAAAACTTTTGGAACAAGGGATTGGAAGGAACTTCAAATTGTTTCAGATTACTTTGGCTGCTGAAAAACTACCACTAAGAGTAGGAAATGAGCAGAATGTTAAATCGTTTCAGCAAGTCTAGCAACAGGTGGCTGGATTCTAGGCTTCAGAGGCACAATGAATAGGAGTGAAAAGATAATTGAACTCTATTTTGGAGACAGAAGCTCAGCAATTTGGTTAAAGATGAGAGGGGACATAAAGAAGAAAGAAAAATCCAGATTAATTCCTCTCTATTTTTTTTTGTAAAATGGGATGGGTACATAGTACAGAGATGGGAAGACAAGGCCAAGAGCAGTTTGAGGATGAACATGTCAATCACCTTCTTTGTGAAGCCTCCAGTGGCCCTTCAAGGAAGATGCAATTTCTCTCTCCTTGGTAATCACTAACACAGGGGACAAACTATAAATGTGTAGCTGCAAGTTCATTTGGCTTCCCTTCTGGAATATTCAGTAAGCTCTCAGAAGCTCCATTACAGATCTTCATCTCTTAGGAAGCATGAAAAGATGCTCCACTAGGCATGTGAATGGGGCACAGGCCTGCCAGGCTACAGGGTGATGGTGAGAAAGAGCAGTGATCACTCCTATGGAGAAAGGATGTGATTTCATTAAGGAAAGTCATGGAAAATAAGTTTCTCAGCCATCTCTTCCCAACATGCAGGCGTCCTTGAGTCTAGCCACCCTTCCAGCAATGGTAGCCATTCCATCTCTCCCTTCATGTCACTCTACTGTCTCTTTGTTTCTATTTTAAATTAATCTAAAGTCCTGTGTCCTCACATTAAGTACCTGTTAGATCTCAGGCGTACACCTTGTATCATTTTATTCTTCCCTCCAGCACTGTTCCAAACTAGCACTAACATCAGTTTCAACAGCCCCAAAGACAAATGGTTACTGAGTACCCACTCAGGATAAGGTGCTGCACCAGGCACAGTTGATGGAAACCAAAAGCTAGTGCTTGCAGTATTGAAAGTCCAAGTGAGGACACAGAATGGGAAACAATATCCATGTGTTATACATCGACACGTGTATGTGGCAATAACTGGCCTCCCCTGGGATGTATGCATGCCTGGAATTTCAAGTCATTCCACAGCTGCAGGAAGCTGTCTTCTTGCCTCCTTTTGTGCTCCTAGTACATTCCATCCTTGGCCCCTGCAGACTCTGTCTCTGTGAAAGTACCTACTCACTACAGTGGTTTTGGTGCTCCAAATCAATATTCATACCCCTGGCTTAGCAGAAATGTTAATCACGGCACATGCTCTCCCCTACTCAGCTGACATGAGACAAGAAAATATCCTGCCTTCCTGTTGTAAGTTTCACACTGTGAACAAGTGTGATTTACATGGTCTATTCATGGATGTTTGTGCTTTCTGTGGTGACTGTGATGTCACAAGCGAATGGCTGCAGTCCTGCTCTAGGGCTTTCAGCACAGGAAAAGAATGGAGATGAACCCTTCAGTGAGAACACATGTGTTAGGTAAGCTCTTTTTCAGGCATGAGTTTTAGTGCTGTTGGCTGAGAGTTCAGTACTGATGAATCAACATTATGTACTAAACAAGGTGTCTTTAAAAGAAATGCATAAATAGAGCAAGGTTTCTACTGAAAGCTTGATGAAAATGTTATGACAAGAGGCTCCCAGGAACCTACCCCAGTATTTCTGCTTCCCAAGGGGCAATGGCTCAGCATTGGCTAAATCAGTGTTTGCAGGGACCTGATAGAACCTAATGAGAGGAGATTATGATTATAAACCCTAACTGGAGCTCTGTGTTAAATATGTGAATCATTTAGAATGAGGGACAGGATATTTTTCTTCTCTGTGCTCGGCTAAAAATCACCACTGGACTGTGAAGTTAAGTTCTGGGTGCAGTCAGTCAAGATGAGGACAAGTCTAAAGTCCTTATCTCCTGAAAACTCACTGCCAGATCCACAGGAGTCATTTAGAGAAGAAGAACTGGGATACCATCAATGCCTGGTGGCCATGTGGAAGAAGGACAATCAATGTTGATTTATAGCATTCAGAGAGGACAGTTGGGGCCCAGGCATGAACGTTACAAAAGGGATATTTTTAGCTTCTCCTAGAAAAGTGTGTTCCAACAGTCAGACGAATTGTGGTCCAAAGGACAGCTTCATGATAACGAAGAGATGAATGCTTGAAAAAAAATTGTGTTGTTCTATGAGAATAAGTTCTCCAAGAGAAACCAAGACTCTGCCAGGGCAAAAACCCTACTTCCACCCCCATAATTACCACGTCTGCAATGTCAGCATGCTCTGAAAATCACACAATGCCATCTGCCCTGGGCACTGTGTCATGGGGCTCTTGCTGGCACACAGAGGAACTGAGCTGAGGAGTGGCTGTCCTCTTTCCTGAGGAGATTCAGATCCCTGGCTCTGATGGTTAAGAGAAGGTGAGATTGAGGCAGATCATCAGTTACCCTCAAATCGACTCAAAGCAATTACCATGAGAACATTTCCTTTTGTGCCTCATGCCGAGTTGAGAACATAATTGGAGAAAATCAGGCCCTTTTCCAATCACTTTAAAACTGTAAATCTCAGTGGGAAAGTGATTTGACTATAAAGAGAAAATATAGGAATAGAAAGCAAAATCCCTGTCACAGTAAAATAATCAGAAGATCCCAAATGTTCTTAAGCATGACAACAAGTACCACAAAGTGATACTTGCTTCTCACAAGGAAGCAGAGCTGCTGTCCACCTCACTTCATTCACAACACTGCAGTGTCCAAGGGCTCGGAAAGTGATAGGATTCCAGAAAGGCACCTACAGGCCATGTTGCTAGGTTTCCTACAGGCAGATGCCCCCTGTGCCTTCACAAAAGGCTAGAGCACACAGACCCCATGGGTAGCCCATCAGCAAAGCAAAATCCATCAACACTGTACCCATCACCACAAGAAAGAAGACAGGAATCAATCAATCCAACAGAAGTTATTGAATGAACAAAGGTCCTATAGTTTGCCTGGAATACAAACAAAAGCCCAAGACAATCCCCACTCAGATGGTAATAACTAGTTGAGAAGGAAGGGAACCCACGTAGTAACAATGTAAAAATAGCCAACCAGTTAACTGAGAGATCCAACTGGTACCCACAGGCCTCAATAAGGGGGTAGACTTGAGAGAAGCTGGAGGGCCCGTGTGGAGTGCTGGATGGGAGAACTGATTAGACTCCAGTTATGATGAACGAGCTGTATTTACTTGCACTTTCCATTAGGGTAGATGCTCACACCAGGTGGTTATTTACACTTACACAACATAAAAGTTAAAACAGGCCCCCCCAGCCATTCCAGTCACAAATCAAGTGTATGATGAATAGTCCCTGTGACCACAGGCTACCCTGTTGATCAGAGAAGAACTTTCTCCATTGTCAAATGTTTCATTGGGCAGTGGATCCCAAATACCCTTACTTCCTTCAGTGTCCTTCAGATTCTCTAGAGAGAATTTCAACTTCACTACCTCTCTTGAGATAGATATTAGGGACCAGCCTTTACTGGCAGCCACTGACCTCACATATGGCACATACCAGCCAAGACCAAACCTCTTTCTGTACTCTATTCCAGACTATTTCGCCCTGGGATTTTGGCCAGTTTAACTTGTCATATTACAGGGTTCAGTCCCTGCTAGGCCATTAGATAAGATGAGGTCTCCTGCTTTGTTTTCATTCTCAGAGAAGTTTAGACTTCAGTCATTAGAGCATCACTACCACTTGTTCACTAGTATATCCCAAGTGCCTAGAACACAGTCTGGCTCATGCTAAGTTTTTGGGGTTTTTTTGCAATGATTTGTTGAGTGAACAAATGAATTTAAAGTGAATGACTGAATGAATGACACTGCTATATTTACATGTGTCATTCATTGCCAGCCATCATAATTTGCAAATTTTACTTGGTTTATCTAATCCTTACGCTATTGTTATTCATTTCAGCATAAATGATCAAAATTATTAAAGAATAATGGTTTAAAAAGAGAGGGAGAGAGGCCAGGAGCATGGCCTAGTGGTAAAGTGCTTGCCTAGCATGCACGAAGCCCTGGATTTGATTCCTTGGTACCACATACACAGAAAAAGATATGGTGCTGTGACTCAGGTGGCAGAGTGCTAGCCTTGAGCAAAAAGTGTCTAAGTACAGTGTCCAGGCCCTGAGTTCAAGCCCCAGGCCCTAGCACAAAGAGAGGTGGGGGTGGTAGATAGGAAAGGATAGAAACAGAGAGGGTAAGATAGAATAGGAGAATGGAGAGATGGAGAGAGGAAAATTAAAGAAAGGAAGGAAAACAAGCTGTGGAAATGTAGGTGAAGAAACAAAAGTCATCAAGTCCCTATATTCAGAGGCAGAAAAATAATGGTGGTGCTGAGTAACAGAATATCTGGGCCACTAATAGCAAGCTGTCAAGCTCTGACTGCATAATGCTTGAACAATCATCACCCAGCACCAACTCAAGGACAGGCTTATGAAGCTCCCCTGAGCAGCCTCATCTCTGCCACCATTTCCCAAGCTAGTTAAATTTAAAAAAAAGAAAAAGAAAGCTTTCTATTAGGCCAGGAGTTTGGCCTAGTGGTAGAGTGCTTGCCTAGCATGCACAAAGACCCAGATTCGATTCCTTGGTACCACATACATAGAAAAAAAAAAGCCAGTAGTAGTGCTGAGGCTCAAGTGGTAGAGCTCTAGCCTTGAAAAATTCCAAGGACAGTGCTCAGGCCCTGAGTTTAAGCCCAGGACTGGCAAAAAAAAAGCTTTCTATTACAATTAACAGCCTAATACAGGCATCACCTATCATGATGAAATGTGATATTTCATATGAAATTCTCATAATCATAACCCAATGGGAAAGGCTGTGAATCATTCACTGCTTACTTTTGAACAGCATTATCCAAAATCATTTTTCTTCTTTACATTTGCTAGTTGTTCCCAAGGAATGCAAGGCCATCTATAAACTCTCAATTACACAGAACACTGAGGTTGACATAGGTAAGAGTTTGCCAAGTATAGATGCAAGGGGAAGAGCCAAGTGACTGGACTCAGCATCTTTTTGGCCGAGACAGGAGATACAGATCCTGACCCTAAGCCTAGTCTTTTGATACCCAAATAGTATACCTAAGAGACATCTCAGCACATAAGTCAGGTAAAATGGCTAAAGAGGATAAAGGTGTAAAATGTAAGGCCTTGGTGAAAGCAGGAATGGACAGAAGAGGCAAAGCTGGAAAGCCCAAGAGGGCCAGAGACAAGAGGCCAAGAATAGAACCTGAGAAGGCTTGTGAGTGAGAATACCTCTTCCAAGACAGGATGAAAAACAATGCAGGAAAAGAGAAGATACTTGAAAGATGAATTCTGGAATAGGACACAAAGATAGAAATCATCAGAGAAACAGTGTGACTTGATTAAGCCATCCATGATGAAAGAAAACAAACCTCTGGGCTAGCTCTGCTACCCTCATAGGTAAAGGAGGGAATGCTTGCCCTATAGCTACAGTAATTTTAATGAAATAAATGGGGCAAGATTGGGAGCTCAAGGGCCGGAGTTTGGCCTAGTGGTTAAAGTGCTTGCCTAGCATGCACGAAGACCCGGGTTCGATTCCTTGGTAACACATACATAGAAAAAAGCCAGAAGTGGTGCTGAGGCTCAAGTGGTAGAGCTCTAGCCTTGAGAAAGTCCAAGGACAGTGCTCAGGTCCTGAGCTCAAGCCCAGGACTGGCAAAAAAAAAAAAAAGATTGGGAGCTCAAGAAATCTAAGTGAGGATTAGATTATCTCCTTCAGAAAAGCACTCGACTGGGCACCAGTGGCTCCTCCCTGTAATCCTACCTACTCAGCCTACTCAGGAGGCTGAGGTCTGAGGATCACGGTTGGAAGCCAGCATGAGCAGAAAACAAAATCCCATGAGACTCTTATTTCTAGTTAATCACCAAAAATCCAGAGATGGAACTATAGCTCAAGTGGTATAGTACTAGCCTGAAGCTAAGTTAAGGGACAGCACCCTGCATAACAGCACATTTTTTAATGTGTAGGCAGTAGATAATTGGGTATTAGATACTGTGCTTGTCTAGCTACACTGATACCCAGCTGAAGATACTCTGATATTGTACTGTGGGCTAATCAGCATGTATCTCTCATTTTGTGGAACAGATTATTATATCCTGGTATCTTAACACAGCAAATCTTTATTTCTCATACAAGTCATTGTATACTGTGGTCAGGCAGAGAGGGGACTCTCTGCTCCATCTAGTTGCTCAGGGACCAGACTCTAAGCAATACTCTCCAGTGTGGTAGCCACTTCAGTTTCTCTTTAGCCACATTTATCATCCTCAGTGAGCACACCACCGCCATACTACACAGCAGAGAAAATCTATTATTGCCATAGAAAATGCTAGTGGGTAGTGGTGCTTACCCTTGGGTCTCTGGCATGCAGCTAACAAGCAAAGAAGAAGCTAGAGACTGTTGATGCAAGGAATTATAATCCTCCCGAACTATAAAGAAGACTGGGAAAATGTAATCTAACTAGGTGTCTAGGAAAAAAAGGAAATGGGTTGAAGTAAGCAACTACCAGTTTCTGCCACAGATATAGTATAATAAATTCCTTGAATTTTAATTTCTCAATTGAGTACTATAATAAAATCAGACAGATGGCCCTAAAAGGAGACAATCTCCCATACAGTGTTTTAAGTTTTAAGCAAGAAAGAGTTGAGTCAGGCTCATTTGACCCTGCTAGTGGTCATGATTCTCTAAGGGCCTTTTGGTCATTTACATACCTTCTCATTCTAAGCATTCCCAACTACCCCATCCACACCCACTACCTCCTGGCAGCCCTATCATTCACACCTGTGTGGAAATACCTACAACCATATTTACAAAGGAACTTTCTGTTCCTTCTAAGTGTTTTACAAATCCAGTTCTTTTGAAACATGTACTTGAGCTTGAATGGATTCAGCTCACCTTACCATCTCCAGTGGGACCATGCTATCTGCTCCTGAGAAAGTAAGACGAGGGCAGCAGAGCATAAGGAAGTAAAGGAGGAGACACATGCTACAGGGAAAGTTGGAAACAATTATCACATGTTAGGATGAGATAAATGCTTAGATACATGCTTGGAAAGAGACACAACAGTGCAAGTTCCAGAGAATGAGAGGTGACATAGGATAAAGGAAACAGAGGAAAAGGTAATGCAACATGACCTACGAATACTTAGTCTATCAACCTACTGATTTCAACGAGTTGGAGAGGGGGAAGAGACTCAAGCAGAGAAGACAGCAGCCCTGAACGTGCTCCTAAAATGAGATGAGGGGCTGGGCACCCAGAGCTAAGCTCTGCAGATAACTCACTTGCCCCAACTTCTATCCCAAAATCTGAGCCTCCTTCCCATGTCCCTGACACACACTTCATAGCAAAGGAATCACTATTCCTTGCATCAGATTACTATAATATGGTGAAGCAGGGCAGCTGGCTAATGGGCTGACTTAATGGGAAAGTGGCACCATGTCCTTAAAGGAACATTGGCTGCAAAAGCCCATGGAAAGCTTTGAAAGGCAACACAAGTCCGAAAGAAGGCTGTCAGAAATAAGATTTTGAGTGAAGAGGTTCTACCAGGTGATCCCGATCACTTCCAACTACAGCATTTCAAAACTCAATGGTTTTTATCACCGGTAAGATTCCTAAGCACCTTAGGTGTTTATAAAGCCTTGATATTTCTATCTGGAATTCTTCCACTCCATTGCCATTATCCAAGCCCATATCAGTATCATACCTCACCTGAACTACAAAAACACAAAGCAAACAAAACATTTCTCAACTGATCTCTCTACCTGCACGCTTTCCTCCTCCTCAAATACTTTTCTCCTGCAGCCAGAATGGCATTGCTAAGAATGCATCAATGAGTTCCTACTCTCCTGAAAACCAAGCTTAAACTCAGTCCAGCCTTCTAGCCCAATCAGTCCTGTTCTACCTTCCTAACAATAGCTGCCCGGCCTCCAACGCAAAACATACCAGCTTCTTCCAGTTCAAGGCTTCTTCTACAAGTGCTGTTGCTCATCCTGATCACTCTTCATGTGGCTCAGTTCCAATGTTACCATACTGGATGACCCCTAATTGTCCTGTCCCCAACCACTTCCTCTGCAGTTACTATTACACAATTTGCTACAGGGGTTCCTGGATATCTTTCCCCCACTCCATGTTGTCTTTTTGGAGAACTCATCTACTTCTCTGCCCTCAGTTATCTGTGTGAGAAGGTGTGATGCTAACCTCTTAAAAGGAGCCAGAAAGAATTCCTTCCTCTTTGGTTTTCTAAATGTGTCTGTATAAAATTGGGTATTATTTCTTAAATATTCAGTAGAATTCACAAAGTTGGCCAGACCTGGAGTCTTTATTGTGTGAAGATTTTTAAAGAGGAGCCGGGAAGTTAGCCTCATGGTAGAGTACTTGCCCAGCATGCACGAAGAGTGGGGTTTGATTCCTCAGTACAACACACACAGAAAAATCCAGAAGTGGTGCTGTGGCCTTGAGGAAACCCCAAGGACACTGTTCAAGCCTTGAATTCAAGCTCTAAGACTTACCATTCCTGGGCCTTGAGCTCAGGGCCTGAGCACTGTCCTTGTTTTCTCAAGTCTATAGCTCTACCACTTGAACCTCAGCACCACTTTGGCTTTTTTCTATGTATGTGGTACGGAGGAATCAAACCCAGGCCTTCATGCATGCTAGGCAAGCACTCTACCACTAGACCAAACTCCCGGCCTCAAAAAAATATTTTTAAGAGAATGTATTAGACAGATAGACAGCTATTTGAGCTATCTGTTTCTTCCGAAATGAGCTTTGGTAGTTTGAATCTTTTCAAGGATTTGTTAGCTTGATACAACTTGAATTTGCTGACACAAAGGTGTTCATAATATTATCTTTATTATCCTAAGATCTGTACACTCTATCGTAAATGTCACTTCTCTCATATCTTCTCTCAGTTTTTCCTAAGTCTAACTAAAGGTTCATCAATTTTACTTTCCCAAAAAAATCGGCTCTAGGTTTTGCCAATTTTTATCTACTACTTGTTTTTAATTGTGATTGACTTGCCCTGGTCTTATTTTCTTTGGACTTACTTTGTTCTTCATTTCCCTATTTTTTAAAGATGGAAGGTGGCCAGGTTCATGCCTATAGCACAACTCAGGAAGCTCAGACTGGAGGATTGCAATTCAAAGATAGTCCAGATAGGAGAATTCATGAAACTCGTCTCTAATCAAGTACTACCAAAAAGCTGGGAGTAAAGCTGTGGCTCAAGTGGTAGAGTGCTTGCTTTGAGTAAAAACTGCTTAGAGACAGTGTTACAGTGTCCAGGCCCTGAGTTCAAGCCTTAGGACTGGTGCAAGATTAAAAAAATGGCAGAAAAGTCATCACTATGAGATCTTTTTCCTAATACACATATTTAGTATTATAACATGTGTCCTTATATTTATAGCATGTCACTTTGGGGCAAGATACAGCTGGGTTGCCCTTTCAATGTATTCTGAAAAAGTCTGGCTTTCAATTAAAATATTAGAAAAAAATAAAATAAAATATTTATTGGTATGATTGAATTTAAACCTACTGTCTTGTTTTTGTTTCCTATTTTTTGCCTTTTATGAATAAACTGAATATTTTATATGGTTCTATTTTATTTCAGTTACAGGCTTATTACCTATAACTTTGCAATTATTTGCATTAGGATTTATAGTGCATATATCTGCCATAAAATCTAACTTATTAAATATAGTATAAAAACTTTGTAATAGCACATTTCATTTCTCTCCTCATATTTCTAACATGCCTTTAACTTTTCTATGTATTGTGAATTCCACATTACATTGTTATTGCTTTTATATAAAAATATATCATTACTTTAATATCAAAAATACATTTTCAAAAATACATTTAGTGATGATTGAACAGCAAGGAAAAACATTATGTATTCATCCCTATAGTTGGCATTTCTAGTGTCCGCTGTCCTTTAGACAAATACACAGTTCTATTTAGGATCATATATCTTTTGCTTGCAGGCTTCCCTCTTAACATTTATGTCAAAAGAAGTATTTTTTTCTTCATTTCAGAAAGGACTTCCTCTGGACATAAAATTCCAGGTAGATGGGAGTCTTTTTTCTTTCAGTGCTTGAATGCTACTCTACTGACCTCTCATCTGCATTCTTTCCAAGAGAAATAAGTTATCATCTTTAAGCTTATTTCTCTGCACAGAATGTTTGTTCTTTCTTTGGCTGCTTTTTAGCAATATGCCATACTCTAAGTATGTATCTCCCTCAATATGCTAATTGTTTCACATGCCCATACCTCATCCCCAGTCTGCTGGTGTGGTGAGGGAGAGGGATGATGTGCTCATGAGGGTGGAGTCTTCATGACTGGGACATGGTGAGAAGATATTGTGAGTGAGCCACAAAGTAGGCCCATATCTTAAGACAAATATACCTTGATATTCAATTTTCCAACCATCAAAACTAAATTTTATTGTTTATACTACTCAATAGATAGTATGTCATTAGAGCAACCCACAAAGACTAACACAGTGATTTTGACACCTTGTGATGTGCCTTAGAAGTTTTCTCCAGGCTTCTCTTCTTGGGGTTTGTGACTTTTGTGAAATTGTAGGCTTACAGTCTTCAATTTCTCTGAAATTTCTAGCCATTACAGCTTCAAATTTGATTCTCAGTCTCTCTCTTTTTTTCTTTCCTTTTTGGAAACCATCACACGTATATGATGATGATCCCAGCTTCCTGGGCTCTGTTTTAAATTTCCCTCTTCTCCCGCCTTTGTTTTGTGCATTGTCTATTGTTATTACTTCACTTTTTCTTTACTTTTATTTTTTTACTGTGATTGTGAAGGTGATGTACAGAGGGGTTAGTTATGTAAGTCAGGTAACCAGCACCTTTCTTTTTGAACAGCGTCACCTCTTCCTCATTTTCTCCCAGTGTTGTTCATTGTCAATAGAGTGTCTAGTGGTTGTAACTGCTGCCATTTGTTCACCCTTTGCCCACCATTTCCAGTCTCTCCCTTACTCTTTCCTCCAACAGATAGACTTGCATACAAAGACATCATGTACAAAAATCAAATACAGTGACAAAGGAGAGGGGGAAGCAAAAGGCAACAAAAAAATCCCTCGTTTCCCTTTCTTGAAGTTCTAATAATCATTTTAGATGACCATTGCTTTAAATTCACTAATTTTTTTCTGCAAGTCTAACCTATCTTTTCATCTTGTATATTTTTCACCCACAGATATTGTCACTTTCATTTTTACAAGTTAGATCTGCCTTTCAATATCTTCTTTCTTTTCTAACTATACATACTATAGTTGTCACAACATTCTTATCGTCGCTGCCTGCTAATTCCAACGTGTGTTGGTTTTGATTTGTGTATCTCCTCATCATAGTTTCTACATCCTTGCTTATTTGCATGTTTTGCAATTACTAATTACACTGTAGACCTTGTGTGTTTTATCTTACTAGATGCTTAAAACATTTTTCCCGTAATTATTTGTTTTATTCTGAGAGGCAATTACTTTCCTGTTGGATACTTCTTTCAGAAAACCCAACCTTTATCCAATTACTTATCTTTATTAAAAACTTGAATAGTTCAACCCATGTAATCTACACAGTGCTCACTCTCTAATCCTAACCTCATCTCTATTCATCTCACTACTACCACCACTCCTACAGGAATTCTTCACTCTGGTAATATTGATTTCTTTGCCAGATGCCAAATATGTATTCTTTTCTTTCTTCTAACCTGTGCTCATGCAATCATCTCCATTTAGAATTCAATGCTATAGCCCTTCTCCCCACACAAGTCTACTCCCAATCAAAAGCTTCTTCATCCTTAAATCCCCACTAAACTCCATCTCTTATATTTAAAAAACTATCCTGATCACTCTAAAATTAATCTTGAATCTCCATATCCTATGTTGTCCTTTGCCAACTGTCCCTACTTACTTCCTTTTTTAGTACTTGTTACCATAGATCTGTATACGTAGAGGGACTCTATAAACATCTACTCGATGAACAAATAATTTGACTCAGAGGACTAATGGGGATATGTAAGGCACAGGACCCATACAGAAAATTCTTACCTTAGACAGTTCTTCCTGAGAGAAACAGAACTGAGCCACAACCCATCCCATTATCGGTAACTGGCAACCACAGGGCTACAAAAGCAGCAAATGGCAAGAAACTCCACTTGCCAGTTTCTGGGTTTCTTGAATCTGTCTAACTCAGGGTCCTCGAGTCAAATATGCCAAAAAGACATAGAACATCCTGCCAAATATAACCTCAGCTACCATCCTCCCTTCAAAATAGAAACTAGGAGTCAACAGAGGCTCAGGATCCAAAGCTAGAGTGACATAATGTCAAAAGGGCTGGGACCAATTCCCATCCCTTCCAGCTCTGCAGCAAGCAAGAAGGTTGCCAGGCAGTGAGCATCACTCTACACTCTTCTGCCCCAAGGGAAAGTTGTGACACAGCCATCATACAGAATAAGGTCCTCTGTTTCTGTCTTTCAGAGACTAAGAGAGGCAAAGATAACTGAGTTACATAAACCTGTACCTCTGCAAGTTCAGCATTAGGCTGGTAGCTAGTGCTATCTAGAATGTAAAGTGGCCACTTCAGTCCTCCTGCCTTTGTTTGGGATAAGGTAAATAGCCTATTTTCCTAGGTGCATGATATGGCCAGATTTGTTTATTTGCCAGTCCTGGAGCTTGAACTACAGGCTTGAACTCAAGGCCTAGGTACTGTCCTTGGACACTTTTTGCTCAAGGCTAGCACTCTACCACTTGAGCCACAGCTTTTTTTCTGTATGTGATACTGAGGAATCCAACCCAGGACTTCGTGCAGGCTAGGTGAGCACTCTACCACTAGGCCACCTTCCCGGCCCATTTTTTTTTGTTGTTGTTGCTATTTTGTGTGGGTCCTGGGGCTTGAACTCAGGGCTTGGGTGCTCAAGAGATTTTTTTTCTTCTTGTGGCTATTGCTCTGCCACTTGAGTCACGTCTCCACTTCTGGCTTTTTCTGTGTAATTTACTGGACATAAGAGTCTCATGAGAAGTCCTGCGTGGCTTCAAATCATGATCCCTAGATCTCAACCTCCTGAGTAGCTAGGAATACAGGCATGAGCCACCAGCACCCAGCTCACCTAGATTTTATTTTAAAACCAGCAATTGAAGATGTGTCCATATAGTTGGTTATATTGAGTTATTTAAGCTTTGTCATATACCTATACTCCACTAGCACTGGTCTTAGGACCTCTGCTACTTGCATCTCCACCATGATGTTCTGTGTTGCTCAGACCTGTTCCTGGTTCCATTCACTGAATCTGTGTTGAGTGTCTCACAGGTGCCAAACTCTTGCACCAGAAATCCAATAATGAATACATACAAACATAGTTTCTACCCAAATACAGTTAACAGTTTGGAGGGAAGAGCAGACATCAAATAAATAATTAACATATACATGTCATAAATAATGTATGATGTAACAATTAATTATGCATTGAGATACAAATAATTTAAAACGTTAAATAAGTGATGTTTGCAGATAAATGTGCAATTGCACAACATGCTAAATTCGAAGCACATGGTGCTGTTAGGGAATGCATTGGGAAAACTCAGCCTTTACTGAGGAATGGTGAAAAGTCTCTGGAGAAGACTAGAACGACAGGTTAACCACCATGAAGGAGGGATGAAGAAGAGGGTATCAGCGCTTGAAGAAGTCACTTGTCAGCTAGACAATTTGCTGCATATGACTAACTGTCCTGTGCCTCAGTTTCCCCATAAATAAAGATTAGAGTATTACCTATTTCACAAAGTCAAAATGTTGTAAGAGTCAAAATGTATTAACTGAATGCACATTATATGTATAAAATACCTTGAAGCACTTCTGGCAAGACTGCTACAAGTGTTTACTATCATTATTGTGGTTTTTCTGTTTCTCTAGAAACCAGCTCAAGTTTCTCCTCTTGACAAATCCCACCAAAGGTCCCTAATCAGACCTATGCAATCACAAATAACATGCTCCACTTTATTGTTTTACCCATCCCCCAAGTCCATTGTTATAGCAAAATAACAATTTTTGCATGACAGTCCATTTGTCATAGTTCTTGGAAACTATAAAGTTCAAGATTAGTCAGATTCAGTATCTCGTCAGAACTCACTTTGAGGCACATTGGTGCTTTCTCACTATGTCCTTGCATAGGGCCAAGAGCAAGGCAGCTCTTTGTTTTTTCTTTTTCTGATGGGCCTGGGGCTTGAACTCAGTTTCTGGGTACTGTCCCTAAGCTTCTTTGTTCTAAAGGCTAGCACTCTACCACTTAAGCCAGAGTGTCACTTCCAGCTTTTTCTGAATAGTTTATTAGAGTTTAGAGTCTTGTGGACTTTCCTGCCCAGGCTGGCTTAGACCCATGATCCTCAGATCTCAGCCTCCTGAGTAGTTACAGACATGAGCTACTACCACTTAGCTAAGGCAGCTTTCAAGGACAAGAATCTGTATGAGTGCTTCACCAGCATGACCTAATTCCATAGGCTTCACCTCCAATACCATCAGATCAGGAGTTAGATTCTGACACACACATTTGGGCAAGACAAATCTTGAGTCCAGTGCACACTCCTAGTACCTGTAACTATAAGCATACAATGCACATCTGTGCATTGATGTTGATTACCAATTTAATTGGACTAATAATCTCATGACAGATAAATAAAACACCTCTACATGATGTTATTTCCAGAAACAATTATATCATCAGAGCTTTGACCTAATGAATTATTAATTCCTTGGTGGACTCATGATATAAATGCATTATTGAAAGGCAGCAGAAGGCAGAGCCTCATTGAAGGAATTAGATGAGTGTGGGGAGGTTCCCTTCCTGGCCCCCTCCTGTCTCACTTTGCTTCCTGTCTACCAGTCAGGAAACAACTTGCTCTTGCCTGCTTCCTGGCTGCCATGATATGAACTCTGCCCCACCACACCTCTCCTGTGATGATAGACTGAACCCTCTGAAACCCGTAACTTAAATAAATCTTCTTTCCCCTGAAAAAGCTGCTTAGGTTAAGTGTGAGATCACAGCAACAAGTTATTGAAACATTCGACAAATATTTGTGGGAATAAATTATTTCATTGCCATTGTGTTGTTCCCCGTGGATGCTAGCTATTCCCTTCATTGCTCAACACCTTGTGGATTCTCCATCTTTTGTGTCTGGAAACCTTCTCCAGAGCAACTGTTTTTCTTCCACTTTGTGGAAATGTGACACCTGTGACTAATCATGCATCTCTTTTTATTCTGGCTGTGAAGAAGCTCAGAGCCAGATCTGAAGTCCACTTCAAAACTGTGAAGGCATTTCTGGCACGCAGTGTACCGACTTTTTGTTTAATCTTAACAATGTTACATTCTTTTCCTTTTCCTCTAGTGATCCTTTTGAATCTTTTATATCTATTATTTGATAGATGCAGAAATATAAAAATTGTACACAGATCACATATATATATACATATTAAAGTAAAGCCATATTCAGATTCATTATTGAGCCCTATTCCTTTAGGGAGAGGGATTGGGCTGGTAAATTTGCTATTTGAAGTTATTTAAGACTCTTAAAATCATTTCTTTTACTTTGACTTTTAGGTGCAAAAATTGAATCAATTCAAGGCTGTTTTTGCTCTCTTCTCTTAGTAACCAAATGACACGTGAGTTTTAGATAGAGCTTAGGCAGCTTGATAGCATTGTAGAAGACCTCATAGGTTTTCATGGGTCTCCTGTGCCAGTGTGGCTAGCCTAGCCTAGCCTGGACAGCTGGAATTCCTTGGTCCCATGGGATATCATGCTCCTAAAGAAGCACTTTACATGTAAGGCTACCTTTAAGACTTACATGTTAAAAACCACAGGATGACTTTCATTCAACAAATTCATGGAAACTCCTGTGATACAGCCCTTTGAGCTTCACAAACTCGGAAAGGCGGCTTAGTTATGCATAGAAATTTATCTTCCCTCCCAGGAGAGTTCTGATAGACAGCCAAAGCTAAGTTTTTGACACTTCAGCCATCTATTTTCTCCTCTGGCCCAGCCAGAACCAGGAAACCAGAGACTAAAGAATGCTGCCATTACAAAGACTTGGTAACATGCCAGGTAATTTTTCTAGTTTCCAATCCCCATATTACATTTTGTGCAAGGCTTCAATTTGTGGAAGTTTCCAAGCTAGAAATATCTTGGAGCCAACTAGCTTTGACATGTTGACATGCAACTATTCAATGGTGTATTCGCAGTCCTGAATAAATGAGGACCATCCTAACCTGAACTGCAAGAGTCGCTTTGATGAGAGTCTCACTCTCTCCCACAGGAAGGGTGTTGACCTATCTGGATTACATTTCTTTTTAGCAACCAGTCTTTGATGTGACCCATCATTGTTAATATAATTGGTATCAGTAATTATAAAAGACCTACTATGTGCCTAGTACTTGGTATTCCTCGTCTCCACTCCACAGGGAGAGGATTCTGAGGTGCATTTTACTGAAGGGAGATGAGTAATCTTTATCATTTCTCAGGCTAGGGGCTTAGCTCAAGTTGAAGAGCACTTGCCTTGAAAGCACAAGGCTCTGGATTCAATTTTAAATACCACAATATAAAAGTTGGACTGGTATGGTTGTGCATGCTTGGAATCCTACCAACTTGATCCCCCTATCAAGATCTCAAAAATGAGATCTTACATTAAACATAAAGCAAAAAGGGTTGGAAGTATGACTCAAATAGTAAAACCTTGTCTAGCAAACACAATACCCTGATATAAATCTCTCAAATCTCAACAAATAATTATATTATATGTGTGTATGGGTATACATCTGTGTGTGTGTGTGCATGCGTGTGTGTGTGTGTGTGTGTGTGTGTGTGTGTGTGTGTGTGTGTGTGTGTGTGTATTCCATTTATCTCCTTTCTGGAAAAGTTGGAAATAAGTTCCATGTATATAAAAACCCCAAAGATGTTTTGTTTGGAGAGGAAATGGGGGCTTTCATTCTATAATTTTCTGTTCAAAACCAGTACCATGGTCAGTTGTCTTGATTTTATGAACAAAATGCAGCCATCCCCATGTGCCTCTGAGTCCTTCCAAGACAGAAGTGTCAGATGTGAATTCTGAGAAGCAGCACTTCCTGCAGCTCCATGAGGCTGGCTGGATTATTTCTATTATACAACCAAACAGCCTTCTCTCACTCAAGCTGATAGTCTGATTTCCAGCTAATTTTGATTTCCAGCTGCTTTTCTTATTTCTAATTCTGATGTCATTAATAAGTTTTTGGAAATCTTTTTCAACAATAAGACTTGTACTGTGGCTTCTCTGTAGAAATAGTTTTCATTTGTCACCTAGTTATAAATACTTCCCTTCCGGTTATTCTGGTAGCTCTATGATGCATTTTCTTTTTTGCCAAGCAATCTATCAAAAACTCTGGTAGGGTTATTCTGAAGCATTATAAGAAATAAAGCATGATTGTCAAGGAAAGCAGAATAAGTTACAAATAAGTTGGCACATTTCTCATAGTTCTGGAATTGAATCATATTCATTGCATCAGAAAATGGTTAAAAGAGCTAATTTACTCTCATCCATCCTTACAAAATAATATTTTCAATAGTAATCAACTACTTGTTTATTCTCTATTGCTATATAAACATTAATTCAAGTTCATCTGGAAAGTTTTGAACTTGGATGTTTTAAATTATTTATAATTAATTATTTTCCTATGACTGTCAATTCTATGCTTCCATGAGGCAACAAGGTAGAGTATCCTAAATGTCCTTTGACCATTTCGAGGTACAATGGCACAAAAACAAATGTCTACAGGGTCCTATGTGGCAAAAGAGAGAAAGGAAACACCTAGGCCCCAAATTGGGGAAATGGGAAAAGCAGGAGATGCAGATCTGTTCCAGGAAAATAGAATGCCTTCTTCCCAGTGTGTACCTACCTCTGTGGTAGCTCCCAAAAATAGTTAACAGGAGATGTGAAGTTGTAGATGAGTATGTTCAACACTGATACAGAATTACACAATGGAAAGAGAAACAAATTCTAAAAGAGGTACACCACCGAGCCATTGTTTCTCCACTTAAAAGTCAAAGTTGAGAAAAAGCAAACACCAGAAGAAGGTACTCAAAAGGAGTGGGCTGAGGCCTAGGGGCAAGGGTCAAATGAGAAGGAGAGTGTAGTCAAGAACCCAGTATATATTCTACAAAATTAAGAAGAATGAGAGGAATGAATATACTTTAAGTGGCTCTTGTGAGGTGTGTGTGTCCCACAGGCAAGGGATGGTACCTACTAAGATCATCAGTAGTCTTTCACACCTCTTCAGTTATTCAACATAAAGGCATTTGCCTCCATTTCTGTTCATATGAGCAGTCTGTCAGGTACCACATGACCAAGAAGTGATAGGCCCAGAGAGCAAACTGTCAGAGTTTGTGACCTCGAGGTCATCCTTATTTCTTTGACACCACATCCATAGACAAGTAAGAGTGTAAGGAAGGTTGTCACATGGGACCTGGAATTGGAGGTCTCATTTGATTGTCTTCCCAGAATGGTATTCCTATATCCCACCTTTTGTTTTAATGGAGGAGGAAAATATCAAAACACTTTTCCTCTCCCTCTCCCATTAGGGTTTCCTCATCTTCATAGCTGCCAGTACCACCAACATCAGCCTTAAAGGATTATCAACTGGGCCAAGAGGTCATTTTCTGCTAAATACCAGGACAAGAGTCCTTTCCTGTCTGCCCAAGTACAAAGAACTTCCTGAGCTTCCAGCTGGTGTGTTCTGTCTAACGTCTAAGATGCACATGCCTGACTTCAAGATAAAGAGCCAAGCATCTGAGGCATCCACTGGCCTGCCCTACTCAGCTCAGCCCATCCCACGTCTCTCCTTGCTAACTTTTCAGTACAAGGCATGCCAATTGCCTGCCCTACCCCAGTTCATCAGACTAACCAACCATTTCTGACCATACACATCCTCTCCCGATAGCTTTGCAAGGCTGGGAAGACTGTCCCAATAGGGATGCATCTGGATTTTGTTCATACTCTTACACTCATTTCTCATAAGCTCTACCTCCCTGAAGCAAACACTCCATCTCACAATGACTCACTACTAACTAGATCCTAGATCCACCTCCCCAAAGGACAAGCTCAATCCTGCCTGCCAACCATGCCTGGAGTGATTGAGACCTCACAGGTTCTGGGTGGGAAAGGGGAAGCTTGGTTAATTAGTATTTTCCAAGGCTTCTGCAGAGGAAAGTTTGGGGAACCACTCATTATCGCAGCAGCCCTATCAGTGGGCAGCATTCCTGGGCAGCAGAGCAGGAACAACCTCCTGTATGCACTGTGTGACACCTGGCTTTCCCTATAGAGAAGCAATCACTTCCCCTTTCACACCCAAGATTCCTTACAGGAGAATCTGCTCCCTGAACCCACTGACTCCCAAGGCACAGATAATTTCCAATGGTCTTGTATTGTTCTACCTGGCCTTGTCCAATCTTAAACCCTTCTCACTCGATCCTTCTGTCTATTGAATCCATCCCTGTTACTTCTCCAAAATACCTATGAGACCAGCTGGCTTTCTTAGCTAGCTCCATCTCTGACAGCCTCGCCTCAACTCTGGCTCAATGACACCCAGCAACAGATGCCAGACCAATCACACACTCAAAATCAACAGGCAAGCCAGGTGCCCATGGATCACACCAGTAATCCTAGCTACTCAGGAGGCTGAGATCTGAGGATCATAGTTCCAAACCAGTTCAGGCAAGAAAGTCCGTGAGACTCTTATCTCCATTTAACCATTTAAAACTTTAAAAAGCTGTAAGTTGAACTGTTGCTCAAGTGGTGGAGTATTAGCCTTAAGCAAAAATACACAAGGACAGTGTCTAGGCTCTGAGTTCAAGCTCCAGGACTAGCATCAAACGCATTTTTTTAAACATGGAGGCAAGCAAGACACACCCTTGTTCACATGGAGCACTCAATCCAAAGTAGAAATATCACTGGTAATAGACATTATGTTATAAAACATAGCATCAACTAATAACCACCACAGAACAAGAAAACCAGATACCAGAATAGATGGGATGTGGAATGTGAGGATTCAGGGAAATCACAGGCAGGATCTAGTAGAAAAGTCAGAAAGCCCTGTGAAAAGGAAAACTCTGAACAAAAACTTAAAAAAAAACAAAACTTAAGCCATGCTTGCAGCCTGTTTTAAGTGTTTTGTTGTCTTTTTCCTTTGAATAGGGTCTCCCTCTTTTGCATAGTCTGGCCAGGAGACCCTCCTGTTTAGCATAACAGGTGCATACCACCATACTCAGCTTGAGAGGGGGTCTTGTGAAATCCTCCCTCCCCTGGCTGGCCTCAAACTACGATTCTCCCAATCTCTACCCTTCAAGTAGCTAGGATCACAGATGTAAGCCACCTTGCCAGACTGACATAGGATGCTTTAAGCATTTGAGGAGAGGGAAGGTAGGAAGAACAGTGTGGGAAAAGTCAGAGTTTGAACTTGATGTGGGGAATACAAGCAGTATGGGGCTGGGACTGAAGGGAGGAAAATAGGGAGGAAACTGAAAACCAGCTTTTATGTCTTTAAGACACAATTGTTTAAGAGCCCTTTTAGTTTTGATAGTCCATATGCCCGAATCTGTGCTTAATCTTCCGGTTTAGATGCATGCTTCCAGGCCTGGCTGGAAAGATAGTTAAAAAAAAAACCTTCCTGTGTTCTCTTGGTTTCTTGTATACTGTTTTCTCAAGATAACATCTGTAGTAGTTACCTATTTCTAGTCACAAATTTGTGTGTGCATAAAATGTAATTTTAGTATTAGTTTATTATTTTTCAACTTAATCCGTACAATAAAATCCCATTCAGCCACAGAGGAGACTTAATTTGACAGGATAGAGAGTCTCTCCTTTCCTGTAGGTTAGATTTAGGGACTGTCTGTCACATCCTCATGTTGGCAGCTTCTGTAGAGCTTACATTGCTGCCCAGACTCTCTTACTTTCCCTTTGCAACCACGAGGTCTCCTCAGGTCTGGTATGCTCCCCTGGTACAATGGAACCATAATCATTTTCCTGCTTCCATGCCCATTAGCTACCCAAATCTAATTTCAGGAGCAGCATTTTGTGGAAAAGATTCTTGAAATAGTCTCAAAATCTAAAGCTCAGAGTTGCCTTATGACCCAGCAACACCACAGATAGATAGATAGATAGATAGATAGATAGATAGATAGATAGATAGATAGATAGATGATAGATAGATAGATAGATAGATAGATAATGATATGTATCTATGTATCTATATATAGGCATAAGAGATATCTCCAAGATAAAAATAAGGCCCATATTCATATGTGTGTTCATAACAGCATGATTTGCAATAGTCCCAAAGTAGAACAACATGGTGTCTATTGAATGCATAGAAAACAACCAGTGTATTTTTGTAATGGAATATTATTCGGCCTTAGAGAAGAGTGAGGTAGTGATTCATGCTCAAACTTGAGTATAAAACTTGAAACCATTATGTGATGTAGAAGAAGCCCAATGCAAGAGACATATATTGAATAGCTCCATTTTATGGACTGAGACAGAGTGGATTCAGAGTGGCCAGACACCAGGGCAGGGTGAGAGCTGGGAGGATGGGACAAGGAATGGAAATGTTCTGGTATCAGACTGGTGGTGATGGTCATACAACGGTGATTATACCAAAAACCATGCAATTATATACTTTTACATGGTCAATTGGGTTTTGTGAACTGTATCTTAATTTTGAGGACTGATATCTCTAGATACTCTTCTATGACCATGATTTTCTGAGAGTGTATTGCCTCTGCAGGGCTCTGCTTGGGAAAAGAGGTTAGAACCCCCTCTAGTCTTATGTTCCTTAATCCTGGTGAAGGATCTTGCACCCTAAGGGGCTGATGAGATGGGCTCAGGAATCCACCTCTTCCAGTAACCCATGACATCTCTCCATACCTGACTTCACTCCTCACTTCTCTCCCTCCCCAGTACTGAAGTGCCCTGAGATGCCTCTTAGTGTTTCTCTACCCAAGCTGTAGACATCAAATCCTCTGCTTTTCCCTGACGACTGGCCTTTGCAAACCCAGAAACTGAAAACAAACTCTTTTCTCTTCTGCAATTCTTCTTTCTCCCCTGAGGCAATGTACTATGGAAGTTGACCCAGTGTGGGTGGAGGAAAGACATAGGAATGTAGGGAAATATGAGAGAAATGGTTGGACATGGCAATTGATATTGAAAATCATCCTGCCATATGCAATGCAGCCCTTTGTTCTGTGCAAAGCCCCCACTCTCAGAAGAAGCAGGACAGCCTCAGAGGCTTCTTTAACCAGATTTTTTATTCAATGCCATTTCCCATGAGATAATCTCCATGAGATGTAAAGATGGAACCATTTCCAGAGGCTGGCCTTAGGCAGAGGCAACATAAAAAGGGCTCCTTTAATTCATACATGAGATGTCTAATGCTGTTAAGAACACAAGAAGAGAAATAGCGCTGGCCTGGAAAGCTATGGAAGGAAGGAAGAAAGGAAGGAAGGAAGGAAGGAAGGAAGGAAGAAAGGAAGGAAGGAAGGAAGGAAGGAATCTATGTTCAGAAATAGTGGGACTAGATTTGGACAGTGTCTCAGTTCACTTCTCTGGAAGCAGAGCCTGAAAGATAGACATTCAAGTAAGTTATTTAAGAAAATGCTTCCAGAAGAAATAGCTAAGGATCTGGGAGTGGGGACAGGCAGTCTATGTTTCTTTGGGTCTGGCTCACTAATATGAAGTCTTTCTATTTCCTTATGATGGGGGCAATGTCACTGTATTTGATTTTGGTACCTTGTGTCTTGTATATACATTTATCTGAATTGGGGAAAGGAAAGGAAATGACAAAATGGTGAGACAAAGGGCCAACCAAAGCAATAATGATACTCATGAGAAGATATGTTGGAAATTAAGTTTCCAATTTCATGGAGGGGGGAAGTGGGAGAAAAATGAGGAAATGGGAAAGGGTAATAATGTTCCATAAGAAATTTACTCATGCCGGGGCGTGGTAGCTTAAGCCTGTAAACCTAGCTACTCGGGAAGCTGAGATCTGAAGAGTTCATGAGCCTCTTATCTCCAATTAATCACCAGAAAACCAGAAGTGGTGCTGTGGCTCAAGTGGTAGAGCAGTAAGCTTGAGCTGAAGAATTCAGGGACAGTTCCCAGACCCAGAGTTCAAGTTCCACAATGACAAAATAAAAAAAGAAAGAAATTTACTCATTACCTATATAACTGTATGTCACCTTGATGAAAGAAAGAAAGAAAGAAAGAAAGAAAGAAAGAAAGAAAGAAAGAAAGAAAGAAGGAAGGAAGGAAAGGAAAGGAAAGGAAAGGAAAGGAAAGGAAAGGAAAGGAAAGGAAAGGAAAGGAAAGGAAAGGAAAGGAAAGGAAAGGAAAGGAAAATAAATTTTAAAGTATCCAATGTGTTAAGGCAACACAGATGAGAAATGAATTCCTTCTTTGAGAAAGTGACATGTTCATTTGATCTTGACAGAGGATTCTTCCTATTGTTTCTTTATGTGGTTATATATTTATATTTTTAAAGCAAACTCCAAGGCCTTCTAGTCTTGAGTATTCTGTAGTTTATACTTTGACTGTACTTTATATAGTAAGCATACTTGAGACTCTACATATGTGTTCAGTGTCAATGAATTAGGCAAGCTCTTACTAGAATAGTAAGAGACAAAGGCTAAGAAAAGTAAGAAACTTGTCAAAGATTCCAACCATTTCTCAAACCCAGCACAGCCAGTATGCTTTTAAGAAATGGCTCAAAGTTACCTCCAAATCACTCACTTAAAATTATCTCAAGTTCCTGCTGGTCCCACAACTGCTTTGTGAAAGTGATGAAAGGAAATGTCACCAATGAGAAACATCTGTGACATATGCAATATAATGGTATTTGAGAAGAGACATATGAGGAATGTTCCAAGGACTAGTTGTAGTGTTCTGGGTGCACTTCTGAAGAAGGACCGTTTGGACAAGCCTGTTTTTCATCGATATGAAATGAAAATCATTGAATAAATGAATAAACAGAAATCAACAAATAAATCAAATATGACACAAAGCTCTATGACCATCAGATTCCTCACTCACCAACTCTCCTTCTACAAAAGCAATGTTCACATTGAAGCCACTCTTATTAAAAATAATACTAACCTTCTAGGCTCCTCCCCCCCCCAGAAAAAAACTCCATAAGGACAAGTTCCACCAGGTGCTGGTATTCTTGCCTATAATCCTAGCTACTTAGGAGGCTGAGATCTGAGGATCACAATGAGAAGCCAGACAAGGCAGGAAATTCTATGAGATGCTTATCTTCAATAAACTACTCAGAAAATGATCGTAGCTCAAGTTGTAGAGTATTAACCTTGAACAAGTAAAGCTTAGGGACAGTACTCTTCAGGCCCTGAGTTCAAGCCCAGGACCAGCAAAAGAAAAGGCGGCGGGTGGCAAAAAAGATAAATCTTAATGAATCACCAGCCTATCCCTAAGGAAGTTCTTCCTCACATCTGTATTTTAAACCCCTCTTGCAACCTTGGCTGAGCATTCACAAATCAGGCTATAAAATGTCCCTTTTCCATAGTGGAATGGAAATCATTTACTGAACTCATTGCTTAAACTTCCAGAAAAACAAACGTCAACATATTACTGTTAACATGTTACTGTTGACATCATTTTTCAGCACTTGGTAGCCCCTAGCTAGGTCTCCAGGGACAGCTCTTAACCAAGAGAACAGGAAAAGTGGGTGAACTTGACTTCTCTAAGCAAGAGGAATGGGGCAGCCATCCTGGCCCTCTCAAAAGCCAGAAGGGAACTTGGTGCTGATGGCCCATGCCTATAACCCTTATAATCCCAGCTACTCAGGAGGCTGAGAACTGGAGGATTGTGACTTGAAGCCAGCCTGCAAAACTCCATCAAATAAATAGCAGAAAAGGCTGTTAGGATGGAGGCATGACTTGAGTGGTCAAGCACCAAACATGAACAAGAAAGCCAAATGAACACAAGAGGCCCTGAATTCAAATCTAGTACAATTTTTTTTAAGGAGGATAAGACTGGTCAGGCCCTGTGAGGCAGATACACCCCTACTAGAGAGCTAGCCATGGTATGGTCATCTCTGCGTTGATGGACCACCCTCTCCAGCTCCTCTGAAGCCCAAGTCAAGCCTTTTAAGTCTCCATTCTCTTACCTTCCCTAATCCTTGGCAGAGAACCAGTCCTTCTACTTTGACAGAGAAAACCCCTATCAGCAAATCGTTCTCCTCCCTTTCATGGCAAATGTCACAAGAGGCTCCATCTACCCTTTCTGTACTCACCATGAACAGGGAGCCAGAAAATACCTTTCATGGGAGGAAAAGGAAACCCTACCCTTCAGAGGACCCCAAGAGGCAAAGATTCCAGGAAGAATGTCACCCTAGAGTGGGCACCCAAGGCTACCCCTAGGGGCTGTGCATTTGCAGCAGTTAGATATTAAATGTCATCCAGCTGTTGAGGGTTCATCTACATAGCTTTGAACTCCAGGAAAGACCAGTACCCTTTTATTGGTCTTAAACTGAACAGTGGTGGTCTAGGCAAGGGCTGAAGCTCCCCATAGAGCAAGGAGGAGGTGATCTAGTGATGTACAGGCAATCCTGTGCATAAATCATCCCTATCAACTGACTAACTGGGCTCATACATGTGCCTGGCAGCCATCTTTCATCTCAAAACAGGAAACAAGTAAAAATGGAGCAATAAATACCAAATCTGTCCTCACCACACAGGGCAGGATCCCAGAACCAGAGAAGCCAGTTCTATTTGCTTGGGATAGGGGTGGGGGGTTCCAAGGAAGTTTCAGTCTCATTCCTTAATTGTACCTACAGAGATGAGGGTGAACTATAATTTATGAACAACAAAAATCTCCCCAAGGACTCCTATATAGCAACAGTGAGACTGAGCCTGTCCCTAGGGGTCTAAACCCAAAAGGAAGGAGTGAAGCCCAGCTCTGTCAGAGGGAGGAAGATGACAGCCAGGCCTTCCACAGACATGTCCCAGAACCCCTTTCTGCACAGCCAGCCTTTGGGTTTAATTCAAGAACAAGAGGAAAGACTCCCTCCCAGCAGTGGGTGGGGAGGGCACGGCAGGTGGAGGGGAGGAGGGGTGGAAGCAATCTTGTACTGCTAAAAAGGAGACAAGGATGCCTGAGAGAGGGCAGCTCCAATTATTGGTAAAATAATCCAGAATAAACAGTCGCTCACTCAAGTACAACTCCTTCATCCCCTCTAGCTGAGCCTCTTTGCTGTCCTGGTTATATTTAGAACCAATTTGAACAACCGGGTTATTTTGTCTACTGGAGTCAAACAATGCTGTAAGAGCTCCTACCAAGGCTTAGGGAGGAGAGAGAGAGGGAAGACTAGGGTGGAGAGAGACCACCTTTCCCCACCCCTCCAACACCCCCCTCCCCCAGCTGCGATCTCAGTTGAGGGAACTCCCAGAGGCAACAGGAGCCCATCTTAGTGGGAACAGATGCCCAGAACAGCCTCCACTGCCCAGGCCTCCCCCAGGCTGGCTCTTGCTCCGAAGATAGTGGCATATCAGTTTTAACAATTTGGGCCGATAGGGCCCAAGTGCTCCTCAGATCAGCCCTAGGATGTCTTGCTCCCGTGTAAGACTTCGGGTGCCAGGCTGTGCATGGCTGTCATTAGGGACATCAGGGCATGTGGCTGGGGTTCAGTCACAAAGGGGCCAAATCAAACCAAGATTCTATCAGGCAACTCTGTACTCCAATGGAAGACCAACTATTAAACACAGGGAAGAAGAGATAGTATGAGTTCGATACAAAGCAAATAGATGACATGAAAATTGCCTTTTAGGGGTCAGGAATGGTGTCACATGCCTGTAACCCCAGCTACTCAATTCGGGAAGGATCACAGTTCAAGGCTAGCCTGAAGGAAAATGTTAGCAAGATCTTCATCTCAACAAAATAAAGGGGACATGGTGGTGTGTGCCTGTGATTCCAACTATGTGGAAGGCATAGGTAGAGAGGCTATAATTCAAGCTGAACCTGGCAAAAATACAAGACCCTCTCCACAAGGTTGCAAGGTGTGATTCAAGTGGTAGAGTACTTGCCTCGCAAGCATGAGGCCTTGAGTTCAAACTCCATAAGACCAAAAAGAAAAGAAACTACCAACTAGGATCTCACAATGAGTTTGCATACCTCAAACACACAATAGAGATGATAGAGATAGACAGGTAGGTAGGTAGGTAGGGGCACAGATAGACAGATAGATAGATAGATAGACAGACGGACAGACAAACAGACAGACAGACGGATAGATGTGAGAGAGAGAGAGAGGATAAAAGAGGAAGAAAGGAGGCAAGAGGAGGGGAGAAAAGGGGAGGGGAAGGGAGGTGAAGGAAGGGGAGGGGAGGGGACAGGAGGAGAGGAGAGAGGAGAGAGATAGCAATAGATAGAGATTAAGGCAGCTGGAGAGTCCCATGACTTTTCTCCACTGAAGGAAAAAGCAATTATGTTTCACGTGTTCCCCAATTACTCAAGGTTTTTCTAATCAATCTGTCTACAGGAGCTCCCATCAACCAGCAATCCAAGACCAACAGCTACCACCTGAATACAAGGCTCCTTCGGTGGCCCAGGAATACAAACGTGAGCAGGTCTTCACCTATACCTTTTTCTGTGGGTCTTAAGGGCCAGCAGATTGTCCATAAAATCCACATCTTTGGTCTCAGCATACAGATTCAGAAGTTTCTGGGGCTGCTCCACATAAGAAACACCCACAAGCCATCACCGCCATATGGATAATATAATGAGACCCCACTGCAGATGGCCTGCCAGTGCAGGTGCCTCACTTCATTTAATAGCTGTGTTCCTGAGAAGTGCAATGTGGGAGGCATTATTAAGTGAGCATAGTAAGATCCAAAAGTGCACACCACACAGATAGACAGAGAGACAGACAGAGACAGAGACAGAGACAGAGACACAGACACACACACACACACACACACACACACACACACACACACACACAGGATCTCGGTCTTCCTCAAACTTTCTCGATATTTTTGTTGAGGAAAGGTCTCATGTTTGAAACCATCTCAACAGGTAATCCTCCTAACTCCACCTCTTGAAGAGCTGGGGCTATATGGGGTACATTACCACACCCAAATTGATATTCATCTTTATAAAACAATTACAAAAACAACCCCAAACAACACATCTCTATGATGTGTGTCTTTAAATAATGCCATGATACACCAATCATGCATATTAGATTATAGACATGGGGGAGGGGTATTAGTAATGGTATCAGTGAAAAATATAAAAGACGAAGAGGCAAACTAAAAGAGGAAGAAAAAAGAAACATTATGAAAGCTTGAATGGCAAAGCAACATAGAAATTAAACATTTTGCTGAAGGGGTCTCAGTTCCCCACCGGTTTGCCCACAGGCTCAGACCTGCTTGCTTTTCTCCTCTGATCATTGCACATTTGGTAATACCATCTGCCAACTTGGCCTTAGCATTCACTGCCCTCAGGTCATGTGGTTGCCTCGTTTCTCCCATTGCCCTCTGTGCACATACCTGTTCTGGGAATGGGCTGTAACTAATGTTCCCCAAAGCTACTGCAATACTCGATACTCTAAGCGAACAGAACTGTTGGCACTGACATAAGGCATAGACAACCTAACAACCAGAAAGACCTTTGTGACTGCAGTTGGTTGGCATAGAGGTGTTACTTTGATAAAGTGTACTTCCAGCACTCTCCCCAATAACCATGCAAACTTGTCCACTCCTCTTTGGATTTTCATTCAACAGTCATCTCTTGGCAAACACTTCCTCATGCCTTGTATTTAAAGGAGCAATGCTTCCTGCCACTACTTGTCCAACAAAATCTAGTGCACTGTAGGGTCTGTTTGTTTATGACAGCTTTTGCTCTACCCAGAATGTGGCTCCTACAGGAAATACACTCAGTACACATTTGTTTCATCCATGTATTCAATGAACAAATGTGGACCGAATGCTGCTCCATGACAAAGCAGACTTAAAACAGACTGATTTTTAAAATAAGGCCCAACTTTGTCTTCTCCCCTTATTCAGCTTCCATTCTGATTGAGAGACATTCACTTTTTTAAAAAATACACCAAGTAAGATTCTAATTTCCCCATCACAGGAGAGTGATCATAAGAGTCAGCTAGGACAGATAAATAGCATTCCAGACAGATGAGAAGTGGACATTTACAAAACAAGCATGGAATTTTTTTTTCATCTTGAACAAACCAGTGGTGATAACAGTACATACCAATTAAACAGCAATTCTTACTATCAGGAAAGCTCTTCAAATTCCTTGTGAATAAGAATGGCCTTGCCATCTTCACCCTCCCAAGGCCACCTTTCTTGGTGTGGTGCACACATGTGTTGGCACTCACTGACAGAGAGGTGGAGTACAATTTCCACTTACTGAATCTAAATACGTTGCAACTGCTTGGCCAATAGGATATATTGGATATAATAATTTATGTAGAGCAAGGTGCTGGTCACTTACTCCTGTGATCCTATCTGTTGAAACCTAGAGAATCAAAGTTCAAGCTAGCCTGGGCAGAAAAAGCTGTGAGACTCCATCTCCAGCAAATTAGCAAAATACTAGACTGGAGGTATAGCTCAAGTGGTAGAATACCAGCAATGAGCAAGAAAATTCAGAGTACCAATAGATGCAGAAAAGGCATTTGACAAGACCCAACACCCCTTTATGCTAAAAGCTCTGGAGAAACTAGGAATCCATGGAACATTCCTCAATATAATAAGGGCTGTATATGACAAACCCACAGCTAGCATTATACTTAATGGTGAAAAACTAAAGCCATTCCCTCTAAAATCAGGAACGAGACAAGGATGTCCAATCTCTCCACTCTTCTTTAACATATTATTAGAATTCCTAGCCAGAGCAATAAGGCAAGAAGCAAGCATAAAAGGGATCCAAAGAGGGAAAGAAGAAGAGAAACTTTCCCTCTTTGCAGATGACATGATTCTGTATTTAAAGAACCCTACAGACTACATTCCCAAGCTCCTTGAGCTGATTCAAAACTTTGGCAAGGTAACAGCATATAAAATTCACCCTCAAAAATCAACTGCCTTCCTATATGTCAACAATGAGAGGAACGAGGCAACAATCAGGAAAGCAACTCCTTTTGCAATCGCCTCAAAGAAAATAAAGTACCTAGGAATTAACTAAGAATGTAAAGGATCTTTTTGATGAAAACTTTAAAACTCTGAAAAGGAGAATTAAAGCAGAACTGAGGAAATGGAAAAACCTCCCATGCTCCTGGATTGGAAGAATCAACATCGTGAAAATGGCAATCTTGCCAAGGGCTATCTCCAAATTCAACACAATACCCATCAATATCCCAATATCATTCTTTAAAGAAATAGAAGAGGAAATCCAAACTTTCATATGGAATAATAAAAGACCCCATATAGCAAAAACACTTCTTAGCAGAAAGAATAGCGCAGGGGGAATTTCAATACCAAACTTTAGACTCTATTACAGAGCTATACTGACCAAAACAGCTTGGTACTGGCACAAGAACAGGCCTGAAGACCAATGGAATAGAACTGAGGATCCAGATATTAACTCACAGACTTATGGCCACCTAATCTTTGATAAGGGAGACAAAAATACAGAATGGAAAAAAGACAGCCTCTTCAAGTGGTGCTGGCAGAACTGGTTAAGCACCTGTAGAAAACTAAACTTGGATCCTTCTTTGTCACTCTGCACTAGGATTAACTCCAAATGGATCAAAAACCTCGAGGTAAAAGCAGATACACTGAAAACTTTACAAGAAGGAATAGGAGATACACTACGTCTCCTTGGCATAGGTTGAAAGTTTCTTAATAAGGACCAAGAAACACAACAAATCAGAGAAAGTCTGGATAAGTGGGACTGCATTAGACTGCAGAGATTCTATATGGCAAAGGATATAGCTAGGAAATTAACTAGAAAGCCTATAGAGTGGGAGAAGATCTTCACTAACCATACAATGGACAAAGGCCTCATATCTAAAATATATCAATAGCTCAAAAAATTGAATCACTCCAAAACGAATCTCCAAAGAAACAACCATCCCATTAAAAGGTGGGCTAAAGACTTAAAGAGAGTCTTCTCTGAAGAAGAAATAAAAATGGCCTATAGACACATGAAGAAATGCCCAACATCTCTGGCCATAAAAGAAATGCAAATCAAAACAACGCTAAGATTCCACCTCACTCCAGTTAGAATGGCCATGATCAAGAAATCTAACAACAACAGATGCTGGAGGGGATGTGGCCAGGAGGGATCACTACTACACTGTTGGTGGGAGTGCAAACTCATTCAACCACTATGGAAATCAGTATGGCAGTGCCTCAAAAGACTAAACATAGAACTCCCCTATGACCCAGCAATTCCACTACTTGGCATTTACCCAATTATCCAGAAACAAGGACATACCAAATCCACTAGCACAGCAATGTTCATTGCAGCACTATTTACCATAGCAAAGATATGGAACCAACCCAGATACCCCTCAGTTGATAAGTGGATCAACAAGATGTGGTATTTATACACAATGGAATTCTATGCTGCTGTAAGAATGACATTGCCCCATTTGTAAGGAAACAGAAAGACTTAGAAAAAATCATATTAAGTGAAGTAAGCCAGACTCAAAGGAACATAGGCTCAATGGTTTCCCTCATTGGTCATAATCAGTAGAAACCTTGGGCTCTCCTAGCAGAGATTTGCAATAGAGCAAAACCTAGATACAGAAGGCCATATAGTATGATGCTATATGTGAGGACCTCTAGGATATAGAAACAAAAGCCATATAATGAGTGATTGTTGTCCTTAATGTACTATGTTAGCTCTCATCTCTTTTGCTGTCCCTTGGTTATCTCATATTGTTACAATATTTCACCTGATATATCTGATATATTTTATATATGCTTAATTTGCTAGTTGAAATTGGATAGGGAAGGGAGGAAGTCAAGATGATCGTGGGGAGAAGGGGAGGGAAATGGGGAGGAAGACATGAGAAAGGGTATCAATGTTTGTGAAGTAATGCACCTTCTATCTGGTGAATATAATGTAACCCTTCTATTAATTACAATAAAAATATATGGAGAAAAAAATTGAGAGTACAAGGCCCCAAACTCAAGTAAATACGATATAATAATAATGTTTATGCTATTATGTTATTAATCCTTTTCATGATCCATTATTCTAATAGCCCATCCAAAGTACCTATGTTTGATTCATTCCATCTCTTTCAACCTCATTCCTTGACCAATACTTCACTCATACAAAAGTTCTGGTAGGTCCCTAAATTCCTCTCTTCCCTTTACCTGTCCCTCTTCCCTTCCCCCCCCCCGCCCATTCTTGCCTCTCTTTCAGAATCCAATTCACTGTTCACCTGGCAAATCCAACACACCATTCAGACTTCAGAGTAGATGTGATTTCCCCCACAGGCTCCTTAGGCCTGTTCCTATACAAGACTCCCATGAAGCATTTGTGGGATACATAACTGAAGGCCCCTCACAGATCCCAGGGGGATAATCTCCTAAGGGTCCTTCCTGACTAGCCCTGGAAGCTATGCATTCCTCTGAAGTCAAATCACTGGTCGACCTATTAGTTTTCCATGTGTGCAGCTGGCAGTGATCTGCAGCAGATACAGCACACAGTGGCACAGCCAATAGCCCACAATTTACAGAGGCCAAAGTGGCCTGATGATTAGTCCCCATAGGCCATGCTCAGAGAGGCCTTGAGCCTTCATCCAAGCCCCTGTCCTGCCTCCCTAGGGTCTGAGAAGAGCTCATTCATCCTGGCTGGGGTCAACCCACATACTCCTTTCCCCTTAGCACTGAGCAGTACTCTCCACCTTAATAAAGAGTAGGGTTTTCTTGATAGGGTTCCCAACCAGAGTGCTGCATAGAGAAAGATGAAAGGGACAGTGTCCTCCCCACCCCCATCCCATCCCATGGTCCACCCACGGGCCAAAGGAGAAACTTAGCTGATGTCTTTGACTTATACTGTGCTTCTTGCTGTATCTCTTTCCTCTCAGCAACTTGAGACAATATAGATGTTAACAAGTGGTAGTGGAGGCGGTGAGGGAGAGACCAGGGCATTAATTATTCAAATTTATTCTTGTTTAACTTGAGAAATAATGAAGAATTCAATATTTCTGGAAAAACTGTCTAGGTAGAAGACCTAAAAGGTTGTGTGACAGATCTAGGAAATACTATATTCGTCTCTCATATTTATTTGATCTTGTCACTATTTTTTTTAATCTAGCAATAAAAAAAAACTGAAAGGGAAGTCAGCAAAAGCCCCTGTTCAATCCAGTGGAAGTCCTCCTCCTCCTCCCATCCTAGCTCCTCACCCCTCTCAAGAATTCTCATTGCTCTGAGTGGATCCTTAACTGCTTGTCAGAAGGCTTTATATATAAAGACAAAAGAGACCAAGAGGCCCAGGGATCATGTCATCCCAAACCTTCATCCCTCCTTCCTGTGGTCAAATCCCCTCCTCAGAAATAACAGGACTAATGAATGACAGAATGTTATGAAAACATCTCATCGCAGAGCTGCCAATATGACCAATGCGGGCTTGTACACCATACACCAGGCCTAGTTGTGATCACTGTTCAAAAGTGACAAAGTCAAACCACCCTGACTTCCCTCAAACACCCCAGCGCTCTGCTATCTTGAATTCTGCTTTCTCCTAAAGACTCCTTTATTTCCCTTTTATTTGTTTCTCTGTTTGGGGTTTGAACTCAGGGCTTCATGCTTGCTAAGCACATGCTCCTCCACTATAGCTTTGCCTTTTGCTTTTGTTATTTTTTTGATTATCATTATCCTCGTGTTTACATTTCCCATATAGGTGGAATGACAGGTTAGGGCCTTCTCTTTCAGCTTTTTATTAGTTGAGATGGAGTCTTGCACGCTCTTTCATCCAACCTGGTCTCAGGTCACCAACCTTCTTTATCTCAGCCTCTCTTCAGCAGCTCGGATTACAGGTGGGAGCCCTTGCACCTGGCTCTAAAGACTACTTTCCTAATACCATTTCAAAATGAGTCCCTGCAGCTTTTCTCTGCATGTTTCTGTTTAATTCATATTACATGTGCATGTCATCATATTCCACTGTTTACAACCACTTTACAAATGTGCTTGTTGACTTGTCTCTTTCCTTTCATTTGTTTCTCTCCCAGGGTTCAGGGCATGTATGTATCTTGTTCACCCTGTATCCTCAGCACCAATATAGCACCCAGCAAATCACAAATAGTTGTTCAAGTAACCAAATGACTTCCTTAACTGTATAGACTATGGCTGACAAAAAACTAAAACGAGAGTGGCAATATAGGGCAAGGGGTATATTTCCAAGTTGCAATCATGGGGCATAGACTGGTTCATCTGGGACCTAAGCAGGAACGCCTCTTGGAAGGGCTTGCGTGAAGAGTTACTCTGACCCTCAGAGGCAGGGGTAGGGCAAGCCCATTCCATCTCAACATAGTCTCAGGCCTAGGCCAGACAAAGTCTATAAGGCTTTGTGAGGTTCCACCAGAGACAAGGAGCCAGGGCACACACTCAGATCACCCCAGCCTGGGTTATGAAAGGAGAGAGGAGACAAGAGGAAGCCAAAAGGCTAGTAATTTTTAAAGGAGTGTTCAAAGCCCTGTGCAGCAGAGCACCCCTCTGCTGCTTCTCTCTGTAGGACTCCCTGTTCTGGGGAGCAGCCTGGAACCACCCCCTCTCTGGGTGAGGGAGGCTCCCCGCACCAGCAGCCATCACTTATGTCCTCCACTAGGACTTCAGGGAGTGTTTTCTGCCTGACTGATGACAGATCAATGGAAGAAGATTATCACATACACGAGTTTCCCAAAATTAAAACAGAGAATGGGGCATCAGGGAAGACTGCCCGGATAATGAAAGCATTAATTCAGGTTCTAGTTTGCCTACATGCCACAAGCTCTGGGGAACCCCATTGAGTGTTCCCCAATAGTCACTAGTGACTCCAAGGCAGTCTCCTGACCAGGACCTCTCTTTCTTCCCAGCATCCCAGAGACCACACCCAAGCAGCTGCTTCACAGCTCAAGTTCTTCCATTGAAAGATCTCTCCTGGAGACAAAGAGCAATGTAAGGTGTCCCAATGGCTCAGTACATACCAGGCAGCTTAGGTACATGCGATAATGATGTGCTTGAGATCATGTGATGGTAAAACCTTCTGACTTTATCCCCTCATACATTTCTTGGAGCCTAATCCAGTGTACCTCAATATACATGCACTCCCCACGCACACCTGTACAAGCAGACACATGCCACATTTGCCCTTCTACACAGACTTGTATTCTCACTGTCCCTCCCTCCCTATCTCTGCCTTCCCATCGGCAATGCTGCCAGCCACCCTTCTGCTTCCCTGTCAGTATTTATGCTCTTATTTGGACCCTAGCTCAAGGTCTGTTTTCTCTGGAACTTCTCCAGCACGTAGAGTTTTCTTATCAGCCTTAGATTCTACCATCTTCCGTGGCACAGGGCTGCCAACCATTCTACAGTTCTATAGGACCCCCCCTCAGAAGTCCACTCCCCAAGCTAGGCACACAGCAACATGGCTGGCTATTCCGTGGCAGCTAAGGATTCTAACCCAGCTGAAGCTGACTCTTAAGCCCTACAGTGAACCACTGTCGTCTCTGCCCACATGATGGACATATACTCCACCAAGGGTCAATTTTATTTTGCCTTGATCCTTTTCTGGGCCTTCTCTCCATCCTCTAACAGCAGCCTGGCCAAACTTGTTCACTCCCTGTGACCACACACGTGAGAGCTGTTCTACTGTCCCCATCCAGCAGAAGGGTGGCTGGTGAGAGGAATTTCTGGGATTGGTCCTGGGTTCCAACCCTGCCCACACTACCGCCTCACTCTTAATGTCACTTCCCTGTCTGTTCTTTGTCGGTTATATGAGGACACTGATTCTCATTGCTGCTCTCCAAAGGTTCTGCGGCCCTGGACTTTCTCATGGCTTAAGCATACATCCACATCTCTATGCACAGATGCCAAGAAGAACAACTGGTAGCAGGATGTAGCCTTTGAGTCTGGGGAATGTGAGAAGATAAAGAAGGGGATTTGTTTCTTCCTGGAAATCAAGTTTGGAAGATGATGGTGCACAGGAAGAAACACAGAAGAAACACTCACCCAACTTACACATAGATTCATAAACACATACACACACACACACACACACACACACACACACACACACACACACACCACAAAATCATGACCAGCACAACCTCCCAGGAGTCCAACAATGCTTAATTCTCTATGGGGGCCAAGAGACCGGAATCAAGGGTGATAGTAAGATAACAAGTGGAACTGCCACTAGGCATCCCATTTGTTAGCCCTTTGGCTCACATATGTCTTCTCCCACTGGGAAATGAGAAATGATCTGGGTATGAGAAGGTGAAGGAGGAGGAGAGGTAGGACACAGACTCAGGTCCACCCCAGGCTTGGCAGCCCCAGGTTTGGTGTGACCCAGATGCAGTCCCTCTGTCCCTGTTTAGTTCCATGTCTGGGACTAAAGGACCCTTCATCTCCATCCTGTCTACCCACAGCCTATCTAAGCTTCAAGGATGGTGCAGTGCTGGTAATGCCATTGACTTTAACTCTTATGTTTCTTGGTTGGGTCAAATGACCTAAAGGAAGTGTTCACTGTAGGAATCAGGGAATAGTATCTGGAAATGACTATCTATCTATCTATCTATCTATCTATCTATCTATCTATCTATCTATCTCCCTCAAGCCAACCCCGTTGGACTTAGGGACCAGGTGGTGGCAATCAGTCAAAGATCTGGATTGGGAGAAACCAGGACTGTCTCAATAGTAGCCAGTGTCAGTGGTGGGTCACTGGCACAGGTGACTTCCTTGTGCTGGCCCAGCTGGCTCAGAGTGGCATTCCCTGAGGGTTTCCTTTGTGCGCATGCATGTAAGGTGAGCAGTACCTCTGGAGGGGCACCCTGTGGAGAGGTGTTGTACAGCCTCAATAATTAATGCCATGCAAAGTGCCTTTTATACCTCCAAATGGGATGTTGTCACTTCTTGATAAGGAGAAATATTTACTTTTTTAAAGTACTTCAGCTAGAAACATGACAGTCTACAATGCCCAGAGAAGCTCTTGGTGGTGAGGGCCGGTTCCCTTCCTGCCCACCAAGCTGAGGCCTGCTTGCTGTCACCAGCGTATCACCCCAGAGAGCTGGCAGGCATTTAGATTGCCACAAGTCCCATGATGACTAGTGAAGGCCACATTAATGGAGGTCTGAGCCACAACAGACCCACAATCACTGAGAAGGCAGCTCAGGTTTCACTATTACATCCCAGAAAAGGAGCATCTTCAGTTTGGGATTAAAGAGAAAGGAGCTCTGTAGCTCTGAGGTTACTGTGGGAGCTGTCTTGAGGAAGAATTCTAGATGCCTTACCCTGAAATTCATAGCCAATAGCACCAAACTATTATGGAAGGTTGCATGAAAAGAAAAAGAAAGATATGGAAGAGGAGAATACTCGGACACATTTTTATTCTTACATTTCTCATTTTATAATCCTCAGCCTGAAAAAAATACCTGTCATACTTCGCAAACATTAAAAAAGCATTAAGAGGTCACTTAGGCCTTGGTTAGGGCCAAAATAAACAATGTAAAGACCCAGCCTATAGGTGTTTTATTTCTGTCATTCTAATGAATGTGCAGAAAGCGGGTTGCTATTTCTTCAAACTGCAGGTAGAAGCTGGGTGTGGTGGTTCACATCTGTAAGCCTAGCTATAAAGTAGGCAGAGATCAGGAGGGTGGTAGCTCAAGACTGCCAGCAGTTAGCAATATCTCATCTCAACCAATAAGCAAAGTACAGTGGCACCCATACCTTCCATCCCAGCTACCTACGAGGCCATAATTAAGAGGATAGAAATCCAAGATTAACCTGGTCAAAACATGAGACCCTATCTGTATTAAGGCATCGGCTTTCCAAGATGTAGATGCTCTTCTGAGTGCTAGAGAACCTGTCTAGGAACCTTGAGGCCTTGAGTTCAAATACCAGTACCATTTTTTTTTAAAGTAAAGGTAGAGGCACCCAGAGTTTGGCCTAGTGGTAGAGTGCTTGTCTAGCATGCACAAAGACCTAGGTTCCATTCCTTGATATCACATACATAGAAAAAGCTGGATAGTGGTGTTGTAGCTGAAGTGATAAAGCTCTAGCCTTGAGAAAACCCAAGGATGGTGCTCAGACCCTGAGCTCAAACCAAGGACTGGAAAAAAAGTGAAGATAAACGGCACTCAGTATAAAAATCGGGGAGAGTGAATATTTCCCAGTTTTCACTATAAAGCAGTGCTAGGATGCTGTGGTCCTCCGCGGTTAGCATAGCACATCTCCTAGGTGCCTGCTTCTGTGCTCAGCAGCTCTGAAAAGGACTCTGTGCCTCCTAAGACAACTTCCCCTCAAAAACACACTGTTAAGGTCCATCCACCAACTGTCTTACACAATGGCCTGAGCAACGGCCCACTACAGGATGTAATCAGCAGAGGCCTGGCCTCAAGTGCCATCCTGTCCCCAACTCTGGTACCTGGGGATGCAGCCCTTTACTTGAAGCAAATGGGATCCCTTTTGTCCAAAGTTGATAAAGTATTAACCTACACTTTAGATGGTTGACGGTCCCTAGGAAAGTTCCTTGAAGGAATGAAGCCTGACTCAGAGTTATAAGGAGGGAATCCAGCCAAGATGAGAGTAAAGTGCACTAGTCAGGGAGAAAAGGGACCTCCAGCAGCCATGCACGAGGAACGAGGCCAAGATCTCAAAAGAAAATCAGGCTAATTCCCTTGGTGACCCTCTTATTTCAAGGCGATTTCCCAGTAGCCTTGGCTTACAAGTAACACACCACTTTTCTTTGAGCCTGTGGTCCTAGCTACTTGGGAGACAGGGATCAGGGATGCACCATTCAAAACAACAAGTTCATGAGCCTCTTTCTCAACTGAAGGCTGGGTGCAGAGGTAATGTGAACCCATAGTCCCAGCCTCAGAGAAAGCGCAATAGCTGGACACAGTGATGTGCAACTATCATTCCCAGTGAGACAAGGAAACACAAGGAGGATGACCAGACCCTAGGCTAGCCTAGGAGTACAGCAAGACACTATCTGGAAAAACAACCAGTGGTAGAGTACCTAGCTTGCAAGCATGAGAGGCCCATACTGAAAATAAATAAATAAATAAATAAATAAATAAATAAATAAATAAATAAATAAATAAAACTAACCATTTGTAGCCTATTTCAGACCCTATAGAAGAACCTATAGAAAATCTTTTAGAATGGCATTTTCACATGATAATGTAGTTAAGGAGATAGTGATGTGAAACAGAGGGATATGTTGGTCGAACGGTTTTGGAAAAAGTGATCGAGAAAGACTTTACACAGAAAATGACTTCAGAGTAGATGTAAAAGGAAAAGAGCACTCAACTATGGAGCTGCCAGAGGAAGAGCATGGTAGGCCCCAAAGAGTCAGTGCAGATGCCCTAGGGGGCTGTCAGAGCCCTCAATGTTGTCTACTGCCCCCTTCAGCCATGCAGGAGTCTCCATCACATGCCCTACTAGAATGTGTTTACCTTGGGTGAGGTCCCAGGCTCAGCCTTTTCATGTCCGACCCATCTAAAATGTCAGATGAGCTTTCCCTCAGGAATAACTGGTCCTATATGCAAGAGGTGAAGAAGGCAATCTAACCTTAGACTTGGTTATGAAAAGACTTCTCTCAAGCACAATCGCCCTGTCCAATAACACCCAGTGGGCTCAGAAGTCATGTCTCCATCTGTACCAGAGAGCCCTTGACTTGGAGGTAGTTCTAAGCTCAAGCTCTAGCTGGCCACCCAAGCAGAGAAACCTAAGGATGTCATCATCCAACTTCCCTTTGCCTCTGTTTGTTCATCTGTAAAGAGTGCTGGGTAGCTCATTCTTAACCTCTCTCCCCTTCAGCCTTCTGCTCTTTGAATCTGCTGTGTGCCAATGAGCCCATTCTTACAGACTTGTGGGTATGTACTACTTACCTACAAGCTGGCATCCACACAGGGACACTGGCAGTCCTATGTCAGCAAGCCCTAGGGACTTATTTTAAGTCCACAGTCTCAGACTCAGATTCAGCATGTGGCCATGTGAATGAAGCAGAGCCACTCTGCATGGCTGTCCTGTATCAGCCAGTGTTTCCTCTTGCAGAGACCAACACTGACTTTGACAGCAGCTCTGATGGTAAGACTTTATAAGGAAGAACATGACTAGCACTGCAAGGCAATCACTATCAGTCAGCACAGCAGGTGACAGCTCCCCCAGCCTCGCTCAGCCTCTCTGGCTGCATGCTCCACAGAGCATAAGCAGAGGGGCTGAAGTGTGCACATATCACCAGAGGCTGGGGCACCACTCCTACTGAGGAGAACGACCGATAGTGGATTGACACTGAGGGGTCTAGGTCAGCCCCCATGCACCTCCTTTAACTCCAGCAAGTGGTCTGGCTCATCTTTTTCTGTCAGGAACAGAATTCAGCTTATCAGATCTTAGCTACCTAAGAGGAAAGGATACAGTATAGGGACAGAATGGTGTCAGACCTGGCCAGGGTAAGCCACATCCCGAGTCAGACACAAGACCCTTTCAGGAAAAGATCTCAAATTCCCAGAAGTCAATGAGAATCCTCACTATGATCAACCCACAGGCAGCTCTGCTGTACTTCTGTGCCATTTTCTCCACTGAACAGTGCCTCTAGAATCCATGCCATCACACGTGGGGTAGCAGCAGGGATGACATCCATGCCATAATTCTGGTTTTGCCAGCTGTGTCCCTGAAACAAACAGCATTTCAACCTGGTTTTCCACAAAGCTGATACTAGGTTGTTTCATCCTGCAAGGTAGCAGGAAGGTTGAGTCCTGCTCTTCATCCCCCCCCTACAGCTGTTCTGATATCCTGTTTGCTTCTTGTTTGGTGACCTTCCAAGATCCTCTGGTAGAAAAGCCTGGGAGCACTTAGAAGATTTCATGAAGGAGTACAAACTTCCTATGTCCACCTTTTGAGGGTCTGCCTTGTATCTCAGCTCATCAGCCTAAGACAGGATATTTATGAAGTATCAATGTAAGTGTGGCCCTTAATCTACCTCAGGGCCTTTACACTTCTCTTTCATTTCCCTCCAATCTGCCTTCAGATCTTGGAATAGACAAGTGCTTGTATTCTCATTCTCTCTCTCTCCCTCCTCCCCCCCTCTCAGTACTGTGCCACTTGAGCCATAGATCCACTTCTGGATTTTGGCTGAGTAATTGGAGATAAAAGTCTTACTGGCTTTACTGCTCATGCTAGCTTTGAACCACAGTCCTCAGATCTCAGCCTCCTGAGACTACAGGTGTGAGCCACCATGGCCCTTTTCATTTATTACCTTCTCAGACAACTCCCTTGGCCACTGAGTTGGGTAGAGAGACCCAGATATCCCTCTTTTATTACCCCTTCTTTTCTTCATGACATACTCCACTGTTAGAGGCCATCCCATTTAATTGTCTTCGCCTACTGTTTTCTCCTCCAACCTCTCTGAGCTCTGTACTCTCAGAAACCATGGGCTGTGTCTAATATCTAGTGAGTGTCCTGTAGAAGCTTTCTACATGAATGAATGATTGACCCTATCTTCAGGAAAGGAGACAAGGAGAGAGTAGAGGGATGAATACTTGAGAAAGGCACAGTATATAATATATTCATGTGTTGAAATTCCATACTATACTCACTAAATATTCACAATTATAACACTTTTACACAGAACATCTTAATTTTTTAAACTAATGAATAACTGAAAGATAGGTTGTCATGTGACACTGGTTGAAAGTCTTTGTTTGACACCACAGCTAAGGTATCACTTTTGCCTTTACAGGACTTGTCTCTGGTATGGTAGAAACCTGTGCACCCCTCACGGGTGGGCTAAGGCTAGAGCCTTGGAAAATGGTTACCTGTGAAGCAGGGAACAGTCAATCTCCAGAGTCCAAGCCAACACCTGCTCAAGTAGAGAAGTGAGACTGCCTTCGATCCTTGTCTAGACAAGGGGGAGTCTCATTATCATCTCTGAGAAATAAAGGCAGCAGTGTGAAACAATTTGGGTTGTCAACCTGTCAATCCAAATGCTGATAATGACAAACTCTCCCAAGTCCTGCCTCTGTAAACATCCAGAAAACAGCAGAAGGCAGCACCAGATTGCTGTGTCTCTGCCAGGCTGACTGAGGAAAGTTCCAAGGTGATTGAGACCTTTCTCTGCACAGATCCACATCAGTAAGTCTGGGACTATAAGGAAGGAACACTGGAATGGGAAGAAAGCCTAAAAAGCCAGCAAGGACAGTGCACAGGCATGCAGGCTACCATGATGATGGGGTCGCTGCAAGAACGCACTCGGGAACATGGGAAGCTTGAGTTCTATGCCAGTCCATCCCCACCTAGGTCATCTCAGGTGAGTGTCATCGTCTTCTGAGCATCCACTACTACTTCTTTAAATAGATACTAATAAATAATCTCTGTCAACATCCCAACATTATTTTAAGGCTCAAATGAAATCACGTAAAGTATAAGGCTCGGTAGACAAATGCAGGATGACAAGGAAAAACCTCAGTCTCATCCTCAGAAAGTGATACCAGAGAATAAATCACTGCCCACATTTGGAGTAAGTGGCAGTGTCTGAGGGACTTTTCCTTTAGGGTTTCTTGCAGCATTTTAGGTCAGGAAGGTGCTACACACTGCAACCATAGAGACTACTTTTCAGAAGCACAGTAAGTTCTCTGATAGTTAACAATGTGCTTCTTTACCAGGCATTGATAGCTCATGCTTATAATCCTTCCTTCTCAGAAGGCTAAGATCTGAGGATGGGAGATTTAAAGTCAGCCCTGACTGACAAATTTCAGAGACTCTTATCTCCAATAAACCAATAAAAACCTGGCAGTGGGTCTGTGGCTCATGTGGTAGAGGGCCAGCCTTGAGCAAAAAGCTAAGAGACTCTAAGTTCATACCTCAGTACAAAAAAGAAAGGAGAAAGAAAAGACATAAGATCATGGTTTCTCATCATTACAGACAAAACAAACCCATGGGCCAGGTGTGATGGCTCACACCTGTAATCCTAGTGACTCAGAAGGCTAAGATCTGAGGATGGAGGTTCAAAGCCAGCCCGGGCACAAAAGGACATGAGACTCCTATCTCCAATTAATCTCTAGAAAAACGGAAGTGGGGCTTGGCTCAAGGGTAGGGAGGTAGCCTTGAGTTGAAGAGCTAAGGGGCAAGGCTCAGGCTCGGGGTAGGGCGGTAGCCTAGAGCTAAAGAGCTCAGGGACAGTGCCCAAGCCAGTTCACATGGGAATGAATTTAATAAGGAACATTCAAAATGCATGAAGAAATATTTAATTCAAAAATGATGGGAAGGCACAAAAGAACTTGAACAAATGGAACATCATACTATGTTCATAAATAAAGACATTTAAAGCCAGGTGTAGCAGCTCTCGCCTATAATCCTAGCTCCTCAGGAGGCTGAGATCTTAAGATCAAGGTTCAAAGCCAGCCTGGGCACTAAAATCAGTGACACTCTTATCTCCAATTAACCACTAGAAAATCAGAAGTGGAGTGGTGCTTTGGTTTCAGGAATAGGGTGCTAGCCTTGAGCTGAAGAGCTCAGGGACAGCATCCAGGCCCAGAGTTAAAGCCCCATGCCAGGAAAAAAAAAAAAGACCTTTAACATTATAAAGGTGTGAAATCTCCCTAAAACTGATTAGGAGAATATTCTCAATAAAATTGCCAATGAATTCTGAATGGAGCTAAAATCATTTAAGCTAAGTTTCATATGGAACAATAAATACGCAATTCTGAACAAGAAATGTCTAAAAGATGATCAGTCATATCACATATGAGGTACTTTACAAAGCTGCATTAATTACAGCATATATTCAGGCTCATGAATGGACAAATAATCAACAAAATGTAATAAATATACTGGAATAAACCTATACATCTCTAAGAAATGTGGATTTTTTTAGATGACTATGCCATAGAGGAATTGCTCAATAGTGTTATGGAACGACTGAGAAGATATATGGGGGAAAATAGTCTCCCTCATTCTTATACCAAATTAAATTATCAATAAATAAAAGATGGAAATATAAGGAATAAAACTGCAGAAGTGATAGATACATACAGAAGAGATATTTTTTGTAGTTGTGAAGGCCTTTGTAAGTGTTGTATAAAATCAAGACAGCAATAAAAGGGCTGACATATTTAACTGTAAAAAACAAAACATAAAAACTGTCATAAAAGAATAAACAACTTCAATAGGCAAACTACAAATTGAGCAAGCATATACTCATACTGCAAAGGACTAATTCTTAAGATACAATGAATGTCTTCACATTAGTAAGAAAACATGCAGAAGATATTGACAATCAAGTCACAGTAAAGGAAATAAAAATAGTTCTTACGTTTGAAAAAAACAGTCTTAACTAAATGAAGTGCCTATTAAAACTAGGAGAGCTAGACAGTCGTAGTGCATGCCTGTAATGCTAGCACTCAGAAAGCAGAGGCAAGAGAAATTCAAGTTTAAGATCAGCTGGGGCTATGTAGCAAGATCCTGTCTCTACAGAAAAAACAATTTTAACTAAGAAATATCATTTTTCACCTCAGATATTCAAAGGCTAACAAAATTGACAATATCTAGTTATTGTTATAGGATGCAAAGAATCTTGCACTATACTAATATATACAATGCCCATGGAAGATAGTTTAGGAGGATAAAAAAAACCTATAATACCATTTATTTCACATATATTCTTCCATAAATATTTGCATGTGTGCCAAATCCATTTATATACTTATGACTAAAATAATTTAACATAATAGCAAAATATTTTTCTAAAAACATTAACCAGTATGTCACACCTATAATCCAAGCTACTCTGGAGTCTGAGATCTGAAGATCTTAGTGCAAAGCTAGTCCACACAGACATATATGAGAGACTAACCAGCAAAAAGTCAGAAGTAAAGGTATGGCTCAAATGGTAAAGGGCTAGCCTTGAGTTAAAAAAGCTAAGTAAGGGACCGGGAGTTTGGCCTAGTGGTTAAAGTACTTGCCTAGCATGCATGAAGACCTGGGTTCGATTCCTCGGTACCACATACATAGAAAAAAGCCGGAAGTGGTGCTGAGGCTCTAGCCTTGAGAAAGTCCAAGGACAGTGCTCAGGCCCTGAGCTCAAGCCCAGGACTGGCAAAAAAAAAAAAAGCTAAGTAACATGAAAAGGCCCTAAATTAAAGCCACAGTACCAGCACATGTACAAAAAATATTATATGATCATCAAGAGAGGATCAACTAAATCAACCATGGAATATACACAACCTTTAAAAAAAAAGGGGGGGGGGTGGAAGTCAGAACACTGATGAAGAATTTTTTAGATCAATTCGTAAGCTGGGAATTAGGCGGAGAACAATAAGTTACGTATGTATGTCCTTTTTAAAAAATCTTTATACCTTGGTTTTACATATATATATGTATATATGGAATATATATGTGGAAATGGAAGGTTTCATGAGAAAATATAACAGTCTTATTTTTAGTGACATCAAGAAGCAAATTATACAGCAGGAGGAAAATTTGAAAATAACAAACAACAAAAACCATGAAATGTCAGTGAAGAAATTAAAGAAGACAAACAAATGGAAGTTATCTATTGTGCACTGACCGAAGGACTTGGCACTGTGAAGAAGTCAATAGTACACAAAGTGATCCATCCATTTCATGCAATCCCTAGCAAAATTCAAATGGCAGGCTCGGAGTTTGGCCTAGTGATAGAGTGCTTTCCTAGATGCACAATGCCATGGGTTCAATTCCTCAGTTACCACACACATAAAAAAGCCAGAAGTGGTGCTGTGCTCAAGTGGTAGAGCTCTAGCCTTGAGAAAGCGCAAGGACAGCACTCAGGCCCTCAGTTCAAGCCCCAAGAATGGCAAAAAAAGGAACTTTTTTTAAAAATTCAAATGGCATCTTTATGAATAAAGTCAGTCCTAACATTTACACAAAAACCTAAGAGATACAGAATAAGTCCTATATCCCCTGATTGAAGTCCTATATCTCCCGATTCCAAAACTTATAAATCTACAACAGTTAATGAAATAGTGTAACATTGGCATGTAGATAAACACAAATGAATGCCATAGACTAAAAAGCACAGATATTAGTTCTTGGGTTTATGGTCAAATGATTTTCAATGATGGTAAAAGAAAAATCATTTTAACAAATAATGTTGTGAAACTAGATTTCACAATTACGAATAAATACCTTCAACCTTACATATCTATATCAAAACTAATTCAAAGTGAATGAAAGACCTAAATTTATAAAACACATAGAAACATCAAGAAAAATCTTCATGATCATGAACTTAGCCATAATTTCTTAGCTATGACACCAAATGCCCAAGCAACAAAAGTAAAATAAATGAGTTGAACTTCATTAAAATTAAAAACTGTTGCACCTCAAAGATATTGTTATGCTGTTAACAAAATAAAAAGGCAATCCACAGAATGGGATAAAATATTTGTAAGTCATATCTCTAATAAGAGATTAATATCCAGCTACTAGGGAGGCAGAAATCTAGAAGATTGTAGCTTGAGGCCATACCAGAAAAAAGAGTTAGCAAGACCTCATCTTAGTAAACAACTTTGGCATCATTTGCTCATAATCCCAGCTAATTAGGAGGCATAAATATGAGTTTCAAGGACTGAGGCCCTGCCTAGCTAAAATGTAAGACCCTCGATGAACAAAACTAACTATAGCCTATAATCCTAGCTACTCAGGAAGCTGAGATCTGAGAATTGTGGTTCCAAAGCCAGCCCGGGGACCAAAGTGGATGAGACTTCCCAATTAACCACCAGAAAACCAAAAGTTTTACTGTGGCTCAAGGGGTAGGGCGGTCATCTTGAGCTGAAGAGCTCAGGGATAACACCCAGGCCCAGAGTCCAAGCCCCACAACTGACAAAACTCACACAGAAAGGAAGAGAAAGAAAGAAAGAAAGAAAGAAAGAAAGAAAGAAAGAAAGAAAGAAAGAAAGAAAGAAAGAAAGAAAGAAAGAAAGAAAGAAAGACGGAAGGAAGGAAGGAAGGAAGGAAGGAAGGAAGGAAGGAAGGAAGGAAGGAAAGAACTAGGTCCCGAGTTCAAACTCTAACATTGCAAAATAAATAAACACATATATATTTAATAATAAATGCAATCATGTTTAAATACTTTTAAACATATACTTAGGAACAAATTTAATCAACAGTCATGTATAAAAAGTAAATATTAATGAAACAAAATTGGAAATGACAAATAGAAAGATATCCCATATTTGTGGATTAGAAGAATCAACATGGTTAAACTATCCTTCCTATCCAAAAGTATAGATTTATGCACAATCCTTATCAAACTTCCAATGACATTTTAGCACACACACAAAAAAAACCACTAAATCTATATGGAACCACGTAAGACCCTCTATTGCCAAAGCAATTTTTAGAAGAAAAAGAAGAGTTGGTGGCCTTGAGCTTCCTGGTTTTGAATTATATTATAAAGTTATAATCATCAAAACAAGATAAGGCTGGCACAGAAACAGACTCCGAGAGCATGAGAATAGACTAGAGCTCCAGAAGCTAACCAAGCACATGCAGTCAACTTAAGGCTGACAAGGTCACCAAGAGCACTGAGTAGGGAAAGAGCACCTTCAGTGGAAGCTGCAAAGATAGGTAAGGGAGACAAACTAAAGTCGATCAAATGAAAAAGCATTCTTTTCATCAGGATTTGAAAAAGCATTTATGAATCGTATCTCTGATAAAGTTATCAATCCCATTTATATGTGGATTTATATAAGGATGCCAAACAACACAGTAGAGAAAAAATGACAAGGGAATTTAATCAGCAGTTCTCCAAAGAATTCATGCAAAGACTCAGAAGTATAAAAAGGTATTCGAATGTCCCTGATTGTCAGAGAAAGGAAACTTAACACCTGTTAAGATGGCTATTGTCAAAAGACAAGAAAAAAAAGAATATGGGAGAAAGGAGCTCTCATCCACTGCAGATGGAAATGTAAATCTGTCATCATAAAAAGAAAAAAAGAAACAAGCAAACGGATTAGGGTTGTGGCTCAAGTGGTAGAGCACCTGCCTAGCAAGTGCCAGCTATGAGGTCAAACTCTAGCACCATAAGGAAAAGATGAAAACAAAAACACACAGGAAATCCAGATAGATGAAAGGTCTCATGTGAGTCTAGTGACTAGATCTGTCTGAAAGTAGCAGTGGAAGCATCCAGATAACGATCCACTAGACATGAAGAAGCAAAGCTCAGAGGGCCAGACTCGTGATCCAAACTGGCCCCATATGGAGCAGACAGTCTGTGGCAGAGCAGGTGGAGGAGTAAGTGGGGAGGGACAGGAGCAGCTTGGTCAGTGAAGGACTCCAGGAGGTACCTTTGCAGACATCTCTGCTTCATGATATCATCCACTTTCCCCCAGCAGGGATTCAAAGTGCCCATATGTCAGGTGTGGATTCTAACACAAAATGACAGACATAATTTCACATAGATGAATGGAGGGTAACCATGATATAGTCACCCATGGACAGCCCAAAGAGGAAATTACTACCACCTTTCTCTAGACCAGTGCAAGTCCCAGGCTCCAGGCCTTGAAATAAAATACTGAAGCAGGATGTTAGGTGAAGACTTGGAAGAGACATTCCAGGCCAGCTGTGTATCTAAAGAGAATGTTCTCACCCCAAACCCCAGCTTGAGGACACCACAGCTAGACTACTAATCCAGAAGAGCCTAAGAATGAATTTTTGAAGGAAAGGAAAGTCAGGCATTCTTCTTGGAGGGCTGTGGTGCCTGCACAAAAAAATGAACTTCCTTCTCAATTTTGGAATTTAATCTACAGTCAAGACCTACTGCAGTGGCCAGCAGGGACTGAGGATGAAGAATGGCAAGGAGCCTTCCCTATGTTGTCTACAACCAGACAACCAAAGATTCTGAACAAAGCCAAGTTTCTCTTTGCGAGAGGATCTTGACAGTCTTCCCTAAAGAACAGGCAACAGAAAACAGCCACATGATAAGGGAAGGCCTCTGCCCAATAAAGTGACTTGTGAACAAGGACGTGAAGGCTTTTGAGCTTAACCAGACAGAGGAAAGAACAACAAGCCCAAGGAAAGAAAGTGAAGGCATGCCATGAGGCTGAGCCCCTGTGACCTGAGGGGTGGGATAGGGGTCATATTTTGCAATACTGGACCATGTTAAGGATTTTTGACTTCTCTGTGATACAGGAAGTCAAAGGAGTTGAATAAGATACCCTGGTTTAATAGTTCCTTTGTGTTTGTTTGTTTTTTTGGGGGGTGCCAATCCTGAGGCTTGGACTCAGGGCCTAAGCACTGTCTTTGGGCATTCCTCAAAGCTAGCACACTACCACTTGAGCAACAGCACCACTTCTAGCTTTTTCTGTATATGTGGTGCCAAGGAATCAAACTCTGGTCTTTGTGCATGCTAGGCAAGCATGCTACCACTAGGCCACACTCCTGGCCCCATGGTTTAATAGTTTTTAAAGGGTCATCTGGGTTGGGAACTCACTCCAAGTCAAACAGTGAGCTGCTTCATCAGAAGTAGGTTCTTGGCACAATCTAGGAGAGAGGTGACAATAGATGGAACCCAGATGGTAGCAGTGAAGTGGGTATAATTGGAAGAAAGAGACAATGAGATTTGCTAATACATGGAATATGAGGAGTGAAAGATGTTTTAGAAACTAAGATTTCTTTTTATCTGTACTACTAGCAAGATAAGACTGTGGTCAAAAGATAAAGAGAAAAATGAAGAAGGATCTGGCTTTATGGGGAACAGCAAGAATTTATCACTGGGCATGTAAAGGTTGATGTGCTTCTCATTCCCATGTGGAAATGTCTCATGAGCAACTGGTCAGACACATATAGCATTCATAGAAAGCACCATGTGAGAGTTCTGCAACTAGAAGTCATCTCTCCACAGACAGTATTTAGGGTACTGGACAGGAAATTGTAGATGAAGAGGGGGGAAAGGGCTGAGCTATGGGATATCCAAGGCTCATAGGCAGATCGATGAAGAATAAGTAACAGAAGCCTCTACAAAGAAATTACCATAAGAAGTAGGAAAATTCCAAGAAGGGGTTGGGACTGTTCCAAAAGTGGTGAAGGGGTGAAGAATGCATTTCAAGGAAAAGGGAGTGATTATTTATGTCATCTACTGACAACTCGAGAGTCTCGAGATGAGGACTGGAAGCTGACCACTAGTTGAACCACAAGAAGGTCACCGATTAGGAAAATCTTTTTTGGTGAAGTGAGGGGAGAAAGGAGAGGGCTAGGAAAGAATGGAAGTAGTAGAGCAGTATAAGGAAGTTTCTTTTTATAAATGTATCCAGTGATAAGATCACTGGATCCGCATTTTACAAGCCTATAAGGGAACAATATAGACAAGGGTCAGCACTAGGCCTGTCCATTTCACATGGCATGCTTGCTTTCAAGGATAAAGTTATATTAAGGGCAATCCATGCTCTATTTATTTGAATATTTGCTGTGACCTCTTTCTGGCAGTGATGCCAGACTGAATACTTGAGACAGATCATGTGGCCATAGAAAAAAATATTATCTGGCCCTTTAGAGAAAAATGTTTCCAGCCTTAATGTAGGTAATGGTTCTCAGTGGTTATTCATGTCTCAAGAAGAGAACCAATCAGACTTTATGTGCAAGTTTCGGACTACATACTATCCCCTAGAAAGTCATCCCATCCCGTAAAACAATTGTAAAATCAAATGTGGATCAGATAGACTTAAGTATCAATTTGTAGAAAATGGAAATGTTCAATGGCACAATGGAGAATTGAAGGAAATTCAGAATGTAGGGAAGATCTACAGGAGAAAAAATTACCAACTTTCCTAAACAAACCATATGACAAAATAAAATGAGGGATGGGGATCTACAGATTCAGATCTAACAAACCTCTCAACCAAACAGACCACACAACTTTTATTTGGGTTCTGATTCAAACAGATCAGTCTTAACACCAGCTAGAAATTTGAAGATACTAAAATCATTGCGAATTTGGGGGTTAGAATAATGCTGTAATTCTTTTTTTTCTATTATTTCTAGAGACTGGTTCTTAAATATTTATGAATTGAAAGTTTTTATGGTTAGGATTTGTTTCAAAATAATCCAGTTAGGAGAGAGGAAATGAGAGTTTGGGGTGAAAGACATGGGCCATGAAGTTATCATTGTTTAGGCTAGATGGTAGAAACTTGGGCTTCTTTTTTTTTCTCTCTACTTTGGTATATGGGTGAAAATTTTCCACAATAAAATATTAATACAAAATATTAACAAAAAGAGACAAGACAGTGTAGAAAATAGCATACAAAGGACACGAGGATCCTAGGTGACACTTTGTGAGAAGTAATATGTGGGTGTGGGATTGGAGAGATGCCATGTGCTTCCTGGAGTCAGTGAGACTTTGGAGGCAAAAAGGGACAGCAGGATACTTGAAGAAAGGAAATAGTAAGTGAAGACTGAGTCCCTTGAAAGGAAGCCACTTCTCCAGACTACCAGAGTATCCATGCTGGAAAGGGTGGGGGAAATGCTGCTGTACATTCTTACCCCTGTACTGTCTTGCCAGGGATGCTTCTGGTGGGCCGTTTGTGTGTTTGTGTGTGTATGTATGCATGCCAGTCCTGGGGCTTTAACTCAGGACTTGGGTGCTATCTGAGCTTTTGGGCTCCAACCTAGTACTCTACCACTTGAGCTACAGCTTCACTTCCAGCTTTTTTGATGCTTAACTGGAGATCAGATTCCCACAGAGTTTCCTGTCTAGATTGGCTTTGAACTGCAATCCTCAGATCTCAGCTTCCTGAGTACCTAGGATTATAGGTATGAGCCACCAGTGCCCAGTGTGGCCCTTCTCCACCATCAGATAAGCAAGTGTGCCCTCTCCCCCAAGTCACAGGAGGTGTTCTCAGATGAGACCCATCTGTGCACTGAGGATGGAGCATCCAGCCTGACTCCTCAACTACCAATCATTGCTCTATGGAGGATAAGGTGAAGCCTGCCTGTCCACCTCCACCTGTCCTCTCATGCTGACTCGTGCGGCTCACTCCCCACCCAGAAACCAAGAAGGACAAGCTTCATAAAGTTTGGGAACTTATGACATTGACAAGGATTTGGGGTCTATTTGGCCAGTTGGAATCCATAGCTTTCATCAGGTTTTCAAAGAATTTCTGACTACAAACTTTAAGAATCACTATACTTGGAAGTTTATTAATTTTTATATATGAGATTTAGAAGTAGGGCTGGGGTATAATTCTATTTATTAGAGCCCTTTCAAAATCAGTCTATGTGCTACCTACTCCTAAAAATAGAATGTACCTTTTAGAATGAAAATCAGAATTCTACTTCTTCAATGGCAGGCTAATAGCTGGGCAATAAGACAGCAAATCTATTAGGAGCCAATTCCTCAGCTAACATCTGACATTATACATGTTTTACAAGCCCTTTCAACACAAAGCAAACGACAGCACTGGCACTTTGAGAACTGCCCTGGTAAAGACTTAGAAAAAGAGAAGAAAATTGGGTGTGATTTATTTTTAATTTCTGTGTTCAATTCTCTTGATGTTTTGACACATTAGGTCTCACACTCCATCCCTGCCACAGCCACACCCAAACTAATGTGACACGCAAGGCAAATCTGCATCACTCACCTCCCACACCCATCCCACATGTTCATATGATCAACTTGTCCTGAAATTCCAGAGGACAGTGGACAAAGAGGATTTGCCACAGGTATCATAGTGGTATTCCGCCTGAGCTTCACCTGTTACTCTGCCCTCTCCCTTCCCAGCACAAGCTTCTCTTCTCAGACCACCTATGACCATGTTCACTTCATATTTACTTCCTGTTTCTTCCCATTCAATTTGTGCACATATACTAAGAAATACTGAGAACCTACCTAGACTAAGAAAACCAACTCTGAAAATGAGTCTGAGCTGATCAAGGCTGCCCTTTTGGGTGCATGGCTGTCCAATGTGGAGGATCCCAATCGAGGGAATACCAAGGAGAATGCAGGGAGGAAGAGTGTAGAATCTTGCCACAGTGTTCTTCACATTCTCAAAGGAGAACTGGGAGCAGTGAATCCCACCCTGCCAAACCAGCTTCCTCTACTCCACTTTACTCACTTGGACTTGAATTCATTCATCCCACGATAAGCGAGACACTTTTCTAAGTTCCAGGTTCAGCCATGAAAAATACCATCATGGCTCCAACTGCCAGGTAAGTTTCTGTCTGGGAGGTATGGACATTAAAAGAGCAAATAAACCTTGAGTGAGTATTGTAAATGCCTAAAGCACCCCCCAAGAAAGGGCAGCATGAGGACCTAGAGTAGATGAAATGATGGTCATTGTTTAGGATATGTAACACCTCATTAGAGTAATGAGATTCAAGTAGAGAACTGAACAATCCATTGTGATTAATAGGAACAATGGAGAGCTAGAAGTTTTAAGAGTTACAGAGATGGGGGAACAACACAGCCAGAGAAAACTTGGCACATTCTCAGAGCCAAGAGAAGCTGGCATGTGGTGGATGAAGAGTGATGCCAGTTGAAGCTAAAGGACACAGACCAGAGCTCAGAGCATGGAGTCCAAGTTCAGGAATGGCATGATCGTATTTACACTTAAAGACCATACAAGTTTGCCAAGCACTAATGGCTCACTCTTGTAATCCCAGCTACTCAGGAGGCTGAGAATTGAGGATCTTTGAAGAAAGACTGTCAAATTCTTATATCCAATTTAAAAAAAAAAAAACAAACAGCAACAGAGGTAGAGCTGTGGCACAAGTGAAACATTAGCATTGAGCACAAAAACTTAGGGATAACTCCTAGTTCAAGGCCTAGTACCAACACACACACACACACACACACACACACGCACCACATGCATGCACGCACCACACAAGTTACTATGCAGAACACAGAGCTGTGAAAGGGACCAGAGAGGAAGTGCACAGATCATTGGGCATCAACTGGGATGCTGCAGTGGTCATCCATGGAAGAGACCAAGGTGACTTGGCCTAGGAAGGTGAAGGTAGAGATGGAGTGCTAGAGGTAATGTCAGAAATGCTGGGAATACTGAGTTATAAGACTGCCTAAGACTATATAGAAGTACGAGTATCTGCAATGACTTCTGGACTTCTAGGTAGAAGAAAGTAACACTTGCCAAAACTGGAAGTCAAGTAGACTTGATGATGCTATCAAGGATTCAACTTGGGTATGTTAAATTGGAGAACCCTCTGAGATGCCAAGTTGAAACTTCAGAAAGCCATGGGATACAAAAAGTCTGAAGTTGAGGGGAGATGTATGAGCTGGAATTAGAAATTTGGAGGCTGTAAAAATTTGTTTTGAGTAATGACCTTATAGCGACCATGCCTAGAAAAGCACCCCAGCTGTTGGGCTCTAAGACCACATTTGCATTGAAATCAAGGAAGGAATACTAAGGCAGGATCATTCCTGGGAGGCAACAGACCCATCTGGTTCAAGGAAGACTGAGAGCTTCTTGACAGTCTTCAACATCCCTGTGCTGCACCACAGACTGGAACCTGTGCACCCAACTTGCCTTGCCTGGAGCTGTCATTGAGGATCGGACTCACATAATGGACCAATGGCTATTCCAGCCTTTCTCTGTTCCTTCCCCATTCTTCTCATTGGTGTGTCCCCTAAACAATCTCTGCATTTCATCCCATCTTGGTGTCTGCTACTCAGAGGATGTGAACAAGTTAGGTTCTGATGGCTTACATCTCCTATGTCCACACTGTTAGCAGTCTGACCTTGGCCATGTTACTGGCACTGGGTAATGAAAGAAGAGCAAATGTGGCCCATGACAAGCACTGAAAAAGGTTTGTACCTGCCCTGTATCTTTGCTACTATGCAAATTTTTTTCTTTTCATGAAAAAATTTTACTGTAAAACATACAGCACAGAATTGGGTGGTAGAGCCAAGAAGTAACTGTCATAAGGGCGAAGCCCTCTGAATGGAATTAGTGCCATTTAAAATAATTTTTTTATGAAAACAGAGCTGACTTGTCTCTTTTGCCATGGGAGCATGAGCCAAGAAGGTGTAAACTGTGAACCAGGAAATGAGCCCTACTCAACACCAAATCTGCCAGACCTTTTACACTTGTCTCCCCATCACCCAGAACTGTTAAAAAATAAATTTCTATTATTTATAAACTACCCGGATTATGATACGTGTTCTAGAAGCTCAAGCAGCTGAACACTGTTCTACCACTATGTAAGAGTGCAGGAAAACCATTCTGAAGATACATAACCACAGACAGCCTTCTGGCCATTCTAACTGGTGCCCCATAAATGTCAGTGATGCCAAACTAGACTGTCCGATCTTAGTCACATTACCACAAGACCCATATAACCCACAGAATTGTAGAATACTTCATGTTCATTATTTTACACCTATAAGTTGGGGAGAGTTTGCTATACATTAAAAATTATCTGAAACAGGGGCCGGGAGTTTGGCCTAGTGGTAGAGTGCTTGCCTAGCATGCATGAAGACCAGGGTTCAATTCCTCGGTACCACATACGTAGCAAAAAGCCAGGAGTGGTGCTGTGGCTCAAGTGGTAGAGCCCTAGCCTTGAGAAAAAATCCAGGGACAGTGCTCAGTCCCTGAGCCCAAGCCCAGGGCTGGCAAAAAAAATTATCTGAAACAGAATTTGGGGGGCATAAAGTCATAGAAATTAGGTGGCCTTTATTGTGAATTTGAAGGTCCTGTCCCTGAGTCTCCCAATTCATTAGCCAGAACCTTTTCTAAATTTTTCCTTGGCATTTACTATGTCTCAGACAACACATTAAAGAGCCAAAGATAAATAATGATAAGTGAAACTTTTTTCCTAAAGGGAAGCAAATTAGAAGGGTTGGGGAGGAAACTCTCCTTCAACTTTCTATAAATTAAAAATTGGTGGTCCCTGAGAAAATAAAGGTCCTTACTGTCATTTTATGTTCAACAAATTATAAAAATAAAACCTTATCAAAGTCATAGTGAATACAATGTCCTAGTCACAGTAACAATTCCACACCAGAAGAAAGGAAAATCAGAATTTACCACAGGTTCCATAATGACTTCTTTTCTTAACCAAAAATTCAATAAACTTACCAATCACCTATTAAGAGCAACGTACTGAAGAGACACTGGTAAGAGGAAGGATAAATCCTTGCTACTGAGTCTCCTAATATGTGAAGGAGGCTGAGTACAAGATGCTAAATGAGCATAAAGAGAAAGGATGGATGATGCATGCAGGGAATCTGGGGATGTTGCTGAAAGACGTAACCACATTTAGCCAAGCCTTCATGGAGAGGTCAGGACAGGTCAAACTGAACCATTGTGAGTGAAAGCAGAACAAATGGGAGGAAGAGAAATTACAAACTCCTAAGATTTCTAGCTTGGAATATTCCATTTGCTCAAAGAGAGTATACGACAGGAGCACGCACACACACACACACAGTTCGGTAAATGATGATGGATTCTGTTCAAGACAAGGCAACTATGTGGTGCTGAAGCAGAAACATCCACTGTTCAATCAGGATAGAAATTCTGTCACTCAAAAGAGAATCCTGGACTCGAAAGCGAATTTAGAAGTCATCAGTATACGGGTGATGGCTGAAGCAACAGGAAAATATGCATTATATGTCAAAAGGCCCAGAATGGGACCAAAACGTGTCTCCATTAAAGGATCACTTACTTCCCTTCTGGAGGAGCAACCCAGCCAACACACTAACCACAGGAAACATTGCCCAGCCCGTGAACACACCCATGACTTACCACCAAGATATCTTGGTATCTTAATCTTGCTACTCAGCTCCCTTCTCAGCATGGTGAATAGCCAGAGAATAATTAGCTTGAAGATGGGAGACATTAGTATAAGATGTCTCCAGAAATACATTTTAATTAGGGGGAGTCTCAACTTCACAATGATTCAGGCTATGAGGCTACAAGTTGGGTAAAACCCATATCCTACCACCTAATGCAATCTTTGATTTCTAGAAGCCTTTGTGTTCACCTAAAAAAAATGGGAATAATAATTGAATGCCTCAAAGAATAAGACTTACCAGGCTTCTGGCCCAAGGTTGGTGTCCAGTGTAAAAAGTTCTTGATCATCTATGGTTCTGACAGTGGTTCTCAAATGTTGATGTACGTCAAGCCCAGTAGGTAAATCTGGGCCTCTAATTCAGAACTCTGAAGTGGGGCAAAAATGTTCTTGGTAGAACTGATGTTGCTGATCCAGGAACCACATTTTAGAGCAGGATGCTTTTCTTGAGAGTGAAAAAAAATAAAATTATACACACACATGTGTGTATGGATATATATATATATATATATATAAAATCATGTGCCCTCAGAAATTAAAATTGTAGCCTAGAAAAGAAGCCATGGTCAAGGACAGTACACAGTCTCTGGCTCATCTATCACCCAAGTATATCAAGGACTAGAAGTTGACTGACTCACACCTCCACGTTTGAAAAGCTGTGACTCATGACCCTAGATAAAGCAGGTGGGAGGCGTTAACTCAGTCATCAAGGAGGGTGTCAGGAGAGGAGAGTACATCTGCAGAGTCATATCCAATTGTCAACAGAGTTGACTGAGGTCTCCTCCATTCCCATATGAGCCTGGCTCTGGCTGGAAAGAAGAGGGAGGTGCAGTGTGGCTAGAGGAATCAAGAGACAAGACTGGACCCTGAGCAGCAAAGAAAGAACAGCCTTCCTCTCAGGTGTATAGGTAGATGAAAGACCTCTCCCCTGTTTCAGACAAAGTAACTTCTACCTTGAGTTAAGATGACCCAGGAGTGCAAAAAGAGCAAACCAGAATCCTTGTGAATTCCACCCCCTTAGTATGGCTGTTCCTCCCCATCTCTCTGTGCCCTGGGGATGGTCGGGAATTCTGCATGCTGATGTCCCCAGGCAAGCCCAAGAGCAGAAGAGCAGCAACTCAGAAGGTATTTTCTTCTACTCTTGCTGACAAAGGACTGGCATAAGCATCAACTGAATTTATATCTTTAAAAATCTCTCTAAACTCCCAATTTACATTTGTAATTTAATTCAACCCACATTTATTACTATGCCAGGTAGTAAAATTGCAAATACTAATTAATCATAATTCCTGCACTCAAAGAATTTTCCTGAACTATGAAATGTATTGTATTTACTTCTATATCCACTTTAACCTCTATCTTCATGAAGTATAAAAAATGAATGATATGAATCCTACATCCTTTTTGCCATTCTGAACCTCAGCCTCAACATCACCTCCTCAGACGCCTGTGTTAATATTCCAGTCTAAAAGTTATCTAGTCATGCTGCACCGCCCCTGAACAATTCCCTGAATGACATTCATCATGAGCTGATAGTTTACAAATTTGCATCTCCACTTACTATTTTCCTTTCCCTGCAATAGAGTATGAATTTCATGTAAGTATGATATTCAGCTGTCCTATCCATCCCTATGTTCCCAGTACCCAAATCAGCATCCATCCAAGAATAAGTACTCAAAATGGAAGGCAGAAAGAAAGCAGGGGAAAGGGAAGGGAGAATAAGAAGGAAAGGAGGGGAGGGAGGGGGAGAAGAAGGGAGGGAGGAAGGGAGGGAGGGAGGGAGGGAGGGAGGGAAGGGAAGAAGCAAAGGGAAGGGAGGAGGAGAGGGAGGAAAGGGAGGAAGTAGGCGAGGGAGGTAGGAGAGGGAAGGAGGAAAAGTAAGAAGAGAGGGGAGTGAAGAAAGGAGGAAGTGAACTTAAATGACGATTCTGCTGACAGAACTGAAGGGCTTCCTTAGGACTTTACTACTCAAGCCCAGGAAGGATTCTCTCCATCTCTACACCAATGGTCATTCTGAGCCAATGCATAGATTCGGAATCTAGAAGGTTGACTTTCCTCACCTAGAAGAGTCAGAGATTTCTGCCCTGAACAACTCACAAATCCAGATTCTGAGATGAACAAAACAGAGCAGGAAGTTGGTTAGCATTCACTTGTCATTATGAATCCCTTTGCTAATGAAAGGGTGGAACTCTTGCTGTATTTAGGATCATTACATCTAAGAAAACATCCATCAAGAACTAAATAAGTCAAGAGTAACTCAATTTCATCTTCTTTTAAGAAGCAGAAATGTAAAATGTTCCTCATCCATTTTAAAATTCAGAACAAAGAATAAAATTTCTATTCAGTAAATATAGCAAACAAAAAATGTATGACTAGTCAAGGATAAGGGAGGGAGATGAAGAAAAGACAAACACATAGGACAATCACTGATCTTAAAATTGGCAGGGGTTTATAAAGGAAATGCAAAGAATAACTACACTAAGATTCCATCTCACACCAACTCAACTGGTCCAGAAAACAAAGAACAACCAATATTGGTAAGGATAAGGCAAGGGAAGGAACTTAATCCAGTGTTGGTAGATGTTAAATTAGCACAGCTACTGTGGCAATCACCATGGAGGTCCCTCAAACAACTACAAATAGAAATACCATATAATCCTGCTAGACATTTGTGAGCATCTATCAGAAGGAATTTAAGTCTGCATGCCACAGAAGTACTTTAAGCCAACATGCCACAGTTTAGTGTATAGAAGAATTACTCACAATAGCCACTCTCTGTGATCAGCCTAGGTGCTCAACAACTGATATACACATATAAATGTGTGTGTGTATATATATATACATACATACAATGAAGTATTATTGAACCATTAAGAATGAAATTATGTCACTTGCAATGCAATGAATGGAATGGAACTGCAGTTAATGCTGTTAAGTAAAATGTCAGATGGAGAAAGGTAAATATCACACAGTGTCCCTCGAGAGCATCTTGACATCCCCAGCTGCTCTGCTCTCCCCTAATGTTTATTCACCTCATTCAGTTGCTATCTTCACTAGCCCAAAATGAGAAATCTAAAGTGCTCTCTCTTCAATCCTAGACTTGTGTTTATGGGAGAATATTTTTTCCTCAAATTTGAACAATGTGGTTGCAAAGGCAGAGGATAAATCTCTCAAAACCATACCATAGAAACATAAATGGGAAGGTGTTTTCTTGGCAAGCTTTATTCTGTTCTAGAACCCACTCATTGCAACTCCAAGTCTGTGCATCGACCCCGTCACTTTTGTCACAGATAAAGATTACATCTTTAACCCTGGTTTTCCCAGTTACATTTTTGCTTCTGCAAAAATGAAGCAAATAATCTTTTTTATTCTGGATGTCTTTAGAACTTATAACATAATACTTGGTCCAGTGGCTCCCTATCACACAGTACATGCCAAGAGTTCAAAGTCCCCCATACCCACTTTCTTGGTGAACTACCTTGTCCCACTGTCTTGATTCCCCCTCCCAGCCCCTTCCCCTCAGGCTTAGTTCAATGAACATTCATAGGCATAGTTGTGAGCATACTCTTGCACTTCTTTTTCTGGCTCTCAATAATTGAGAGATGTCAAGTGGCACATCATGGAAGGAAGAAAGGTTCCCTCCCCAACCATATAAGCTGCCCCAATTTTCCAGACCATAACTGGATGAAAGTTTGCCTACCAGTTACCAAGGATAGTTGCTTCTCCACCACATCCTTTATTGGGAGAGGGCAAAATAAAATCTATTTACATCATCTTCAATTGTGAGATCTTGGACTTCAGGATCTGGGAAACACCTGGAAAGCATCTGTCTAACATTCTTGTGAAGACAGGTTGAGTCCCAGGTGAGTCAATGGCTTGCTAAAAGTTCTATGGCTACTTACTAGGTTGAATCTGAGTAGAAACGAGGTCTTCAAGGCCAATGCTTTTATTATCTACCTTACCTTGACCAGTCAACCGTTTCTTCCTCCCCACTGCCAACTAACCATGCCCTTTTGAGCTAGAAAATAACAGTGCTATAAAGAAGAAATGAATCGTTGGAAACAAGGTCCAGAATTGTCTACTTAAGGATCTATGTCTGTCTTAGCAATAGACAGCAGGTTGGAGGGACCTGTCAATGACATTATTGCTATGGATGGTTAAGTATCCATGCTGGTCTATAGAATTACTTCCATAGCCAAAGGTGGGAGGTCCTAACTAAATCAGGGTTGGCTGGAATAACTGGAGTCACCAGTGACCTTGAGAGAGCAAACTTCAGTACCCGTGTACACACAAACCCTGAAAAGAGGAACAGGAAGTAACATACACTCTGCCTTTCCATAAGTCATACAGCCACCCTGGCTAGAATTCATGAGCACATAGAACTGGGATCCAAAAAAAGGATCACTCTAGTGATGGTCCAGGTGCTGGTGTAGGATGCGGGGCTCCCACTTCACAAACACTAAGCAAAGATACTGGTAACTGGAATGACAGGGCAACATGAATCAAAAACCAGGCAGGAGGGACAGGAAACTACCCAGTCTACCTCTGTCTGAAATCAGCCCAGCGCCCCTGAGGACCTAGAACTTTGTAAGTCAAATGATGCCTTTCATCAGCCTCTGCTCACAGAGACATCCTGTATGCAAGGAGTCAGTTAGCCCTGATTCTAGATCCTAACTCTGCCTCCAACCAGGTGAACAAACTGGAATCTGTCACTTAACTTCTTTTCCTAAGCTTTGGTTTCCTCATCTTTGAAATGGAGATACTTACCTCATAAGGGTATCTTGATAGGATTGGATGAGAATTCATTATGGTGGCTTGGCACAGTGACTTGGGCCTGTTAAACCCAGCTGCTCAGGAGGGAAAGGTCCAGAATATTATGAGTTGTGCTTTGAGGTCATCCTAAGTATGAAGGTAGCTAGCCTCAAATCTCAATACCCAGAACTCAATTCACCTGTGGTCTCAGTCACAAGAGAGATACAGGTAAGAGGATTGCAGTCCAACAAGGACAGCTATGATCTTGAACAAAATATGAGACTACGTAAAAAAATTAAAACTAAAACAGAAAGATCTGAAGATGTGGTTCAAGTTGTGGAGTGCTTATGCAAGGCCTTGATTTCCAATCCTATTACCAAAAAAGAAAGAGAGAGAGAGAGAGAGAGAGAGAGAGAGAGAGAGAGAGAGAGAGAGAGAGAGAGAGAGAGAGAGAGAGAGAGGGAGGGAGGGAGGAAGCAAGGAAGGAAGGAAGGAAGGAAGGAAGGAAAGAAGGAAGGAAGGAAGGAAGGAAGGAAGAAAGAAAGAAGAGAGAGGGGGTGGAGGGAGGAAGGAAAGAAGGAATTATGACAATGTCTATAAACTGCATGGAACCGTATCTAGAAAACAGTAAGTGCACAATAAATGGCAGCTCAACTTTTTGAGCCATTTAGGGATTTAGCTATCTAGCAGACCCACTGGTTCCCAGAGGGATGAGGGTGTGACTAGTCTGTTTTTAGGGAGCTTCATCATTCCCTCATATAACAATGAAGTAAAACCAGGCATTTCCCTGCAAAAGGATGCGTATATTTTTTGCCAGTCCTGGGGCTTGAACTCAGAGCCTGGGTACTGTCCCTGAGCTTTTTGCTCAAGACTAGCACAGTGCCACTTTCAGCTTTTTCTGTTATATGGTACTAAGGGATCATGCATGCTAGGCAAGTACTCTACCACTAAGCTACAGTCATAGCCCAAGGATGCCTCTTAAGTATTAATATCTCCATTTAGATCCAGACAACATGTAGTATTTTTTCCTCACCCTTCTCTCCCAACATACCACCCCACTGTCAAAGGAGCTAAAGAGCTATGACATCAGTGATTCAAGAGCTCAACTACTGAGCTATACATCACACTGTCACCAACAAATACAATTCCTGACATAAGGACAGCCTGGTGGGAGCCCCAGTTCATTAATTCCAGAAGGAAGCAGGTAATAGTAAAAGGAATAGCATCATGTAAAGCATGCGTTACTTTCATGGCATAAATGGAGAAAGGCAATTTGGAGGGATTGGTAGAGTTGGGGAAGGAGTTCAATAAAAGAAAGAATCTGCATTTTAAAGCTAGATTTTCAGAGGAAATCAACACAAATTCTACTGAAATCTGAATTGAGAAAGAGGGAACAAGGCTCAACGGACACAGATCATGCAATCACTCCCAAGGAAATCACTCATCTCTACCTGTAGAGATTCTCCATTGTCCACACTTAGGTAATGCTAACATAGCTCTGCTTTTGAAAGGGTCCAGGATTGCACAATAAATCCTATGATTGCCCTATACTCCCAAGTGACTCAGCTGGCCAGAAAGTGGACACAGGAGAGAATGCTGTCCTCTCCTGTCAGTCTAACAAGACATAGTCATCTTCTAAATGATAGAGGAAGCTGCACCCGCCCCCCTACACTAGACCAACACATGGGCACAGAGGAATGCTATATTTTCCACCAGTAATCATTCTTAGAACTCCCAACAAGATTTGTCCAGGTATGTGCCCCACCTCCCTACCCACAGAGGAAGCCTCTTTTCCTCTGGTTTCTGCTGTCCAATGAAATAGATTCTCTTATTTATGCATCAGAAAATACATGTTCTTGAGGCTAGGAGTTTGGCCTAGAGGTAGAGTGCTTGCCTAGCATGCACAAAGACCCAGGTTTGATTCCTTGATACCACATACATAGAAAAAGCTCCAAGTGGTGCGGTGGCTCAAGTGGTAGAGCTTTAACCTTGAGAAAACCCAAGGACAGTGCTCAGGTGCTGAGTTCAAGCCCCAGGACTGGCACAAAAAAAAAAAAAGAAAAGAAATACATGTTCCTTTTGTCACATTGTTTCTCTGGGCTCAAATCTTGCAGGCTCTCCTTCTGAGTAAGTCAACCCAGCTCCCAACCTTTTCCATGAAGAGGATGATGTCTCTATGTAATTCTTAGTCCCCAAGGATAATTAAGAAAAATGGATACTCATTTTGGTCTCGGGAGGGAATATTATGAATACTCTCAGGTCTGGGTCATCTGTCCATACACACAGCCTCAACTCCCTGCTCTGAATAGTCACACACCTGATGGGCCGAAGGACACTCACACGTACCTGCAAACACTCACACACACCTAAGGCATGAGACCGAACGACTACCTGGTCACACACTCATCCCCTGAGATCCTGGATCTCAGAGAGATGGGGGTTGGGGACTAGCTTCTGCTGTCATTTTTTCTTCTAGGCACAAACAAAAAGAGGCACAGAGACTAGGAGTTTTAACCAGCTCTGGCTCTTTTGATCCAACCAGGATCAAAAAGCAAGTCATTCTAAGTGGCCAGGCTTCCTCTCTGGAAATTCCCTTCCCCCAGTGAAACCCCGAATTCCCAGCCCCCTCCCAGCAGAGGATCTACCCGCTTGCCTCAACTACCAGCTCCAGGGACACCAGTGCCCAGTTGCCTCGGGAAGCACAGGCAGCTTTCTTCCAACAAACTTCCTGGGAAGCTTGGCCCGTGATCCCCAACAAAACTTCCCCATGTTGGGGTCAGAAGTCATCCAACAGCTTGAGGGAATCAAAAATAATTTTTAAACATCCCAGGCTAGCACCAGGGCGGCGAGGCTGCCTGAATGCGGGGTGAGGGACGCACAAGCAATCCCGCGAAGCCACCCCTGGGAACCCGGGCGCGGGGCTCGCAGCTCCCTCCAGGGGGGAAAGCGTAGGCGCCTTCCGGACCCAGCCTCCCCACACAGAAGTTGCCCGGAAAGGGTAGCGAGTGCGGAGAAAGAGCCGGCTAAAGAGAGGCCAGGAAGGTGTGGGCCAACTTAGAAGCTTGGGAGGTCCACGCACCCCAACAGGTAGCCGGCCGGGCGGGCGCGGGTCCGGCCGCCCTTGGGAGCGCGGGGCAGCCTGGCTCGCAGGTCGCCTGGCCCCCTGGCTTACCTGGAATTAACGCAGAGTCCCGCGCTCGGCTGAAGGAGGAGGGTATGCTAGTATTCCCCAGGCATCACTGAATTATTTTAAAAGAGCAAAAGGGTGGAGGGAGAGAGGGAGGGGGGAGGGGGAGACTGGAGGGGGGAGGGGGGCTGGAATTGATAGAAAAGAGGGGGAAAAAAAAGAAGGTAAGTGGAGCGCCGGGAGAGAAACGGCAAACCAAATAAATAAAGGAGAAAGGAGACAGTTTGGGATGTGGTGGGGAGGGGGGGAATCTGCCTCCTGCCCACACAGTGGGAAAAAAATTTCTGGCAAATGGAGAGAGAACTCGCACACATGCCCCCCTCCCCCAGAGGGGGCAGCTGGGAGGACTAACAAAAAAAAGAGAGAGAGAAGGGAGACGGGAGGGAGCTGGATCCAAACAGGAGAAACTGGCTGTCCAGGCGCGGGCTGTCAGCGCATGCAGGGAGCGGGAGGGAGGAGGGAGTGGAGATGGAAAACCCGCGGGAGCGTGCGCCGGGCTGGGGGCAGGGAGGCTGGGCTTGCCCTCCCGGATCCAGGTAATAGCTCCGGTGAAAAAGTTCCATGACCTTAAACTTCCTCCTGCGGTTTCCACTGGCTCACCGGGTCTGTCTATGAGGACAAGGATCCCCCTCCCCAAGGCCCGCGCCTGGGCTGCGCCTGCTGGCCTCACTGCAGCTGGGGCAACGGTGATCAGAAGAGCACACTTGGCTCTGAAGGGGAAGCAAAAGCATCTTCGGAGTTTGTAGGGACAGAAGATGAGGATGGGCTGCAGGGAGGGGATAAGAGAAGCGTCGAAAGGCAAGTCCTTGGGACCAGATACTGCCCATGGAAAGGAGAAGCTAGGGCATGGAAACGTCTCTGAACAGGGAGGCTTTCTAAGGATCTCCAGGGACCAACTGAAAACTAGGGACACCACAAAAAAACAAAAAAAAAGAATCCAAGGCCTCCTAGAACTGGATTCCCCCTCAGGTTTTCCCCTCCCTGTTTCTCTGGGTGTCTGCATAGATTTACATCAAGAACTGCAGAAGTGTCTTCTGAGAGTCCTCCATTCACCCATGGGATTACTGCTGTGGTTTCCAGCAAGGT